>NW_026902419.1:5000-305000 GCF_027409185.1 Cynocephalus volans | reverse complement strand
AACCGAAGAAGTGGTAGTTAGATGGGAGTTAGAGCTGCAAGCAGTTTGCTTTGGGAAATTAGACGCGAAATGAAACTGCAAATGCCTTCCAACAGGCTTGGAAAAGTGTGTTCTATATCTCTGCCAAACAAACTCCCCGGAGGTTGAGCTTTCAGAAGCAAGTTTAACTCTAAGGGAGGAAGCAGCAGAATGTGCCTGTCACATCTAGCCTGTAGGAATTCAGGTTGGCAAGTTCTATGGGGAAGCCCATTGCTGCCTATGGTGGAAACGGCATGGGAGATTTCAGTTTCAAAATCTCTGTGAAAAAGCGTCAGAGAAGCTTCTCCGTTTAGAATCCAGCATATCTCACTGAACCGAAGTAGTGGTAGTTAGAAGGGAGTTAGAGCTGCAAGCAGTTTGGTTTGGGAAATTAGACGCGAAATGAAACTGCAAATGCCTTCCAACAGGCTTGGAAAAGTGTGTTCTATATCTCTGCCAAACAAACTCCCCGGAGGTTGAGCTTTCAGAAGCAAGTTTAACTCTAAGGGAGGAAGCAGCAGAATGTGCCTCTCACATCTAGCCTGTAGGAATTCAGGTTGGCAAGTTCTATGGGGAAGCCCATTGCTGCCTATGGTGAAAACGGCATGGGAGATTTCAGTTTCAAAATCTCTGTGAAAAAGCGTCAGAGAAGCTTCTCCGTTTAGAATCCAGCATATCTCACTGAACCGAAGAAGTGGTAGTTAGAAGGGAGTTAGAGCTGCAAGCAGTTTGGTTTGGGAAATTAGACGCGAAATGAAACTGCAAATGCCTTAAAACAGGCTTGGAAAAGTGTGTTCTATATCTCTGCCAAACAGACTCCCCGGAGGTTGAGCTTTCAGAAGCTAGCTTAACTCTAAGGGAGGAAGCAGCAGGATATGCCTCTCACATCTAGCCTGTAGGAATTCAGGTTGGCAAGTTCTATGGGAAAGCCCATTGGCGCCTTCGTTGGAAACGGGTTTGGAAATTTCAGTTTCAAAATCTCTGTGAAAAAGCGTCAGAGAAGCTTCTCCGTTTAGAATCCAGCATATCTCACTGAACCGAAGAAGTGGTAGTTAGAAGGGAGTTAGAGCTGCAAGCAGTTTGGTTTGGGAAATTAGACGCGAAATGAAACTGCAAATGCCTTAAAACAGGCTTGGAAAAGTGTGTTCTATATCTCTGCCAAACAGACTCCCCGGAGGTTGAGCTTTCAGAAGCTAGTTTAACTCTAAGGGAGGAAGCAGCAGAATGTGCCTCTCACATCTAGCCTGTAGGAATTCAGGTTGCCAAGTTCTATGGGGAAGCCCATTGCTGCCTATGGTGAAAACGGCATGGGAAATTTCAGTTTCAAAATCTCTGTGAAAAAGCGTCAGAGAAGCTTCTCCGTTTAGAATCCAGCATATCTCACTGAACCGAAGAAGTGGTAGTTAGAAGGGAGTTAGAGCTGCAAGCAGTTTGGTTTGGGAAATTAGACGCGAAATGAAACTGCAAATGCCTTAAAACAGGCTTGGAAAAGTGTGTTCTATATCTCTGCCAAACAGACTCCCCGGAGGTTGAGCTTTCAGAAGCTAGCTTAACTCTAAGGGAGGAAGCAGCAGAATGTGCCTCTCACATCTAGCCTGTAGGAATTCAGGTTGGCAAGTTCTATGGGGAAGCCCATTGCTGCCTATGGTGGAAACGGCATGTGAGATTTCAGTTTCAAAATCTCTGTGAAAAAGCGTCAGAGAAGCTTCTCCGTTTAGAATCCAGCATATCTCACTGAACCGAAGAAGTGGTAGTTAGATGGGAGTTAGAGCTGCAAGCAGTTTGGTTTGGGAAATTAGACGCGAAATGAAACTGCAAATGCCTTCCAACAGGCTTGGAAAAGTGTGTTCTATATCTCTGCCAAACAAACTCCCCGGAGGTTGAGCTTTCAGAAGCAAGTTTAACTCTAAGGGAGGAAGCAGCAGAATGTGCCTCTCACATCTAGCCTTTAGGAATTCAGGTTGGCAAGTTCTATGGGGTAGCCCATTGCTGCCTATGGTGGAAACGGCATGGGAGATTTCAGTTTCAAAATCTCTGTGAAAAAGCGTCAGAGAAGCTTCTCCGTTTAGAATCCAGCGTATCTCACTGAACCGAAGAAGTGGTAGTTAGAAGGGAGTTAGAGCTGCAAGCAGTTTGGTTTGGGAAATTAGATGCGAAATGACACTGCAAAGGCCTTGCAACAGGCTTGGAAAAGTGTGTTCTATATCTCTGCCAAACAGACTCCCCGGAGGTTGAGCTTTCAGAAGCAAGCTTAACTGTTAGGGAGGGAGCAGCAGAATGTGCCTCTCACATCTAGCCTGTAGGAATTCAGGTTGGCAAGTTCTATGGGGAAGCCCATTGCTGCCAATGGTAGAAACGGCATGGGAGATTTCAGTTTCAAAATCTCTGTGAAAAAGCGTCAGAGAAGCTTCTCCGTTTAGAATCCAGCATATCTCACTGAACCGAAGAAGTGGTAGTTAGAAGGGAGTTAGAGCTGCAAGCAGTTTGGTTTGGGAAATTAGATGCGAAATGACACTGCAAAGGCCTTCCAACAGGCTTGGAAAAGTGTGTTCTATATCCCTGCCAAACAGACTCCCCGGAGGTTGAGCTTTCAGAAGCAAGCTTAACTCTTAGGGAGGAAGCAGCAGAATGTGCCTCTCACATCTAGCTTGTAGGAATTCAGGTTGGCAAGTTCTATGGGGAAGCCCATTGCTGCCTATGGTGGAAACGGCATGGGAGATTTCAGTTTCAAAATCTCTGTGAAAAAGCGTCAGAGAAGCTTCTCCGTTTAGAATCCAGCATATCTCACTGAACCGAAGAAGTGGTAGTTAGAAGGGAGTTAGAGCTGCAAGAAGTTTGCTTTGGGAAATTAGACGCGAAATGAAACTGCAAATGCCTTCCAACAGGCTTGGAAAAGTGTGTTCTATATCTCTGCCAAACAAACTCCCCGGAGGTTGAGCTTTCAGAAGCAAGTTTAACTCTAAGGGAGGAAGCAGCAGAATGTGCCTCTCACATCTAGCCTGTAGGAATTCAGGTTGGCAAGTTCTATGGGGAAGCCCATTGCTGCCTATGGTGGAAACGGCATGGGAGATTTCAGTTTCAAAATCTCTGTGAAAAAGCGTCAGAGAAGCTTCTCCGTTTAGAATCCAGCATATCTCACTGAACCGAAGAAGTGGTAGTTAGAAGGGAGTTAGAGCTGCAAGCAGTTTGGTTTGGGAAATTAGACGCGAAATGAAACTGCAAATGCCTTCCAACAGGCTTGGAAAAGTGTGTTCTATATCTCTGCCAAACAGACTCCCTGGAGTTTGAGCTTTCAGAAGCTAGTTTAACTCTAAGGGAGGAAGCAGCAGAATGTGCCTCTCACATCTAGCCTGTAGGAATTCAGGTTGGCAAGTTCTATGGGGAAGCCCATTGCTGGCTATGGTGGAAACGGCATGGGAGATTTCAGTTTCAAAATCTCTGTGAAAAAGCGTCAGAGAAGCTTCTCCGTTTAGAATCCAGCATATCTCACTGAACCGAAGAAGTGGTAGTTAGAAGGCAGTTAGAGCTGCAAGCAGTTTGGTGTGGGAATTTAGACGCGAAATGAAACTGCAAATGCCTTCCAACAGGCTTGGAAAAGTGTGTTCTATATCTCTGCCAAACAAACTCCCCGGAGGTTGATCTTTCAGAAGCTAGTTTAACTCTAAGGGAGGAAGCAGCAGAATGTGCCTCTCACATCTAGCCTGTAGGAATTCAGGTTGGCAAGTTCTATGGGGAAGCCCATTGGCGCCTTCGTTGGAAACGGGTTTGGAAATTTCAGTTTCAAAATCTCTGTGAAAAAGCGTCAGAGAAGCTTCTCCGTTTAGAATCCAGCATATCTCACTGAACCGAAGAAGTGGTAGTTAGATGGGAGTTAGAGCTGCAAGCAGTTTGGTTTGGGAAATTAGACGCGAAATGAAACTGCAAATGCCTTCCAACAGGCTTGGAAAAGTGTGTTCTATATCTCTGCCAAACAAACTCCCCGGAGGTTGAGCTTTCAGAAGCAAGTTTAACTCTAAGGGAGGAAGCAGCAGAATGTGCCTCTCACATCTAGCCTGTAGGAATTCAGGTTGGCAAGTTCTATGGGGAAGCCCATTGCTGCCTATGGTGGAAACGGCATGGGAGATTTCAGTTTCAAAATCTCTGTGAAAAAGCGTCAGAGAAGCTTCTCCGTTTAGAATCCAGCATATCTCACTGAACCGAAGTAGTGGTAGTTAGAAGGGAGTTAGAGCTGCAAGCAGTTTGGTTTGGGAAATTAGACGCGAAATGAAACTGCAAATGCCTTCCAACAGGCTTGGAAAAGTGTGTTCTATATCTCTGCCAAACAAACTCCCCGGAGGTTGAGCTTTCAGAAGCTAGTTTAACTCTAAGGGAGGAAGCAGCAGAATGTGCCTCTCACATCTAGCCTGTAGGAATTCAGGTTGGCAAGTTCTATGGGGAAGCCCATAGGCGCCTTCGTTGGAAACGGGTTTGGAAATTTCAGTTTCAAAATCTCTGTGAAAAAGCGTCAGAGAAGCTTCTCCGTTTAGAATACAGCATATCTCACTGAACCGAAGAAGTGGTAGTTAGAAGGGAGTTAGAGCTGCAAGCAGTTTGGTTTGGGAAATTAGACGCGAAATGAAACTGCAAATGCCTTCCAACAGGCTTGGAAAAGTGTGTTCTATATCTCTGCCAAACAAACTCCCCGGAGGTTGAGCTTTCAGAAGCTAGTTTAACTCTAAGGGAGGAAGCAGCAGAATGTGCCTCTCACATCTAGCCTGTAGGAATTCAGGTTGGCAAGTTCTATGGGGAAGCCCATTGGCGCCTTCGTTGGAAACGGGTTTGGAAATTTCAGTTTCAAAATCTCTGTGAAAAAGCGTCAGAGAAGCTTCTCCGTTTAGAATCCAGCATATCTCACTGAACCGAAGAAGTGGTAGTTAGATGGGAGTTAGAGCTGCAAGCAGTTTGCTTTGGGAAATTAGACGCGAAATGAAACTGCAAATGCCTTCCAACAGGCTTGGAAAAGTGTGTTCTATATCTCTGCCAAACAAACTCCCCGGAGGTTGAGCTTTCAGAAGCAAGTTTAACTCTAAGGGAGGAAGCAGCAGAATGTGCCTCTCACATCTAGCCTGTAGGAATTCAGGTTGGCAAGTTCTATGGGGAAGCCCACTGCTGCCTATGGTGGAAACGGCATGGGAGATTTCAGTTTCAAAATCTCTGTGAAAAAGCGTCAGAGAAGCTTCTCCGTTTAGAATCCAGCATATCTCACTGAACCGAAGTAGTGGTAGTTAGAAGGGAGTTAGAGCTGCAAGCAGTTTGGTTTGGGAAATTAGACGCGAAATGAAACTGCAAATGCCTTCCAACAGGCTTGGAAAAGTGTGTTCTATATCTCTGCCAAACAAACTCCCCGGAGGTTGAGCTTTCAGAAGCAAGTTTAACTCTAAGGGAGGAAGCAGCAGAATGTGCCTCTCACATCTAGCCTGTAGGAATTCAGGTTGGCAAGTTCTATGGGGAAGCCCATTGCTGCCTATGGTGAAAACTGCATGGGAGATTTCAGTTTCAAAATCTCTGTGAAAAAGCGTCAGAGAAGCTTCTCCGTTTAGAATCCAGCATATCTCACTGAACCGAAGAAGTGGTAGTTAGAAGGGAGTTAGAGCTGCAAGCAGTTTGGTTTGGGAAATTAGACGCGAAATGAAACTGCAAATGCCTTCCAACAGGCTTGGAAAATTGTGTTCTATATCTCTGCAAAACAGAGTCCCCGGAGGTTGAGCTTTCAGAAGCAAGCTTAACTGTAAGGGAGGAAGCAGCAGAATGTGCCTCTCACATCTAGCCTGTAGGAATTCAGGTTGGCAAGTTCTATGGGGAAGCCCATTGCTGCCTATGGTGGAAACGGCATGGGAGATTTCAGTTTCAAAATCTCTGTGAAAAAGCGTCAGAGAAGCTTCTCCGTTTAGAATCCAGCATATCTCACTGAACCGAAGAAGTGGTAGTTAGAAGGGAGTTAGAGCTACAAGCAGTTTGGTTTGGGAAATTAGACGCGAAATGAAACTGCAAATGCCTTCCAACAGGCTTGGAAAAGTGTGTTCTATATCTTTGCCAAACAGACTCCCCGGAGGTTGAGCTTTCAGAAGCAAGTTTAACTCTAAGGGAGGAAGCAGCAGAATGTGCCTCTCACATCTAGCCTGTAGGAATTCAGGTTGGCAAGTTCTATGGGGAAGCCCATTGCTGCCTATGGTGAAAACGGCATGGGAAATTTCAGTTTCAAAATCTCTTTGAAAAAGCGTCAGAGAAGCTTCTCCGTTTACAATCCAGCATATCTCACTGAACCGAAGAAGTGGTAGGTAGAAGGGAGTTAGAGCTGCAAGCAGTTTGGTTTGGGAAATTAGACGCGAAATGAAACTGCAAATGCCTTAAAACAGGCTTGGAAAAGTGTGTTCTATATCTCTGCCAAACAAACTCCCCGGAGGTTGAGCTTTCAGAAGCTAGTTTAACTCTAAGGGAGGAAGCAGCAGAATGTGCCTCTCACATCTAGCCTGTAGGAATTCAGGTTGGCAAGTTCTATGGGGAAGCCCATTGCTGCCTATGGTGAAAACGGCATGGGAAATTTCAGTTTCAAAATCTCTGTGAAAAAGCGTCAGAGAAGCTTCTCCGTTTAGAATCCAGCATATCTCACTGAACCGAAGAAGTGGTAGTTAGAAGGGAGTTAGAGCTGCAAGCAGTTTGGTTTGGGAAATTAGACGCGAAATGAAACTGCAAATGCCTTAAAACAGGCTTGGAAAAGTGTGTTCTATATCTCTGCCAAACAGACTCCCCGGAGGTTGAGCTTTCAGAAGCTAGCTTAACTCTAAGGGAGGAAGCAGCAGAATGTGCCTCTCACATCTAGCCTGTAGGAATTCAGGTTGGCAAGTTCTATGGGGAAGCCCATTGCTGCCTATGGTGGAAACGGCATGTGAGATTTCAGTTTCAAAATCTCTGTGAAAAAGCGTCAGAGAAGCTTCTCCGTTTAGAATCCAGCATATCTCACTGAACCGAAGAAGTGGTAGTTAGAAGGGAGTTAGAGCTGCAAGCAGTTTGGTTTGGGAAATTAGACGCGAAATGAAACTGCAAATGCCTTCCAACAGGCTTGGAAAAGTGTGTTCTATATCTCTGCCAAACAAACTCCCCGGAGGTTGAGCTTTCAGAAGCAAGTTTAACTCTAAGGGAGGAAGCAGCAGAATGTGCCTCTCACATCTAGCCTTTAGGAATTCAGGTTGGCAAGTTCTATGGGGTAGCCCATTGCTGCCTATGGTGGAAACGGCATGGGAGATTTCAGTTTCAAAATCTCTGTGAAAAAGCGTCAGAGAAGCTTCTCCGTTTAGAATCCAGCATATCTCACTGAACCGAAGAAGTGGTAGTTAGAAGGGAGTTAGAGCTGCAAGCAGTTTGGTTTGGGAAATTAGATGCGAAATGACACTGCAAAGGCCTTGCAACAGGCTTGGAAAAGTGTGTTCTATATCTCTGCCAAACAGACTCCCCGGAGGTTGAGCTTTCAGAAGCAAGCTTAACTGTTAGGGAGGGAGCAGCAGAATGTGCCTCTCACATCTAGCCTGTAGGAATTCAGGTTGGCAAGTTCTATGGGGAAGCCCATTGCTGCCAATGGTAGAAACGGCATGGGAGATTTCAGTTTCAAAATCTCTGTGAAAAAGCGTCAGAGAAGCTTCTCCGTTTATAATCCAGCATATCTCACTGAACCGAAGAAGTGGTAGTTAGAAGGGAGTTAGAGCTGCAAGCAGTTTGGTTTGGGAAATTAGATGCGAAATGACACTGCAAAGGCCTTCCAACAGGCTTGGAAAAGTGTGTTCTATATCCCTGCCAAACAGACTCCCCGGAGGTTGAGCTTTCAGAAGCAAGCTTAACTCTTAGGGAGGAAGCAGCAGAATGTGCCTCTCACATCTAGCCTGTAGGAATTCAGGTTGGCAAGTTCTATGGGGAAGCCCATTGCTGCCTATGGTGGAAACGGCATGGGAGATTTCAGTTTCAAAATCTCTGTGAAAAAGCGTCAGAGAAGCTTCTCCGTTTAGAATCCAGCATATCTCACTGAACCGAAGAAGTGGTAGTTAGAAGGGAGTTAGAGCTGCAAGAAGTTTGCTTTGGGAAATTAGACGCGAAATGAAACTGCAAATGCCTTCCAACAGGCTTGGAAAAGTGTGTTCTACATCTCTGCCAAACAAACTCCCCGGAGGTTGAGCTTTCTGAAGCAAGTTTAACTCTAAGGGAGGAAGCAGCAGAATGTGCCTCTCACATCTAGCCTTTAGGAATTCAGGTTGGCAAGTTCTATGGGGAAGCCCATTGCTGCCTATGGTGGAAACGGCATGGGAGATTTCAGTTTCAAAATCTCTGTGAAAAAGCGTCAGAGAAGCTTCTCCGTTTAGAATCCAGCATATCTCACTGAACCGAAGAAGTGGTAGTTAGAAGGGAGTTAGAGCTGCAAGCAGTTTGGTTTGGGAAATTAGACGCGAAATGAAACTGCAAATGCCTTCCAACAGGCTTGGAAAAGTGTGTTCTATATCTCTGCCAAACAAACTCCCCGGAGGTTGAGCTTTCTGAAGCAAGTTTAACTCTAAGGGAGGAAGCAGCAGAATGTGCCTCTCACATCTAGCCTTTAGGAATTCAGGTTGGCAAGTTCTATGGGGAAGCCCATTGCTGCCTATGGTGGAAACGGCATGGGAGATTTCAGTTTCAAAATCTCTGTGAAAAAGCGTCAGAGAAGCTTCTCCGTTTAGAATCCAGCATATCTCACTGAACCGAAGAAGTGGTAGTTAGAAGGGAGTTAGAGCTGCAAGCAGTTTGGTTTGGGAAATTAGATGCGAAATGACACTGCAAAGGCCTTGCAACAGGCTTGGAAAAGTGTGTTCTATATCTCTGCCAAACAGAGTCCCCGGAGGTTGAGCTTTCAGAAGCAAGCTTAACTGTTAGGGAGGGAGCAGCAGAATGTGCCTCTCACATCTAGCTTGTAGGAATTCAGGTTGGCAAGTTCTATGGGGAAGCCCATTGGCGCCTTCGTTGGAAACGGGTTTGGAAATTTCAGTTTCAAAATCTCTGTGAAAAAGCGTCAGAGAAGCTTCTCCGTTTAGAATCCAGCATATCTCACTGAACCGAAGAAGTGGTAGTTAGAAGGGAGTTAGAGCTGCAAGCAGTTTGGTTTGGGAAATTAGATGCGAAATGAAACTGCAAATGCCTTCCAACAGGCTTGGAAAAGTGTGTTCTACATCTCTGCCAAACAAACTCCCCGGAGGTTGACCTTTCAGAAGCAAGTTTAACTCTAAGGGAGGAAGCAGCAGAATGTGCCTCTCACATCTAGCCTGTAGGAATTCAGGTTGGCAAGTTCTATGGGGAAGCCCATTGCTGCCTATGGTGGAAACGGCATGGGAGATTTCAGTTTCAAAATCTCTGTGAAAAAGCGTCAGAGAAGCTTCTCCGTTTAGAATCCAGCATATCTCACTGAACCGAAGAAGTGGTAGTTAGAAGGGAGTTAGAGCTGCAAGCAGTTTGGTTTGGGAAATTAGACGCGAAATGAAACTGCAAATGCCTTCCAACAGGCTTGGAAAAGTGTGTTCTATATCTCTGCCAAACAAACTCCCCGGAGGTTGAGCTTTCAGAAGCAAGTTTAACTCTAAGGGAGGAAGCAGCAGAATGTGCCTCTCACATCTAGCCTGTAGGAATTCAGGTTGGCAAGTTCTATGGGGAAGCCCATTGGCGCCTTCGTTGGAAACGGGTTTGGAAATTTCAGTTTCAAAATCTCTGTGAAAAAGCGTCAGAGAAGCTTCTCCGTTTAGAATCCAGCATATCTCACTGAACCGAAGAAGTGGTAGTTAGAAGGGAGTTAGAGCTGCAAGCAGTTTGGTTTGGGAAATTAGACGCGAAATGAAACTGCAAATGCCTTCCAACAGGCTTGGAAAAGTGTGTTCTATATCTCTGCCAAACAAACTCCCCGGAGGTTGAGCTTTCAGAAGCTAGTTTAACTCTAAGGGAGGAAGCAGCAGAATGTGCCTCTCACATCTAGCCTGTAGGAATTCAGGTTGGCAAGTTCTATGGGGAAGCCCATAGGCGCCTTCGTTGGAAACGGGTTTGGAAATTTCAGTTTCAAAATCTCTGTGAAAAAGCGTCAGAGAAGCTTCTCCGTTTAGAATCCAGCATATCTCACTGAACCGAAGAAGTGGTAGTTAGAAGGGAGTTAGAGCTGCAAGCAGTTTGGTTTGGGAAATTAGACGCGAAATGAAACTGCAAATGCCTTCCAACAGGCTTGGAAAAGTGTGTTCTATATCTCTGCCAAACAGAGTCCCCGGAGGTTGAGCTTTCAGAAGCAAGCTTAACTGTTAGGGACGGAGCAGCAGAATGTGCCTCTCACATCTAGCTTGTAGGAATTCAGGTTGGCAAGTTCTATGGGGAAGCCCATTGGCGCCTTCGTTGGAAACGGGTTTGGAAATTTCAGTTTCAAAATCTCTGTGAAAAAGCGTCAGAGAAGCTTCTCCGTTTAGAATCCAGCATATCTCACTGAACCGAAGAAGTGGTAGTTAGAAGGCAGTTAGAGCTGCAAGCAGTTTGGTTTGGGAAATTAGACGCGAAATGAAACTGCAAATGCCTTCCAACAGGCTTGGAAAAGTGTGTTCTATATCTCTGCCAAACAAACTCCCCGGAGGTTGAGCTTTCAGAAGCTAGTTTAACTCTAAGGGAGGAAGCAGCAGAATGTGCCTCTCACATCTAGCCTGTAGGAATTCAGGTTGGCAAGTTCTATGGGGAAGCCCATAGGCGCCTTCGTTGGAAACGGGTTTGGAAATTTCAGTTTCAAAATCTCTGTGAAAAAGCGTCAGAGAAGCTTCTCCGTTTAGAATCCAGCATATCTCACTGAACCGAAGAAGTGGTAGTTAGAAGGGAGTTAGAGCTGCAAGCAGTTTGGTTTGGGAAATTAGACGCGAAATGAAACTGCAAATGCCTTCCAACAGGCTTGGAAAAGTGTGTTCTATATCTCTGCCAAACAAACTCCCCGGAGGTTGAGCTTTCAGAAGCTAGTTTAACTCTAAGGGAGGAAGCAGCAGAATGTGCCTCTCAAATCTAGCCTGTAGGAATTCAGGTTGGCAAGTTCTATGGGGAAGCCCATTGGCGCCTTCGTTAGAAACGGGTTTGGAAATTTCAGTTTCAAAATCCCTGTGAAAAAGCGTCAGAGAAGCTTCTCCGTTTAGAATCCAGCATATCTCACTGAACCGAAGAAGTGGTAGTTAGAAGGGAGTTAGAGCTGCAAGCAGTTTGGTTTGGGAAATTAGACGCGAAATGAAACTGCAAATGCCTTCCAACAGGCTTGGAAAATTGTGTTCTATATCTCTGCCAAACAGAGTCCCCGGAGGTTGAGCTTTCAGAAGCAAGCTTAACTGTTAGGGAGGAAGCAGCAGAATGTGCCTCTCACATCTAGCCTGTAGGAATTCAGGTTGGCAAGTTCTATGGGGAAGCCCATTGCTGCCTATGGTGGAAACGGCATGGGAGATTTCAGTTTCAAAATCTCTGTGAAAAAGAGTCAGAGAAGCTTCTCCTTTTAGAATCCAGCATATCTCACTGAACCGAAGAAGTGGTAGTTAGAAGGGAGTTAGAGCTACAAGCAGTTTGGTTTGGGAAATTAGACGCGAAATGAAACTGCAAATGCCTTCCAACAGGCTTGGAAAAGTGTGTTCTATATCTTTGCCAAACAGACTCCCCGGAGGTTGAGCTTTCAGAAGCAAGTTTAACTCTAAGGGAGGAAGCAGCAGAATGTGCCTCTCACATCTAGCCTTTAGGAATTCAGGTTGGCAAGTTCTATGGGGTAGCCCATTGCTGCCTATGGTGGAAACGGCATGGGAGATTTCAGTTTCAAAATCTCTGTGAAAAAGCGTCAGAGAAGCTTCTCCGTTTAGAATCCAGCGTATCTCACTGAACCGAAGAAGTGGTAGTTAGAAGGGAGTTAGAGCTGCAAGCAGTTTGGTTTGGGAAATTAGATGCGAAATGACACTGCAAAGGCCTTGCAACAGGCTTGGAAAAGTGTGTTCTATATCTCTGCCAAACAGACTCCCCGGAGGTTGAGCTTTCAGAAGCAAGCTTAACTGTTAGGGAGGGAGCAGCAGAATGTGCCTCTCACATCTAGCCTGTAGGAATTCAGGTTGGCAAGTTCTATGGGGAAGCCCATTGCTGCCAATGGTAGAAACGGCATGGGAGATTTCAGTTTCAAAATCTCTGTGAAAAAGCGTCAGAGAAGCTTCTCCGTTTAGAATCCAGCATATCTCACTGAACCGAAGAAGTGGTAGTTAGAAGGGAGTTAGAGCTGCAAGCAGTTTGGTTTGGGAAATTAGATGCGAAATGACACTGCAAAGGCCTTCCAACAGGCTTGGAAAAGTGTGTTCTATATCCCTGCCAAACAGACTCCCCGGAGGTTGAGCTTTCAGAAGCAAGCTTAACTCTTAGGGAGGAAGCAGCAGAATGTGCCTCTCACATCTAGCTTGTAGGAATTCAGGTTGGCAAGTTCTATGGGGAAGCCCATTGCTGCCTATGGTGGAAACGGCATGGGAGATTTCAGTTTCAAAATCTCTGTGAAAAAGCGTCAGAGAAGCTTCTCCGTTTAGAATCCAGCATATCTCACTGAACCGAAGAAGTGGTAGTTAGAAGGGAGTTAGAGCTGCAAGAAGTTTGCTTTGGGAAATTAGACGCGAAATGAAACTGCAAATGCCTTCCAACAGGCTTGGAAAAGTGTGTTCTATATCTCTGCCAAACAAACTCCCCGGAGGTTGAGCTTTCAGAAGCAAGTTTAACTCTAAGGGAGGAAGCAGCAGAATGTGCCTCTCACATCTAGCCTGTAGGAATTCAGGTTGGCAAGTTCTATGGGGAAGCCCATTGCTGCCTATGGTGGAAACGGCATGGGAGATTTCAGTTTCAAAATCTCTGTGAAAAAGCGTCAGAGAAGCTTCTCCGTTTAGAATCCAGCATATCTCACTGAACCGAAGAAGTGGTAGTTAGAAGGGAGTTAGAGCTGCAAGCAGTTTGGTTTGGGAAATTAGACGCGAAATGAAACTGCAAATGCCTTCCAACAGGCTTGGAAAAGTGTGTTCTATATCTCTGCCAAACAGACTCCCTGGAGTTTGAGCTTTCAGAAGCTAGTTTAACTCTAAGGGAGGAAGCAGCAGAATGTGCCTCTCACATCTAGCCTGTAGGAATTCAGGTTGGCAAGTTCTATGGGGAAGCCCATTGCTGGCTATGGTGGAAACGGCATGGGAGATTTCAGTTTCAAAATCTCTGTGAAAAAGCGTCAGAGAAGCTTCTCCGTTTAGAATCCAGCATATCTCACTGAACCGAAGAAGTGGTAGTTAGAAGGCAGTTAGAGCTGCAAGCAGTTTGGTGTGGGAATTTAGACGCGAAATGAAACTGCAAATGCCTTCCAACAGGCTTGGAAAAGTGTGTTCTATATCTCTGCCAAACAAACTCCCCGGAGGTTGATCTTTCAGAAGCTAGTTTAACTCTAAGGGAGGAAGCAGCAGAATGTGCCTCTCACATCTAGCCTGTAGGAATTCAGGTTGGCAAGTTCTATGGGGAAGCCCATTGGCGCCTTCGTTGGAAACGGGTTTGGAAATTTCAGTTTCAAAATCTCTGTGAAAAAGCGTCAGAGAAGCTTCTCCGTTTAGAATCCAGCATATCTCACTGAACCGAAGAAGTGGTAGTTAGATGGGAGTTAGAGCTGCAAGCAGTTTGGTTTGGGAAATTAGACGCGAAATGAAACTGCAAATGCCTTCCAACAGGCTTGGAAAAGTGTGTTCTATATCTCTGCCAAACAAACTCCCCGGAGGTTGAGCTTTCAGAAGCAAGTTTAACTCTAAGGGAGGAAGCAGCAGAATGTGCCTCTCACATCTAGCCTGTAGGAATTCAGGTTGGCAAGTTCTATGGGGAAGCCCATTGCTGCCTATGGTGGAAACGGCATGGGAGATTTCAGTTTCAAAATCTCTGTGAAAAAGCGTCAGAGAAGCTTCTCCGTTTAGAATCCAGCATATCTCACTGAACCGAAGTAGTGGTAGTTAGAAGGGAGTTAGAGCTGCAAGCAGTTTGGTTTGGGAAATTAGACGCGAAATGAAACTGCAAATGCCTTCCAACAGGCTTGGAAAAGTGTGTTCTATATCTCTGCCAAACAAACTCCCCGGAGGTTGAGCTTTCAGAAGCTAGTTTAACTCTAAGGGAGGAAGCAGCAGAATGTGCCTCTCACATCTAGCCTGTAGGAATTCAGGTTGGCAAGTTCTATGGGGAAGCCCATAGGCGCCTTCGTTGGAAACGGGTTTGGAAATTTCAGTTTCAAAATCTCTGTGAAAAAGCGTCAGAGAAGCTTCTCCGTTTAGAATACAGCATATCTCACTGAACCGAAGAAGTGGTAGTTAGAAGGGAGTTAGAGCTGCAAGCAGTTTGGTTTGGGAAATTAGACGCGAAATGAAACTGCAAATGCCTTCCAACAGGCTTGGAAAAGTGTGTTCTATATCTCTGCCAAACAAACTCCCCGGAGGTTGAGCTTTCAGAAGCTAGTTTAACTCTAAGGGAGGAAGCAGCAGAATGTGCCTCTCACATCTAGCCTGTAGGAATTCAGGTTGGCAAGTTCTATGGGGAAGCCCATTGGCGCCTTCGTTGGAAACGGGTTTGGAAATTTCAGTTTCAAAATCTCTGTGAAAAAGCGTCAGAGAAGCTTCTCCGTTTAGAATCCAGCATATCTCACTGAACCGAAGAAGTGGTAGTTAGATGGGAGTTAGAGCTGCAAGCAGTTTGCTTTGGGAAATTAGACGCGAAATGAAACTGCAAATGCCTTCCAACAGGCTTGGAAAAGTGTGTTCTATATCTCTGCCAAACAAACTCCCCGGAGGTTGAGCTTTCAGAAGCAAGTTTAACTCTAAGGGAGGAAGCAGCAGAATGTGCCTCTCACATCTAGCCTGTAGGAATTCAGGTTGGCAAGTTCTATGGGGAAGCCCACTGCTGCCTATGGTGGAAACGGCATGGGAGATTTCAGTTTCAAAATCTCTGTGAAAAAGCGTCAGAGAAGCTTCTCCGTTTAGAATCCAGCATATCTCACTGAACCGAAGTAGTGGTAGTTAGAAGGGAGTTAGAGCTGCAAGCAGTTTGGTTTGGGAAATTAGACGCGAAATGAAACTGCAAATGCCTTCCAACAGGCTTGGAAAAGTGTGTTCTATATCTCTGCCAAACAAACTCCCCGGAGGTTGAGCTTTCAGAAGCAAGTTTAACTCTAAGGGAGGAAGCAGCAGAATGTGCCTCTCACATCTAGCCTGTAGGAATTCAGGTTGGCAAGTTCTATGGGGAAGCCCATTGCTGCCTATGGTGAAAACTGCATGGGAGATTTCAGTTTCAAAATCTCTGTGAAAAAGCGTCAGAGAAGCTTCTCCGTTTAGAATCCAGCATATCTCACTGAACCGAAGAAGTGGTAGTTAGAAGGGAGTTAGAGCTGCAAGCAGTTTGGTTTGGGAAATTAGACGCGAAATGAAACTGCAAATGCCTTCCAACAGGCTTGGAAAATTGTGTTCTATATCTCTGCAAAACAGAGTCCCCGGAGGTTGAGCTTTCAGAAGCAAGCTTAACTGTAAGGGAGGAAGCAGCAGAATGTGCCTCTCACATCTAGCCTGTAGGAATTCAGGTTGGCAAGTTCTATGGGGAAGCCCATTGCTGCCTATGGTGGAAACGGCATGGGAGATTTCAGTTTCAAAATCTCTGTGAAAAAGCGTCAGAGAAGCTTCTCCGTTTAGAATCCAGCATATCTCACTGAACCGAAGAAGTGGTAGTTAGAAGGGAGTTAGAGCTACAAGCAGTTTGGTTTGGGAAATTAGACGCGAAATGAAACTGCAAATGCCTTCCAACAGGCTTGGAAAAGTGTGTTCTATATCTTTGCCAAACAGACTCCCCGGAGGTTGAGCTTTCAGAAGCAAGTTTAACTCTAAGGGAGGAAGCAGCAGAATGTGCCTCTCACATCTAGCCTGTAGGAATTCAGGTTGGCAAGTTCTATGGGGAAGCCCATTGCTGCCTATGGTGAAAACGGCATGGGAAATTTCAGTTTCAAAATCTCTTTGAAAAAGCGTCAGAGAAGCTTCTCCGTTTACAATCCAGCATATCTCACTGAACCGAAGAAGTGGTAGGTAGAAGGGAGTTAGAGCTGCAAGCAGTTTGGTTTGGGAAATTAGACGCGAAATGAAACTGCAAATGCCTTAAAACAGGCTTGGAAAAGTGTGTTCTATATCTCTGCCAAACAAACTCCCCGGAGGTTGAGCTTTCAGAAGCTAGTTTAACTCTAAGGGAGGAAGCAGCAGAATGTGCCTCTCACATCTAGCCTGTAGGAATTCAGGTTGGCAAGTTCTATGGGGAAGCCCATTGCTGCCTATGGTGAAAACGGCATGGGAAATTTCAGTTTCAAAATCTCTGTGAAAAAGCGTCAGAGAAGCTTCTCCGTTTAGAATCCAGCATATCTCACTGAACCGAAGAAGTGGTAGTTAGAAGGGAGTTAGAGCTGCAAGCAGTTTGGTTTGGGAAATTAGACGCGAAATGAAACTGCAAATGCCTTAAAACAGGCTTGGAAAAGTGTGTTCTATATCTCTGCCAAACAGACTCCCCGGAGGTTGAGCTTTCAGAAGCTAGCTTAACTCTAAGGGAGGAAGCAGCAGAATGTGCCTCTCACATCTAGCCTGTAGGAATTCAGGTTGGCAAGTTCTATGGGGAAGCCCATTGCTGCCTATGGTGGAAACGGCATGTGAGATTTCAGTTTCAAAATCTCTGTGAAAAAGCGTCAGAGAAGCTTCTCCGTTTAGAATCCAGCATATCTCACTGAACCGAAGAAGTGGTAGTTAGAAGGGAGTTAGAGCTGCAAGCAGTTTGGTTTGGGAAATTAGACGCGAAATGAAACTGCAAATGCCTTCCAACAGGCTTGGAAAAGTGTGTTCTATATCTCTGCCAAACAAACTCCCCGGAGGTTGAGCTTTCAGAAGCAAGTTTAACTCTAAGGGAGGAAGCAGCAGAATGTGCCTCTCACATCTAGCCTTTAGGAATTCAGGTTGGCAAGTTCTATGGGGTAGCCCATTGCTGCCTATGGTGGAAACGGCATGGGAGATTTCAGTTTCAAAATCTCTGTGAAAAAGCGTCAGAGAAGCTTCTCCGTTTAGAATCCAGCATATCTCACTGAACCGAAGAAGTGGTAGTTAGAAGGGAGTTAGAGCTGCAAGCAGTTTGGTTTGGGAAATTAGATGCGAAATGACACTGCAAAGGCCTTGCAACAGGCTTGGAAAAGTGTGTTCTATATCTCTGCCAAACAGACTCCCCGGAGGTTGAGCTTTCAGAAGCAAGCTTAACTGTTAGGGAGGGAGCAGCAGAATGTGCCTCTCACATCTAGCCTGTAGGAATTCAGGTTGGCAAGTTCTATGGGGAAGCCCATTGCTGCCAATGGTAGAAACGGCATGGGAGATTTCAGTTTCAAAATCTCTGTGAAAAAGCGTCAGAGAAGCTTCTCCGTTTATAATCCAGCATATCTCACTGAACCGAAGAAGTGGTAGTTAGAAGGGAGTTAGAGCTGCAAGCAGTTTGGTTTGGGAAATTAGATGCGAAATGACACTGCAAAGGCCTTCCAACAGGCTTGGAAAAGTGTGTTCTATATCCCTGCCAAACAGACTCCCCGGAGGTTGAGCTTTCAGAAGCAAGCTTAACTCTTAGGGAGGAAGCAGCAGAATGTGCCTCTCACATCTAGCCTGTAGGAATTCAGGTTGGCAAGTTCTATGGGGAAGCCCATTGCTGCCTATGGTGGAAACGGCATGGGAGATTTCAGTTTCAAAATCTCTGTGAAAAAGCGTCAGAGAAGCTTCTCCGTTTAGAATCCAGCATATCTCACTGAACCGAAGAAGTGGTAGTTAGAAGGGAGTTAGAGCTGCAAGAAGTTTGCTTTGGGAAATTAGACGCGAAATGAAACTGCAAATGCCTTCCAACAGGCTTGGAAAAGTGTGTTCTACATCTCTGCCAAACAAACTCCCCGGAGGTTGAGCTTTCTGAAGCAAGTTTAACTCTAAGGGAGGAAGCAGCAGAATGTGCCTCTCACATCTAGCCTTTAGGAATTCAGGTTGGCAAGTTCTATGGGGAAGCCCATTGCTGCCTATGGTGGAAACGGCATGGGAGATTTCAGTTTCAAAATCTCTGTGAAAAAGCGTCAGAGAAGCTTCTCCGTTTAGAATCCAGCATATCTCACTGAACCGAAGAAGTGGTAGTTAGAAGGGAGTTAGAGCTGCAAGCAGTTTGGTTTGGGAAATTAGACGCGAAATGAAACTGCAAATGCCTTCCAACAGGCTTGGAAAAGTGTGTTCTATATCTCTGCCAAACAAACTCCCCGGAGGTTGAGCTTTCTGAAGCAAGTTTAACTCTAAGGGAGGAAGCAGCAGAATGTGCCTCTCACATCTAGCCTTTAGGAATTCAGGTTGGCAAGTTCTATGGGGAAGCCCATTGCTGCCTATGGTGGAAACGGCATGGGAGATTTCAGTTTCAAAATCTCTGTGAAAAAGCGTCAGAGAAGCTTCTCCGTTTAGAATCCAGCATATCTCACTGAACCGAAGAAGTGGTAGTTAGAAGGGAGTTAGAGCTGCAAGCAGTTTGGTTTGGGAAATTAGATGCGAAATGACACTGCAAAGGCCTTGCAACAGGCTTGGAAAAGTGTGTTCTATATCTCTGCCAAACAGAGTCCCCGGAGGTTGAGCTTTCAGAAGCAAGCTTAACTGTTAGGGAGGGAGCAGCAGAATGTGCCTCTCACATCTAGCTTGTAGGAATTCAGGTTGGCAAGTTCTATGGGGAAGCCCATTGGCGCCTTCGTTGGAAACGGGTTTGGAAATTTCAGTTTCAAAATCTCTGTGAAAAAGCGTCAGAGAAGCTTCTCCGTTTAGAATCCAGCATATCTCACTGAACCGAAGAAGTGGTAGTTAGAAGGGAGTTAGAGCTGCAAGCAGTTTGGTTTGGGAAATTAGATGCGAAATGAAACTGCAAATGCCTTCCAACAGGCTTGGAAAAGTGTGTTCTACATCTCTGCCAAACAAACTCCCCGGAGGTTGACCTTTCAGAAGCAAGTTTAACTCTAAGGGAGGAAGCAGCAGAATGTGCCTCTCACATCTAGCCTGTAGGAATTCAGGTTGGCAAGTTCTATGGGGAAGCCCATTGCTGCCTATGGTGGAAACGGCATGGGAGATTTCAGTTTCAAAATCTCTGTGAAAAAGCGTCAGAGAAGCTTCTCCGTTTAGAATCCAGCATATCTCACTGAACCGAAGAAGTGGTAGTTAGAAGGGAGTTAGAGCTGCAAGCAGTTTGGTTTGGGAAATTAGACGCGAAATGAAACTGCAAATGCCTTCCAACAGGCTTGGAAAAGTGTGTTCTATATCTCTGCCAAACAAACTCCCCGGAGGTTGAGCTTTCAGAAGCAAGTTTAACTCTAAGGGAGGAAGCAGCAGAATGTGCCTCTCACATCTAGCCTGTAGGAATTCAGGTTGGCAAGTTCTATGGGGAAGCCCATTGGCGCCTTCGTTGGAAACGGGTTTGGAAATTTCAGTTTCAAAATCTCTGTGAAAAAGCGTCAGAGAAGCTTCTCCGTTTAGAATCCAGCATATCTCACTGAACCGAAGAAGTGGTAGTTAGAAGGGAGTTAGAGCTGCAAGCAGTTTGGTTTGGGAAATTAGACGCGAAATGAAACTGCAAATGCCTTCCAACAGGCTTGGAAAAGTGTGTTCTATATCTCTGCCAAACAAACTCCCCGGAGGTTGAGCTTTCAGAAGCTAGTTTACCTCTAAGGGAGGAAGCAGCAGAATGTGCCTCTCACATCTAGCCTGTAGGAATTCAGGTTGGCAAGTTCTATGGGGAAGCCCATAGGCGCCTTCGTTGGAAACGGGTTTGGAAATTTCAGTTTCAAAATCTCTGTGAAAAAGCGTCAGAGAAGCTTCTCCGTTTAGAATCCAGCATATCTCACTGAACCGAAGAAGTGGTAGTTAGAAGGGAGTTAGAGCTGCAAGCAGTTTGGTTTGGGAAATTAGACGCGAAATGAAACTGCAAATGCCTTCCAACAGGCTTGGAAAAGTGTGTTCTATATCTCTGCCAAACAGAGTCCCCGGAGGTTGAGCTTTCAGAAGCAAGCTTAACTGTTAGGGACGGAGCAGCAGAATGTGCCTCTCACATCTAGCTTGTAGGAATTCAGGTTGGCAAGTTCTATGGGGAAGCCCATTGGCGCCTTCGTTGGAAACGGGTTTGGAAATTTCAGTTTCAAAATCTCTGTGAAAAAGCGTCAGAGAAGCTTCTCCGTTTAGAATCCAGCATATCTCACTGAACCGAAGAAGTGGTAGTTAGAAGGCAGTTAGAGCTGCAAGCAGTTTGGTTTGGGAAATTAGACGCGAAATGAAACTGCAAATGCCTTCCAACAGGCTTGGAAAAGTGTGTTCTATATCTCTGCCAAACAAACTCCCCGGAGGTTGAGCTTTCAGAAGCTAGTTTAACTCTAAGGGAGGAAGCAGCAGAATGTGCCTCTCACATCTAGCCTGTAGGAATTCAGGTTGGCAAGTTCTATGGGGAAGCCCATAGGCGCCTTCGTTGGAAACGGGTTTGGAAATTTCAGTTTCAAAATCTCTGTGAAAAAGCGTCAGAGAAGCTTCTCCGTTTAGAATCCAGCATATCTCACTGAACCGAAGAAGTGGTAGTTAGAAGGGAGTTAGAGCTGCAAGCAGTTTGGTTTGGGAAATTAGACGCGAAATGAAACTGCAAATGCCTTCCAACAGGCTTGGAAAAGTGTGTTCTATATCTCTGCCAAACAAACTCCCCGGAGGTTGAGCTTTCAGAAGCTAGTTTAACTCTAAGGGAGGAAGCAGCAGAATGTGCCTCTCAAATCTAGCCTGTAGGAATTCAGGTTGGCAAGTTCTATGGGGAAGCCCATTGGCGCCTTCGTTAGAAACGGGTTTGGAAATTTCAGTTTCAAAATCCCTGTGAAAAAGCGTCAGAGAAGCTTCTCCGTTTAGAATCCAGCATATCTCACTGAACCGAAGAAGTGGTAGTTAGAAGGGAGTTAGAGCTGCAAGCAGTTTGGTTTGGGAAATTAGACGCGAAATGAAACTGCAAATGCCTTCCAACAGGCTTGGAAAATTGTGTTCTATATCTCTGCCAAACAGAGTCCCCGGAGGTTGAGCTTTCAGAAGCAAGCTTAACTGTTAGGGAGGAAGCAGCAGAATGTGCCTCTCACATCTAGCCTGTAGGAATTCAGGTTGGCAAGTTCTATGGGGAAGCCCATTGCTGCCTATGGTGGAAACGGCATGGGAGATTTCAGTTTCAAAATCTCTGTGAAAAAGAGTCAGAGAAGCTTCTCCTTTTAGAATCCAGCATATCTCACTGAACCGAAGAAGTGGTAGTTAGAAGGGAGTTAGAGCTACAAGCAGTTTGGTTTGGGAAATTAGACGCGAAATGAAACTGCAAATGCCTTCCAACAGGCTTGGAAAAGTGTGTTCTATATCTTTGCCAAACAGACTCCCCGGAGGTTGAGCTTTCAGAAGCAAGTTTAACTCTAAGGGAGGAAGCAGCAGAATGTGCCTCTCACATCTAGCCTGTAGGAATTCAGGTTGGCAAGTTCTATGGGGAAGCCCATTGCTGCCTATGGTGAAAACGGCATGGGAAATTTCAGTTTCAAAATCTCTGTGAAAAAGCGTCAGAGAAGCTTCTCCGTTTACAATCCAGCATATCTCACTGAACCGAAGAAGTGGTAGTTAGAAGGGAGTTAGAGCTGCAAGCAGTTTGGTTTGGGAAATTAGACGCGAAATGAAACTGCAAATGCCTTAAAACAGGCTTGGAAAAGTGTGTTCTATATCTCTGCCAAACAGACTCCCCGGAGGTTGAGCTTTCAGAAGCTAGCTTAACTCTAAGGGAGGAAGCAGCAGAATGTGCCTCTCACATCTAGCCTGTAGGAATTCAGGTTGGCAAGTTCTATGGGGAAGCCCATTGCTGCCTATGGTGGAAACGGCATGGGAGATTTCAGTTTCAAAATCTCTGTGAAAAAGCGTCAGAGAAGCTTCTCCGTTTAGAATCCAGCATATCTCACTGAACCGAAGAAGTGGTAGTTAGAAGGGAGTTAGAGCTGCAAGCAGTTTGGTTTGGGAAATTAGACGCGAAATGAAACTGCAAATGCCTTCCAACAGGCTTGGAAAAGTGTGTTCTATATCTCTGCCAAACAAACTCCCCGGAGGTTGAGCATTCAGAAGTAAGTTTAACTCTAAGGGAGGAAGCAGCAGAATGTGCCTCTCACATCTAGCCTGTAGGAATTCAGGTTGGCAAGTTCTATGGGGAAGCCCATTGCTGCCTATGGTGGAAACGGCATGGGAGATTTCAGTTTCAAAATCTCTGTGAAAAAGCGTCAGAGAAGCTTCTCCGTTTAGAATCCAGCATATCTCACTGAACCGAAGAAGTGGTAGTTAGAAGGGAGTTAGAGCTGCAAGCAGTTTGGTTTGGGAAATTAGATGCGAAATGACACTGCAAAGGCCTTCCAACAGGCTTGTAAAAGTGTGTTCTATATCCCTGCCAAACAGACTCCCCAGAGGTTGAGCTTTCAGAAGCAAGCTTAACTCTTAGGGAGGAAGCAGCAGAATGTGCCTCTCACATCTAGCCTGTAGGAATTCAGGTTGGCAAGTTCTATGGGGAAGCCCATTGCTGCCTATGGTGGAAACGGCATGGGAGATTTCAGTTTCAAAATCTCTGTGAAAAAGCGTCAGAGAAGCTTCTCCGTTTAGAATCCAGCATATCTCACTGAACCGAAGAAGTGGTAGTTAGAAGGGAGTTAGAGCTGCAAGAAGTTTGCTTTGGGAAATTAGACGCGAAATGAAACTGCAAATGCCTTCCAACAGGCTTGGAAAAGTGTGTTCTACATCTCTGCCAAACAAACTCCCCGGAGGTTGAGCTTTCTGAAGCAAGTTTAACTCTAAGGGAGGAAGCAGCAGAATGTGCCTCTCACATCTAGCCTTTAGGAATTCAGGTTGGCAAGTTCTATGGGGAAGCCCATTGCTGCCTATGGTGGAAACGGCATGGGAGATTTCAGTTTCAAAATCTCTGTGAAAAAGCGTCAGAGAAGCTTCTCCGTTTAGAATCCAGCATATCTCACTGAACCGAAGAAGTGGTAGTTAGAAGGGAGTTAGAGCTGCAAGCAGTTTGGTTTGGGAAATTAGACGCGAAATGAAACTGCAAATGCCTTCCAACAGGCTTGGAAAAGTGTGTTCTATATCTCTGCCAAACAAACTCCCCGGAGGTTGAGCTTTCTGAAGCAAGTTTAACTCTAAGGGAGGAAGCAGCAGAATGTGCCTCTCACATCTAGCCTTTAGGAATTCAGGTTGGCAAGTTCTATGGGGAAGCCCATTGCTGCCTATGGTGGAAACGGCATGGGAGATTTCAGTTTCAAAATCTCTGTGAAAAAGCGTCAGAGAAGCTTCTCCGTTTAGAATCCAGCATATCTCACTGAACCGAAGAAGTGGTAGTTAGAAGGGAGTTAGAGCTGCAAGCAGTTTGGTTTGGGAAATTAGATGCGAAATGACACTGCAAAGGCCTTGCAACAGGCTTGGAAAAGTGTGTTCTATATCTCTGCCAAACAGAGTCCCCGGAGGTTGAGCTTTCAGAAGCAAGCTTAACTGTTAGGGAGGGAGCAGCAGAATGTGCCTCTCACATCTAGCTTGTAGGAATTCAGGTTGGCAAGTTCTATGGGGAAGCCCATTGGCGCCTTCGTTGGAAACGGGTTTGGAAATTTCAGTTTCAAAATCTCTGTGAAAAAGCGTCAGAGAAGCTTCTCCGTTTAGAATCCAGCATATCTCACTGAACCGAAGAAGTGGTAGTTAGAAGGGAGTTAGAGCTGCAAGCAGTTTGGTTTGGGAAATTAGATGCGAAATGAAACTGCAAATGCCTTCCAACAGGCTTGGAAAAGTGTGTTCTACATCTCTGCCAAACAAACTCCCCGGAGGTTGACCTTTCAGAAGCAAGTTTAACTCTAAGGGAGGAAGCAGCAGAATGTGCCTCTCACATCTAGCCTGTAGGAATTCAGGTTGGCAAGTTCTATGGGGAAGCCCATTGCTGCCTATGGTGGAAACGGCATGGGAGATTTCAGTTTCAAAATCTCTGTGAAAAAGCGTCAGAGAAGCTTCTCCGTTTAGAATCCAGCATATCTCACTGAACCGAAGAAGTGGTAGTTAGAAGGGAGTTAGAGCTGCAAGCAGTTTGGTTTGGGAAATTAGACGCGAAATGAAACTGCAAATGCCTTCCAACAGGCTTGGAAAAGTGTGTTCTATATCTCTGCCAAACAAACTCCCCGGAGGTTGAGCTTTCAGAAGCAAGTTTAACTCTAAGGGAGGAAGCAGCAGAATGTGCCTCTCACATCTAGCCTGTAGGAATTCAGGTTGGCAAGTTCTATGGGGAAGCCCATTGCTGCCTATGGTGGAAACGGCATGGGAGATTTCAGTTTCAAAATCTCTGTGAAAAAGCGTCAGAGAAGCTTCTCCGTTTAGAATCCAGCATATCTCACTGAACCGAAGAAGTGGTAGTTAGAAGGGAGTTAGAGCTGCAAGCAGTTTGGTTTGGGAAATTAGACGCGAAATGAAACTGCAAATGCCTTCCAACAGGCTTGGAAAAGTGTGTTCTATATCTCTGCCAAACAAACTCCCCGGAGGTTGAGCTTTCAGAAGCTAGTTTAACTCTAAGGGAGGAAGCAGCAGAATGTGCCTCTCACATCTAGCCTGTAGGAATTCAGGTTGGCAAGTTCTATGGGGAAGCCCATAGGCGCCTTCGTTGGAAACGGGTTTGGAAATTTCAGTTTCAAAATCTCTGTGAAAAAGCGTCAGAGAAGCTTCTCCGTTTAGAATCCAGCATATCTCACTGAACCGAAGAAGTGGTAGTTAGAAGGGAGTTAGAGCTGCAAGCAGTTTGGTTTGGGAAATTAGACGCGAAATGAAACTGCAAATGCCTTCCAACAGGCTTGGAAAAGTGTGTTCTATATCTCTGCCAAACAGAGTCCCCGGAGGTTGAGCTTTCAGAAGCAAGCTTAACTGTTAGGGACGGAGCAGCAGAATGTGCCTCTCACATCTAGCTTGTAGGAATTCAGGTTGGCAAGTTCTATGGGGAAGCCCATTGGCGCCTTCGTTGGAAACGGGTTTGGAAATTTCAGTTTCAAAATCTCTGTGAAAAAGCGTCAGAGAAGCTTCTCCGTTTAGAATCCAGCATATCTCACTGAACCGAAGAAGTGGTAGTTAGAAGGCAGTTAGAGCTGCAAGCAGTTTGGTTTGGGAAATTAGACGCGAAATGAAACTGCAAATGCCTTCCAACAGGCTTGGAAAAGTGTGTTCTATATCTCTGCCAAACAAACTCCCCGGAGGTTGAGCTTTCAGAAGCTAGTTTAACTCTAAGGGAGGAAGCAGCAGAATGTGCCTCTCACATCTAGCCTGTAGGAATTCAGGTTGGCAAGTTCTATGGGGAAGCCCATAGGCGCCTTCGTTGGAAACGGGTTTGGAAATTTCAGTTTCAAAATCTCTGTGAAAAAGCGTCAGAGAAGCTTCTCCGTTTAGAATCCAGCATATCTCACTGAACCGAAGAAGTGGTAGTTAGAAGGGAGTTAGAGCTGCAAGCAGTTTGGTTTGGGAAATTAGACGCGAAATGAAACTGCAAATGCCTTCCAACAGGCTTGGAAAAGTGTGTTCTATATCTCTGCCAAACAAACTCCCCGGAGGTTGAGCTTTCAGAAGCTAGTTTAACTCTAAGGTAGGAAGCAGCAGAATGTGCCTCTCACATCTAGCCTGTAGGAATTCAGGTTGGCAAGTTCTATGGGGAAGCCCATTGGCGCCTTCGTTAGAAACGGGTTTGGAAATTTCAGTTTCAAAATCCCTGTGAAAAAGCGTCAGAGAAGCTTCTCCGTTTAGAATCCAGCATATCTCACTGAACCGAAGAAGTGGTAGTTAGAAGGGAGTTAGAGCTGCAAGCAGTTTGGTTTGGGAAATTAGACGCGAAATGAAACTGCAAATGCCTTCCAACAGGCTTGGAAAATTGTGTTCTATATCTCTGCCAAACAGAGTCCCCGGAGGTTGAGCTTTCAGAAGCAAGCTTAACTGTTAGGGAGGAAGCAGCAGAATGTGCCTCTCACATCTAGCCTGTAGGAATTCAGGTTGGCAAGTTCTATGGGGAAGCCCATTGCTGCCTATGGTGGAAACGGCATGGGAGATTTCAGTTTCAAAATCTCTGTGAAAAAGAGTCAGAGAAGCTTCTCCTTTTAGAATCCAGCATATCTCACTGAACCGCAGAAGTGGTAGTTAGAAGGGAGTTAGAGCTACAAGCAGTTTGGTTTGGGAAATTAGACGCGAAATGAAACTGCAAATGCCTTCCAACAGGCTTGGAAAAGTGTGTTCTATATCTTTGCCAAACAGACTCGCCGGAGGTTGAGCTTTCAGAAGCAAGTTTAACTCTAAGGGAGGAAGCAGCAGAATGTGCCTCTCACATCTAGCCTGTAGGAATTCAGGTTGGCAAGTTCTATGGGGAAGCCCATTGCTGCCTATGGTGAAAACGGCATGGGAAATTTCAGTTTCAAAATCTCTGTGAAAAAGCGTCAGAGAAGCTTCTCCATTTACAATCCAGCATATCTCACTGAACCGAAGAAGTGGTAGTTAGAAGGGAGTTAGAGCTGCAAGCAGTTTGGTTTGGGAAATTAGACGCGAAATGAAACTGCAAATGCCTTAAAACAGGCTTGGAAAAGTGTGTTCTATATCTCTGCCAAACAGACTCCCCGGAGGTTGAGCTTTCAGAAGCTAGCTTAACTCTAAGGGAGGAAGCAGCAGAATGTGCCTCTCACATCTAGCCTGTAGGAATTCAGGTTGGCAAGTTCTATGGGGAAGCCCATTGCTGCCTATGGTGGAAACGGCATGGGAGATTTCAGTTTCAAAATCTCTGTGAAAAAGCGTCAGAGAAGCTTCTCCGTTTAGAATCCAGCATATCACACTGAACCGAAGAAGTGGTAGTTAGAAGGGAGTTAGAGCTGCAAGCAGTTTGGTTTGGGAAATTAGACGCGAAATGAAACTGCAAATGCCTTCCAACAGGCTTGGAAAAGTGTGTTCTATATCTCTGCCAAACAAACTCCCCGGAGGTTGAGCATTCAGAAGTAAGTTTAACTCTAAGGGAGGAAGCAGCAGAATGTGCCTCTCACATCTAGCCTGTAGGAATTCAGGTTGGCAAGTTCTATGGGGAAGCCCATTGCTGCCTATGGTGGAAACGGCATGGGAGATTTCAGTTTCAAAATCTCTGTGAAAAAGCGTCAGAGAAGCTTCTCCGTTTAGAATCCAGCATATCTCACTGAACCGAAGAAGTGGTAGTTAGAAGGGAGTTAGAGCTGCAAGCAGTTTGGTTTGGGAAATTAGATGCGAAATGACACTGCAAAGGCCTTCCAACAGGCTTGGAAAAGTGTGTTCTATATCCCTGCCAAACAGACTCCCCGGAGGTTGAGCTTTCAGAAGCAAGCTTAACTCTTAGGGAGGAAGCAGCAGAATGTGCCTCTCACATCTAGCCTGTAGGAATTCAGGTTGGCAAGTTCTATGGGGAAGCCCATTGCTGCCTATGGTGGAAACGGCATGGGAGATTTCAGTTTCAAAATCTCTGTGAAAAAGCGTCAGAGAAGCTTCTCCGTTTAGAATCCAGCATATCTCACTGAACCGAAGAAGTGGTAGTTAGAAGGGAGTTAGAGCTGCAAGAAGTTTGCTTTGGGAAATTAGACGCGAAATGAAACTGCAAATGCCTTCCAACAGGCTTGGAAAAGTGTGTTCTACATCTCTGCCAAACAAACTCCCCGGAGGTTGAGCTTTCTGAAGCAAGTTTAACTCTAAGGGAGGAAGCAGCAGAATGTGCCTCTCACATCTAGCCTTTAGGAATTCAGGTTGGCAAGTTCTATGGGGAAGCCCATTGCTGCCTATGGTGGAAACGGCATGGGAGATTTCAGTTTCAAAATCTCTGTGAAAAAGCGTCAGAGAAGCTTCTCCGTTTAGAATCCAGCATATCTCACTGAACCGAAGAAGTGGTAGTTAGAAGGGAGTTAGAGCTGCAAGCAGTTTGGTTTGGGAAATTAGACGCGAAATGAAACTGCAAATGCCTTCCAACAGGCTTGGAAAAGTGTGTTCTATATCTCTGCCAAACAAACTCCCCGGAGGTTGAGCTTTCTGAAGCAAGTTTAACTCTAAGGGAGGAAGCAGCAGAATGTGCCTCTCACATCTAGCCTTTAGGAATTCAGGTTGGCAAGTTCTATGGGGAAGCCCATTGCTGCCTATGGTGGAAACGGCATGGGAGATTTCAGTTTCAAAATCTCTGTGAAAAAGCGTCAGAGAAGCTTCTCCGTTTAGAATCCAGCATATCTCACTGAACCGAAGAAGTGGTAGTTAGAAGGGAGTTAGAGCTGCAAGCAGTTTGGTTTGGGAAATTAGATGCGAAATGACACTGCAAAGGCCTTGCAACAGGCTTGGAAAAGTGTGTTCTATATCTCTGCCAAACAGAGTCCCCGGAGGTTGAGCTTTCAGAAGCAAGCTTAACTGTTAGGGAGGGAGCAGCAGAATGTGCCTCTCACATCTAGCTTGTAGGAATTCAGGTTGGCAAGTTCTATTGGGAAGCCCATTGGCGCCTTCGTTGGAAACGGGTTTGGAAATTTCAGTTTCAAAATCTCTGTGAAAAAGCGTCAGAGAAGCTTCTCCGTTTAGAATCCAGCATATCTCACTGAACCGAAGAAGTGGTAGTTAGAAGGGAGTTAGAGCTGCAAGCAGTTTGGTTTGGGAAATTAGATGCGAAATGAAACTGCAAATGCCTTCCAACAGGCTTGGAAAAGTGTGTTCTACATCTCTGCCAAACAAACTCCCCGGAGGTTGACCTTTCAGAAGCAAGTTTAACTCTAAGGGAGGAAGCAGCAGAATGTGCCTCTCACATCTAGCCTGTAGGAATTCAGGTTGGCAAGTTCTATGGGGAAGCCCATTGCTGCCTATGGTGGAAACGGCATGGGAGATTTCAGTTTCAAAATCTCTGTGAAAAAGCGTCAGAGAAGCTTCTCCGTTTAGAATCCAGCATATCTCACTGAACCGAAGAAGTGGTAGTTAGAAGGGAGTTAGAGCTGCAAGCAGTTTGGTTTGGGAAATTAGACGCGAAATGAAACTGCAAATGCCTTCCAACAGGCTTGGAAAAGTGTGTTCTATATCTCTGCCAAACAAACTCCCCGGAGGTTGAGCTTTCAGAAGCAAGTTTAACTCTAAGGGAGGAAGCAGCAGAATGTGCCTCTCACATCTAGCCTGTAGGAATTCAGGTTGGCAAGTTCTATGGGGAAGCCCATTGCTGCCTATGGTGGAAACGGCATGGGAGATTTCAGTTTCAAAATCTCTGTGAAAAAGCGTCAGAGAAGCTTCTCCGTTTAGAATCCAGCATATCTCACTGAACCGAAGAAGTGGTAGTTAGAAGGGAGTTAGAGCTGCAAGCAGTTTGGTTTGGGAAATTAGACGCGAAATGAAACTGCAAATGCCTTCCAACAGGCTTGGAAAAGTGTGTTCTATATCTCTGCCAAACAAACTCCCCGGAGGTTGAGCTTTCAGAAGCTAGTTTAACTCTAAGGGAGGAAGCAGCAGAATGTGCCTCTCACATCTAGCCTGTAGGAATTCAGGTTGGCAAGTTCTATGGGGAAGCCCATAGGCGCCTTCGTTGGAAACGGGTTTGGAAATTTCAGTTTCAAAATCTCTGTGAAAAAGCGTCAGAGAAGCTTCTCCGTTTAGAATCCAGCATATCTCACTGAACCGAAGAAGTGGTAGTTAGAAGGGAGTTAGAGCTGCAAGCAGTTTGGTTTGGGAAATTAGACGCGAAATGAAACTGCAAATGCCTTCCAACAGGCTTGGAAAAGTGTGTTCTATATCTCTGCCAAACAGAGTCCCCGGAGGTTGAGCTTTCAGAAGCAAGCTTAACTGTTAGGGACGGAGCAGCAGAATGTGCCTCTCACATCTAGCTTGTAGGAATTCAGGTTGGCAAGTTCTATGGGGAAGCCCATTGGCGCCTTCGTTGGAAACGGGTTTGGAAATTTCAGTTTCAAAATCTCTGTGAAAAAGCGTCAGAGAAGCTTCTCCGTTTAGAATCCAGCATATCTCACTGAACCGAAGAAGTGGTAGTTAGAAGGCAGTTAGAGCTGCAAGCAGTTTGGTTTGGGAAATTAGACGCGAAATGAAACTGCAAATGCCTTCCAACAGGCTTGGAAAAGTGTGTTCTATATCTCTGCCAAACAAACTCCCCGGAGGTTGAGCTTTCAGAAGCTAGTTTAACTCTAAGGGAGGAAGCAGCAGAATGTGCCTCTCACATCTAGCCTGTAGGAATTCAGGTTGGCAAGTTCTATGGGGAAGCCCATAGGCGCCTTCGTTGGAAACGGGTTTGGAAATTTCAGTTTCAAAATCTCTGTGAAAAAGCGTCAGAGAAGCTTCTCCGTTTAGAATCCAGCATATCTCACTGAACCGAAGAAGTGGTAGTTAGAAGGGAGTTAGAGCTGCAAGCAGTTTGGTTTGGGAAATTAGACGCGAAATGAAACTGCAAATGCCTTCCAACAGGCTTGGAAAAGTGTGTTCTATATCTCTGCCAAACAAACTCCCCGGAGGTTGAGCTTTCAGAAGCTAGTTTAACTCTAAGGGAGGAAGCAGCAGAATGTGCCTCTCACATCTAGCCTGTAGGAATTCAGGTTGGCAAGTTCTATGGGGAAGCCCATAGGCGCCTTCGTTGGAAACGGGTTTGGAAATTTCAGTTTCAAAATCTCTGTGAAAAAGCGTCAGAGAAGCTTCTCCGTTTAGAATCCAGCATATCTCACTGAACCGAAGAAGTGGTAGTTAGAAGGCAGTTAGAGCTGCAAGCAGTTTGGTTTGGGAAATTAGACGCGAAATGAAACTGCAAATGCCTTCCAACAGGCTTGGAAAAGTGTGTTCTATATCTCTGCCAAACAAACTCCCCGGAGGTTGAGCTTTCAGAAGCTAGTTTAACTCTAAGGGAGGAAGCAGCAGAATGTGCCTCTCACATCTAGCCTGTAGGAATTCAGGTTGGCAAGTTCTATGGGGAAGCCCATTGGCGCCTTCGTTAGAAACGGGTTTGGAAATTTCAGTTTCAAAATCCCTGTGAAAAAGCGTCAGAGAAGCTTCTCCGTTTAGAATCCAGCATATCTCACTGAACCGAAGAAGTGGTAGTTAGAAGGGAGTTAGAGCTGCAAGCAGTTTGGTTTGGGAAATTAGACGCGAAATGAAACTGCAAATGCCTTCCAACAGGCTTGGAAAATTGTGTTCTATATCTCTGCCAAACAGAGTCCCCGGAGGTTGAGCTTTCAGAAGCAAGCTTAACTGTTAGGGAGGAAGCAGCAGAATGTGCCTCTCACATCTAGCCTGTAGGAATTCAGGTTGGCAAGTTCTATGGGGAAGCCCATTGCTGCCTATGGTGGAAACGGCATGGGAGATTTCAGTTTCAAAATCTCTGTGAAAAAGCGTCAGAGAAGCTTCTCCTTTTAGAATCCAGCATATCTCACTGAACCGAAGAAGTGGTAGTTAGAAGGGAGTTAGAGCTACAAGCAGTTTGGTTTGGGAAATTAGACGCGAAATGAAACTGCAAATGCCTTCCAACAGGCTTGGAAAAGTGTGTTCTATATCTTTGCCAAACAGACTCCCCGGAGGTTGAGCTTTCAGAAGCAAGTTTAACTCTAAGGGAGGAAGCAGCAGAATGTGCCTCTCACATCTAGCCTGTAGGAATTCAGGTTGGCAAGTTCTATGGGGAAGCCCATTGCTGCCTATGGTGAAAACGGCATGGGAGATTTCAGTTTCAAAATCTCTGTGAAAAAGCGTCAGAGAAGCTTCTCCATTTACAATCCAGCATATCTCACTGAACCGAAGAAGTGGTAGTTAGAAGGGAGTTAGAGCTGCAAGCAGTTTGGTTTGGGAAATTAGACGCGAAATGAAACTGCAAATGCCTTAAAACAGGCTTGGAAAAGTGTGTTCTATATCTCTGCCAAACAGACTCCCCGGAGGTTGAGCTTTCAGAAGCTAGCTTAACTCTAAGGGAGGAAGCAGCAGAATGTGCCTCTCACATCTAGCCTGTAGGAATTCAGGTTGGCAAGTTCTATGGGGAAGCCCATTGCTGCCTATGGTGGAAACGGCATGGGAGATTTCAGTTTCAAAATCTCTGTGAAAAAGCGTCAGAGAAGCTTCTCCGTTTAGAATCCAGCATATCTCACTGAACCGAAGAAGTGGTTGTTAGAAGGGAGTTAGAGCTGCAAGCAGTTTGGTTTGGGAAATTAGACGCGAAATGAAACTGCAAATGCCTTCCAACAGGCTTGGAAAAGTGTGTTCTATATCTCTGCCAAACAAACTCCCCGGAGGTTGACCTTTCAGAAGCAAGTTTAACTCTAAGGGAGGAAGCAGCAGAATGTGCCTCTCACATCTAGCCTGTAGGAATTCAGGTTGGCAAGTTCTATGGGGAAGCCCATTGCTGCCTATGGTGGAAACGGCATGGGAGATTTCAGTTTCAAAATCTCTGTGAAAAAGCGTCAGAGAAGCTTCTCCGTTTAGAATCCAGCATATCTCACTGAACCGAAGAAGTGGTAGTTAGAAGGGAGTTAGAGCTGCAAGCAGTTTGGTTTGGGAAATTAGACGCGAAATGAAACTGCAAATGCCTTCCAACAGGCTTGGAAAAGTGTGTTCTATATCTCTGCCAAACAAACTCCCCGGAGGTTGAGCTTTCAGAAGCAAGTTTAACTCTAAGGGAGGAAGCAGCAGAATGTGCCTCTCACATCTAGCCTGTAGGAATTCAGGTTGGCAAGTTCTATGGGGAAGCCCATTGCTGCCTATGGTGGAAACGGCATGGGAGATTTCAGTTTCAAAATCTCTGTGAAAAAGCGTCAGAGAAGCTTCTCCGTTTAGAATCCAGCATATCTCACTGAACCGAAGAAGTGGTAGTTAGAAGGGAGTTAGAGCTGCAAGCAGTTTGGTTTGGGAAATTAGACGCGAAATGAAACTGCAAATGCCTTCCAACAGGCTTGGAAAAGTGTGTTCTATATCTCTGCCAAACAAACTCCCCGGAGGTTGAGCTTTCAGAAGCTAGTTTAACTCTAAGGGAGGAAGCAGCAGAATGTGCCTCTCACATCTAGCCTGTAGGAATTCAGGTTGGCAAGTTCTATGGGGAAGCCCATAGGCGCCTTCGTTGGAAACGGGTTTGGAAATTTCAGTTTCAAAATCTCTGTGAAAAAGCGTCAGAGAAGCTTCTCCGTTTAGAATCCAGCATATCTCACTGAACCGAAGAAGTGGTAGTTAGAAGGGAGTTAGAGCTGCAAGCAGTTTGGTTTGGGAAATTAGACGCGAAATGAAACTGCAAATGCCTTCCAACAGGCTTGGAAAAGTGTGTTCTATATCTCTGCCAAACAGAGTCCCCGGAGGTTGAGCTTTCAGAAGCAAGCTTAACTGTTAGGGACGGAGCAGCAGAATGTGCCTCTCACATCTAGCTTGTAGGAATTCAGGTTGGCAAGTTCTATGGGGAAGCCCATTGGCGCCTTCGTTGGAAACGGGTTTGGAAATTTCAGTTTCAAAATCTCTGTGAAAAAGCGTCAGAGAAGCTTCTCCGTTTAGAATCCAGCATATCTCACTGAACCGAAGAAGTGGTAGTTAGAAGGCAGTTAGAGCTGCAAGCAGTTTGGTTTGGGAAATTAGACGCGAAATGAAACTGCAAATGCCTTCCAACAGGCTTGGAAAAGTGTGTTCTATATCTCTGCCAAACAAACTCCCCGGAGGTTGAGCTTTCAGAAGCTAGTTTAACTCTAAGGGAGGAAGCAGCAGAATGTGCCTCTCACATCTAGCCTGTAGGAATTCAGGTTGGCAAGTTCTATGGGGAAGCCCATAGGCGCCTTCGTTGGAAACGGGTTTGGAAATTTCAGTTTCAAAATCTCTGTGAAAAAGCGTCAGAGAAGCTTCTCCGTTTAGAATCCAGCATATCTCACTGAACCGAAGAAGTGGTAGTTAGAAGGGAGTTAGAGCTGCAAGCAGTTTGGTTTGGGAAATTAGACGCGAAATGAAACTGCAAATGCCTTCCAACAGGCTTGGAAAAGTGTGTTCTATATCTCTGCCAAACAAACTCCCCGGAGGTTGAGCTTTCAGAAGCTAGTTTAACTCTAAGGGAGGAAGCAGCAGAATGTGCCTCTCACATCTAGCCTGTAGGAATTCAGGTTGGCAAGTTCTATGGGGAAGCCCATAGGCGCCTTCGTTGGAAACGGGTTTGGAAATTTCAGTTTCAAAATCTCTGTGAAAAAGCGTCAGAGAAGCTTCTCCGTTTAGAATCCAGCATATCTCACTGAACCGAAGAAGTGGTAGTTAGAAGGCAGTTAGAGCTGCAAGCAGTTTGGTTTGGGAAATTAGACGCGAAATGAAACTGCAAATGCCTTCCAACAGGCTTGGAAAAGTGTGTTCTATATCTCTGCCAAACAAACTCCCCGGAGGTTGAGCTTTCAGAAGCTAGTTTAACTCTAAGGGAGGAAGCAGCAGAATGTGCCTCTCACATCTAGCCTGTAGGAATTCAGGTTGGCAAGTTCTATGGGGAAGCCCATTGGCGCCTTCGTTAGAAACGGGTTTGGAAATTTCAGTTTCAAAATCCCTGTGAAAAAGCGTCAGAGAAGCTTCTCCGTTTAGAATCCAGCATATCTCACTGAACCGAAGAAGTGGTAGTTAGAAGGGAGTTAGAGCTGCAAGCAGTTTGGTTTGGGAAATTAGACGCGAAATGAAACTGCAAATGCCTTCCAACAGGCTTGGAAAATTGTGTTCTATATCTCTGCCAAACAGAGTCCCCGGAGGTTGAGCTTTCAGAAGCAAGCTTAACTGTTAGGGAGGAAGCAGCAGAATGTGCCTCTCACATCTAGCCTGTAGGAATTCAGGTTGGCAAGTTCTATGGGGAAGCCCATTGCTGCCTATGGTGGAAACGGCATGGGAGATTTCAGTTTCAAAATCTCTGTGAAAAAGCGTCAGAGAAGCTTCTCCTTTTAGAATCCAGCATATCTCACTGAACCGAAGAAGTGGTAGTTAGAAGGGAGTTAGAGCTACAAGCAGTTTGGTTTGGGAAATTAGACGCGAAATGAAACTGCAAATGCCTTCCAACAGGCTTGGAAAAGTGTGTTCTATATCTTTGCCAAACAGACTCCCCGGAGGTTGAGCTTTCAGAAGCAAGTTTAACTCTAAGGGAGGAAGCAGCAGAATGTGCCTCTCACATCTAGCCTGTAGGAATTCAGGTTGGCAAGTTCTATGGGGAAGCCCATTGCTGCCTATGGTGAAAACGGCATGGGAAATTTCAGTTTCAAAATCTCTGTGAAAAAGCGTCACAGAAGCTTCTCCATTTACAATCCAGCATATCTCACTGAACCGAAGAAGTGGTAGTTAGAAGGGAGTTAGAGCTGCAAGCAGTTTGGTTTGGGAAATTAGACGCGAAATGAAACTGCAAATGCCTTAAAACAGGCTTGGAAAAGTGTGTTCTATATCTCTGCCAAACAGACTCCCCGGAGGTTGAGCTTTCAGAAGCTAGCTTAACTCTAAGGGAGGAAGCAGCAGAATGTGCCTCTCACATCTAGCCTGTAGGAATTCAGGTTGGCAAGTTCTATGGGGAAGCCCATTGCTGCCTATGGTGGAAACGGCATGGGAGATTTCAGTTTCAAAATCTCTGTGAAAAAGCGTCAGAGAAGCTTCTCCGTTTAGAATCCAGCATATCTCACTGAACCGAAGAAGTGGTTGTTAGAAGGGAGTTAGAGCTGCAAGCAGTTTGGTTTGGGAAATTAGACGCGAAATGAAACTGCAAATGCCTTCCAACAGGCTTGGAAAAGTGTGTTCTATATCTCTGCCAAACAAACTCCCCGGAGGTTGAGCATTCAGAAGTAAGTTTAACTCTAAGGGAGGAAGCAGCAGAATGTGCCTCTCACATCTAGCCTGTAGGAATTCAGGTTGGCAAGTTCTATGGGGAAGCCCATTGCTGCCTATGGTGGAAACGGCATGGGAGATTTCAGTTTCAAAATCTCTGTGAAAAAGCGTCAGAGAAGCTTCTCCGTTTAGAATCCAGCATATCTCACTGAACCGAAGAAGTGGTAGTTAGAAGGGAGTTAGAGCTGCAAGCAGTTTGGTTTGGGAAATTAGACGCGAAATGAAACTGCAAATGCCTTCCAACAGCCTTGGAAAAGTGTGTTCTATATCTCTGCCAAACAAACTCCCCGGAGGTTGAGCTTTCAGAAGCTAGTTTAACTCTAAGGGAGGAAGCAGCAGAATGTGCCTCTCACATCTAGCCTGTAGGAATTCAGGTTGGCAAGTTCTATGGGGAAGCCCATAGGCGCCTTCGTTGGAAACGGGTTTGGAAATTTCAGTTTCAAAATCTCTGTGAAAAAGCGTCAGAGAAGCTTCTCCGTTTAGAATCCAGCATATCTCACTGAACCGAAGAAGTGGTAGTTAGAAGGCAGTTAGAGCTGCAAGCAGTTTGGTTTGGGAAATTAGACGCGAAATGAAACTGCAAATGCCTTCCAACAGGCTTGGAAAAGTGTGTTCTATATCTCTGCCAAACAGAGTCCCCGGAGGTTGAGCTTTCAGAAGCAAGCTTAACTGTTAGGGAGGAAGCAGCAGAATGTGCCTCTCACATCTAGCCTGTAGGAATTCAGGTTGGCAAGTTCTATGGGGAAGCCCATTGCTGCCTATGGTGGAAACGGCATGGGAGATTTCAGTTTCAAAATCTCTGTGAAAAAGCGTCAGAGAAGCTTCTCCGTTTAGAATCCAGCATATCTCACTGAACCGAAGAAGTGGTAGTTAGAAGGGAGTTAGAGCTGCAAGCAGTTTGGTTTGGGAAATTAGACGCGAAATGACACTGCAAAGGCCTTCCAACAGGCTTGGAAAAGTGTGTTCTATATCTCTGCCAAACAGAGTCCCCGGAGGTTGAGCTTTCAGAAGCAAGCTTAACTGTTAGGGAGGAAGCAGCAGAATGTGCCTCTCACATCTAGCCTGTAGGAATTCAGGTTGGCAAGTTCTATGGGGAAGCCCATAGGCGCCTTCGTTGGAAACGGGTTTGGAAATTTCAGTTTCAAAATCTCTGTGAAAAAGCGTCAGAGAAGCTTCTCCGTTTAGAATCCAGCATATCTCACTGAACCGAAGAAGTGGTAGTTAGAAGGGAGTTAGAGCTGCAAGCAGTTTGGTTTGGGAAATTAGACGCGAAATGAAACTGCAAATGCCTTCCAACAGGCTTGGAAAAGTGTGTTCTATATCTCTGCCAAACAAACTCCCCGGAGGTTGAGCTTTCTGAAGCAAGTTTAACTCTAAGGGAGGAAGCAGCAGAATGTGCCTCTCACATCTAGCCTTTAGGAATTCAGGTTGGCAAGTTCTATGGGGAAGCCCAATGCTGCCTATGGTGGAAACGGCATGGGAGATTTCAGTTTCAAAATCTCTGTGAAAAAGCGTCAGAGAAGCTTCTCCGTTTAGAATCCAGCATATCTCACTGAACCGAAGAAGTGGTAGTTAGAAGGGAGTTAGAGCTGCAAGCAGTTTGGTTTGGGAAATTAGATGCGAAATGACACTGCAAAGGCCTTGCAACAGGCTTGGAAAAGTGTGTTCTATATCTCTGCCAAACAGAGTCCCCGGAGGTTGAGCTTTCAGAAGCAAGCTTAACTGTTAGGGAGGGAGCAGCAGAATGTGCCTCTCACATCTAGCTTGTAGGAATTCAGGTTGGCAAGTTCTATGGGGAAGCCCATTGGCGCCTTCGTTGGAAACGGGTTTGGAAATTTCAGTTTCAAAATCTCTGTGAAAAAGCGTCAGAGAAGCTTCTCCGTTTAGAATCCAGCATATCTCACTGAACCGAAGAAGTGGTAGTTAGAAGGGAGTTAGAGCTGCAAGCAGTTTGGTTTGGGAAATTAGACGCGAAATGAAACTGCAAATGCCTTCCAACAGGCTTGGAAAAGTGTGTTCTATATCTCTGCCAAACAAACTCCCCGGAGGTTGAGCTTTCAGAAGCTAGTTTAACTCTAAGGGAGGAAGCAGCAGAATGTGCCTCTCACATCTAGCCTGTAGGAATTCAGGTTGGCAAGTTCTATGGGGAAGCCCATTGGCGCCTTCGTTGGAAACGGGTTTGGCAATTTCACTTTCAAAATCTCTGTGAAAAAGCGTCAGAGAAGCTTCTCCGTTTAGAATCCAGCATATCTCACTGAACCGAAGAAGTGGTAGTTAGAAGGCAGTTAGAGCTGCAAGCAGTTTGGTTTGGGAAATTAGACGCGAAATGAAACTGCAAATGCCTTCCAACAGGCTTGGAAATGTGTGTTCTATATCTCTGCCAAACAAACTCCCCGGAGGTTGAGCTTTCAGAAGCTAGTTTAACTCTAAGGGAGGAAGCAGCAGAATGTGCCTCTCACATCTAGCCTGTAGGAATTCAGGTTGGCAAGTTCTATGGGGAAGCCCATAGGCGCCTTCGTTGGAAACGGGTTTGGAAATTTCAGTTTCAAAATCTCTGTGAAAAAGCGTCAGAGAAGCTTCTCCGTTTAGAATCCAGCATATCTCACTGAACCGAAGAAGTGGTAGTTAGAAGGGAGTTAGAGCTGCAAGCAGTTTGGTTTGGGAAATTAGACGCGAAATGAAACTGCAAATGCCTTCCAACAGGCTTGGAAAAGTGTGTTCTATATCTCTGCCAAACAAACTCCCCGGAGGTTGAGCTTTCTGAAGCAAGTTTAACTCTAAGGGAGGAAGCAGCAGAATGTGCCTCTCACATCTAGCCTTTAGGAATTCAGGTTGGCAAGTTCTATGGGGAAGCCCATTGCTGCCTATGGTGGAAACGGCATGGGAGATTTCAGTTTCAAAATCTCTGTGAAAAAGCGTCAGAGAAGCTTCTCCGTTTAGAATCCAGCATATCTCACTGAACCGAAGAAGTGGTAGTTAGAAGGGAGTTAGAGCTGCAAGCAGTTTGGTTTGGGAAATTAGATGCGAAATGACACTGCAAAGGCCTTGCAACAGGCTTGGAAAAGTGTGTTCTATATCTCTGCCAAACAGAGTCCCCGGAGGTTGAGCTTTCAGAAGCAAGCTTAACTGTTAGGGAGGGAGCAGCAGAATGTGCCTCTCACATCTAGCCTGTAGGAATTCAGGTTGGCAAGTTCTATGGGGAAGCCCATTGCTGCCTATGGTGGAAACGGCATGGGAGATTTCAGTTTCAAAATCTCTGTGAAAAAGCGTCAGAGAAGCTTCTCCGTTTAGAATCCAGCATATCTCACTGAACCGAAGAAGTGGTAGTTAGAAGGGAGTTAGAGCTGCAAGCAGTTTGGTTTGGGAAATTAGACGCGAAATGAAACTGCAAATGCCTTCCAACAGGCTTGGAAAAGTGTGTTCTATATCTCTGCCAAACAGAGTCCCCGGAGGTTGAGCTTTCAGAAGCAAGCTTAACTGTTAGGGAGGAAGCAGCAGAATGTGCCTCTCACATCTAGCCTGTAGGAATTCAGGTTGGCAAGTTCTATGGGGAAGCCCATTGCTGCCTATGGTGGAAACGGCATGGGAGATTTCAGTTTCAAAATCTCTGTGAAAAAGCGTCAGAGAAGCTTCTCCGTTTAGAATCCAGCATATCTCACTGAACCGAAGAAGTGGTAGTTAGAAGGGAGTTAGAGCTGCAAGCAGTTTGGTTTGGGAAATTAGACGCGAAATGAAACTGCAAATGCCTTCCAACAGGCTTGGAAAAGTGTGTTCTATATCTCTGCCAAACAAACTCCCCGGAGGTTGAGCTTTCAGAAGCAAGTTTAACTCTAAGGGAGGAAGCAGCAGAATGTGCCTCTCACATCTAGCCTGTAGGAATTCAGGTTGGCAAGTTCCATGCGGAAGCCCATTGCTGCCTATGGTGGAAACGGCATGGGAGATTTCAGTTTCAAAATCTCTGTGAAAAAGCGTCAGAGAAGCTTCTCCGTTTAGAATCCAGCATATCTCACTGAACCGAAGAAGTGGTAGTTAGAAGGCAGTTAGAGCTGCAAGCAGTTTGGTTTGGGAAATTAGACGCGAAATGAAACTGCAAATGCCTTCCAACAGGCTTGGAAAAGTGTGTTCTATATCTCTGCCAAACAAACTCCCCGGAGGTTGAGCTTTCAGAAGCTAGTTTAACTCTAAGGGAGGAAGCAGCAGAATGTGCCTCTCACATCTAGCCTGTAGGAATTCAGGTTGGCAAGTTCTATGGGGAAGCCCATAGGCGCCTTCGTTGGAAACGGGTTTGGAAATTTCAGTTTCAAAATCTCTGTGAAAAAGCGTCAGAGAAGCTTCTCCGTTTAGAATCCAGCATATCTCACTGAACCGAAGAAGTGGTAGTTAGAAGGGAGTTAGAGCTGCAAGCAGTTTGGTTTGGGAAATTAGACGCGAAATGAAACTGCAAATGCCTTCCAACAGGCTTGGAAAAGTGTGTTCTATATCTCTGCCAAACAAACTCCCCGGAGGTTGAGCTTTCTGAAGCAAGTTTAACTCTAAGGGAGGAAGCAGCAGAATGTGCCTCTCACATCTAGCCTTTAGGAATTCAGGTTGGCAAGTTCTATGGGGAAGCCCATTGCTGCCTACGGTGGAAACGGCATGGGAGATTTCAGTTTCAAAATCTCTGTGAAAAAGCGTCAGAGAAGCTTCTCCGTTTAGAATCCAGCATATCTCACTGAACCGAAGAAGTGGTAGTTAGAAGGGAGTTAGAGCTGCAAGCAGTTTGGTTTGGGAAATTAGATGCGAAATGACACTGCAAAGGCCTTGCAACAGGCTTGGAAAAGTGTGTTCTATATCTCTGCCAAACAGAGTCCCCGGAGGTTGAGCTTTCAGAAGCAAGCTTAACTGTTAGGGAGGGAGCAGCAGAATGTGCCTCTCACATCTAGCCTGTAGGAATTCAGGTTGGCAAGTTCTATGGGGAAGCCCATTGCTGCCTATGGTGGAAACGGCATGTGAGATTTCAGTTTCAAAATCTCTGTGAAAAAGCGTCAGAGAAGCTTCTCCGTTTAGAATCCAGCATATCTCACTGAACCGAAGAAGTGGTAGTTAGAAGGGAGTTAGAGCTGCAAGCAGTTTGGTTTGGGAAATTAGACGCGAAATGAAACTGCAAATGCCTTCCAACAGGCTTGGAAAAGTGTGTTCTATATCTCTGCCAAACAGAGTCCCCGGAGGTTGAGCTTTCAGAAGCAAGCTTAACTGTTAGGGAGGAAGCAGCAGAATGTGCCTCTCACATCTAGCCTGTAGGAATTCAGGTTGGCAAGTTCTATGGGGAAGCCCATTGCTGCCTATGGTGGAAACGGCATGGGAGATTTCAGTTTCAAAATCTCTGTGAAAAAGCGTCAGAGAAGCTTCTCCGTTTAGAATCCAGCATATCTCACTGAACCGAAGAAGTGGTAGTTAGAAGGGAGTTAGAGCTGCAAGCAGTTTGGTTTGGGAAATTAGACGCGAAATGAAACTGCAAATGCCTTCCAACAGGCTTGGAAAAGTGTGTTCTATATCTCTGCCAAACAAACTCCCCGGAGGTTGAGCTTTCAGAAGCAAGTTTAACTCTAAGGGAGGAAGCAGCAGAATGTGCCTCTCACATCTAGCCTGTAGGAATTCAGGTTGGCAAGTTCCATGCGGAAGCCCATTGCTGCCTATGGTGGAAACGGCATGGGAGATTTCAGTTTCAAAATCTCTGTGAAAAAGCGTCAGAGAAGCTTCTCCGTTTAGAATCCAGCATATCTCACTGAACCGAAGAAGTGGTAGTTAGAAGGGAGTTAGAGCTGCAAGCAGTTTGGTTTGGGAAATTAGACGCGAAATGAAACTGCAAATGCCTTCCAACAGGCTTGGAAAAGTGTGTTCTATATCTCTGCCAAACAAACTCCCCGGAGGTTGAGCTTTCTGAAGCAAGTTTAACTCTAAGGGAGGAAGCAGCAGAATGTGCCTCTCACATCTAGCCTTTAGGAATTCAGGTTGGCAAGTTCTATGGGGAAGCCCATTGCTGCCTATGGTGGAAACGGCATGGGAGATTTCAGTTTCAAAATCTCTGTGAAAAAGCGTCAGAGAAGCTTCTCCGTTTAGAATCCAGCATATCTCACTGAACCGAAGAAGTGGTAGTTAGAAGGGAGTTAGAGCTGCAAGCAGTTTGGTTTGGGAAATTAGATGCGAAATGACACTGCAAAGGCCTTGCAACAGGCTTGGAAAAGTGTGTTCTATATCTCTGCCAAACAGAGTCCCCGGAGGTTGAGCTTTCAGAAGCAAGCTTAACTGTTAGGGAGGGAGCAGCAGAATGTGCCTCTCACATCTAGCCTGTAGGAATTCAGGTTGGCAAGTTCTATGGGGAAGCCCATTGCTGCCTATGGTGGAAACGGCATGGGAGATTTCAGTTTCAAAATCTCTGTGAAAAAGCGTCAGAGAAGCTTCTCCGTTTAGAATCCAGCATATCTCACTGAACCGAAGAAGTGGTAGTTAGAAGGGAGTTAGAGCTGCAAGCAGTTTGGTTTGGGAAATTAGACGCGAAATGAAACTGCAAATGCCTTCCAACAGCCTTGGAAAAGTGTGTTCTATATCTCTGCCAAACAAACTCCCCGGAGGTTGAGCTTTCAGAAGCTAGTTTAACTCTAAGGGAGGAAGCAGCAGAATGTGCCTCTCACATCTAGCCTGTAGGAATTCAGGTTGGCAAGTTCTATGGGGAAGCCCATAGGCGCCTTCGTTGGAAACGGGTTTGGAAATTTCAGTTTCAAAATCTCTGTGAAAAAGCGTCAGAGAAGCTTCTCCGTTTAGAATCCAGCATATCTCACTGAACCGAAGAAGTGGTAGTTAGAAGGGAGTTAGAGCTGCAAGCAGTTTGGTTTGGGAAATTAGATGCGAAATGACACTGCAAAGGCCTTGCAACAGGCTTGGAAAAGTGTGTTCTATATCTCTGCCAAACAGAGTCCCCGGAGGTTGAGCTTTCAGAAGCAAGCTTAACTGTTAGGGAGGGAGCAGCAGAATGTGCCTCTCACATCTAGCTTGTAGGAATTCAGGTTGGCAAGTTCTATGGGGAAGCCCATTGGCGCCTTCGTTGGAAACGGGTTTGGAAATTTCAGTTTCAAAATCTCTGTGAAAAAGCGTCAGAGAAGCTTCTCCGTTTAGAATCCAGCATATCTCACTGAACCGAAGAAGTGGTAGTTAGAAGGCAGTTAGAGCTGCAAGCAGTTTGGTTTGGGAAATTAGACGCGAAATGAAACTGCAAATGCCTTCCAACAGGCTTGGAAAAGTGTGTTCTATATCTCTGCCAAACAAACTCCCCGGAGGTTGAGCTTTCAGAAGCTAGTTTAACTCTAAGGGAGGAAGCAGCAGAATGTGCCTCTCACATCTAGCCTGTAGGAATTCAGGTTGGCAAGTTCTATGGGGAAGCCCATTGGCGCCTTCGTTGGAAACGGGTTTGGCAATTTCACTTTCAAAATCTCTGTGAAAAAGCGTCAGAGAAGCTTCTCCGTTTAGAATCCAGCATATCTCACTGAACCGAAGAAGTGGTAGTTAGAAGGCAGTTAGAGCTGCAAGCAGTTTGGTTTGGGAAATTAGACGCGAAATGAAACTGCAAATGCCTTCCAACAGGCTTGGAAAAGTGTGTTCTATATCTCTGCCAAACAAACTCCCCGGAGGTTGAGCTTTCAGAAGCTAGTTTAACTCTAAGGGAGGAAGCAGCAGAATGTGCCTCTCACATCTAGCCTGTAGGAATTCAGGTTGGCAAGTTCTATGGGGAAGCCCATTGCTGCCTATGGTGGAAACGGCATGGGAGATTTCAGTTTCAAAATCTCTGTGAAAAAGCGTCAGAGAAGCTTCTCCGTTTAGAATCCAGCATATCTCACTGAACCGAAGAAGTGGTAGTTAGAAGGGAGTTAGAGCTGCAAGCAGTTTGGTTTGGGAAATTAGACGCGAAATGAAACTGCAAATGCCTTCCAACAGGCTTGGAAAAGTGTGTTCTATATCTCTGCCAAACAGAGTCCCCGGAGGTTGAGCTTTCAGAAGCAAGCTTAACTGTTAGGGAGGAAGCAGCAGAATGTGCCTCTCACATCTAGCCTGTAGGAATTCAGGTTGGCAAGTTCTATGGGGAAGCCCATTGCTGCCTATGGTGGAAACGGCATGGGAGATTTCAGTTTCAAAATCTCTGTGAAAAAGCGTCAGAGAAGCTTCTCCGTTTAGAATCCAGCATATCTCACTGAACCGAAGAAGTGGTAGTTAGAAGGGAGTTAGAGCTGCAAGCAGTTTGGTTTGGGAAATTAGACGCGAAATGAAACTGCAAATGCCTTCCAACAGGCTTGGAAAAGTGTGTTCTATATCTCTGCCAAACAAACTCCCCGGAGGTTGAGCTTTCAGAAGCAAGTTTAACTCTAAGGGAGGAAGCAGCAGAATGTGCCTCTCACATCTAGCCTGTAGGAATTCAGGTTGGCAAGTTCCATGCGGAAGCCCATTGCTGCCTATGGTGGAAACGGCATGGGAGATTTCAGTTTCAAAATCTCTGTGAAAAAGCGTCAGAGAAGCTTCTCCGTTTAGAATCCAGCATATCTCACTGAACCGAAGAAGTGGTAGTTAGAAGGGAGTTAGAGCTGCAAGCAGTTTGGTTTGGGAAATTAGACGCGAAATGAAACTGCAAATGCCTTCCAACAGGCTTGGAAAAGTGTGTTCTATATCTCTGCCAAACAAACTCCCCGGAGGTTGAGCTTTCTGAAGCAAGTTTAACTCTAAGGGAGGAAGCAGCAGAATGTGCCTCTCACATCTAGCCTTTAGGAATTCAGGTTGGCAAGTTCTATGGGGAAGCCCATTGCTGCCTATGGTGGAAACGGCATGGGAGATTTCAGTTTCAAAATCTCTGTGAAAAAGCGTCAGAGAAGCTTCTCCGTTTAGAATCCAGCATATCTCACTGAACCGAAGAAGTGGTAGTTAGAAGGGAGTTAGAGCTGCAAGCAGTTTGGTTTGGGAAATTAGATGCGAAATGACACTGCAAAGGCCTTGCAACAGGCTTGGAAAAGTGTGTTCTATATCTCTGCCAAACAGAGTCCCCGGAGGTTGAGCTTTCAGAAGCAAGCTTAACTGTTAGGGAGGGAGCAGCAGAATGTGCCTCTCACATCTAGCCTGTAGGAATTCAGGTTGGCAAGTTCTATGGGGAAGCCCATTGCTGCCTATGGTGGAAACGGCATGGGAGATTTCAGTTTCAAAATCTCTGTGAAAAAGCGTCAGAGAAGCTTCTCCGTTTAGAATCCAGCATATCTCACTGAACCGAAGAAGTGGTAGTTAGAAGGGAGTTAGAGCTGCAAGCAGTTTGGTTTGGGAAATTAGACGCGAAATGAAACTGCAAATGCCTTCCAACAGGCTTGGAAAAGTGTGTTCTATATCTCTGCCAAACAAACTCCCCGGAGGTTGAGCTTTCAGAAGCAAGTTTAACTCTAAGGGAGGAAGCAGCAGAATGTGCCTCTCACATCTAGCCTGTAGGAATTCAGGTTGGCAAGTTCTATGGGGAAGCCCATTGCTGCCTATGGTGGAAACGGCATGGGAGATTTCAGTTTCAAAATCTCTGTGAAAAAGCGTCAGAGAAGCTTCTCCGTTTAGAATCCAGCATATCTCACTGAACCGAAGAAGTGGTAGTTAGAAGGGAGTTAGAGCTGCAAGCAGTTTGGTTTGGGAAATTAGACGCGAAATGAAACTGCAAATGCCTTCCAACAGCCTTGGAAAAGTGTGTTCTATATCTCTGCCAAACAAACTCCCCGGAGGTTGAGCTTTCAGAAGCTAGTTTAACTCTAAGGGAGGAAGCAGCAGAATGTGCCTCTCACATCTAGCCTGTAGGAATTCAGGTTGGCAAGTTCTATGGGGAAGCCCATAGGCGCCTTCGTTGGAAACGGGTTTGGAAATTTCAGTTTCAAAATCTCTGTGAAAAAGCGTCAGAGAAGCTTCTCCGTTTAGAATCCAGCATATCTCACTGAACCGAAGAAGTGGTAGTTAGAAGGGAGTTAGAGCTGCAAGCAGTTTGGTTTGGGAAATTAGATGCGAAATGACACTGCAAAGGCCTTGCAACAGGCTTGGAAAAGTGTGTTCTATATCTCTGCCAAACAGAGTCCCCGGAGGTTGAGCTTTCAGAAGCAAGCTTAACTGTTAGGGAGGGAGCAGCAGAATGTGCCTCTCACATCTAGCTTGTAGGAATTCAGGTTGGCAAGTTCTATGGGGAAGCCCATTGGCGCCTTCGTTGGAAACGGGTTTGGAAATTTCAGTTTCAAAATCTCTGTGAAAAAGCGTCAGAGAAGCTTCTCCGTTTAGAATCCAGCATATCTCACTGAACCGAAGAAGTGGTAGTTAGAAGGCAGTTAGAGCTGCAAGCAGTTTGGTTTGGGAAATTAGACGCGAAATGAAACTGCAAATGCCTTCCAACAGGCTTGGAAAAGTGTGTTCTATATCTCTGCCAAACAAACTCCCCGGAGGTTGAGCTTTCAGAAGCTAGTTTAACTCTAAGGGAGGAAGCAGCAGAATGTGCCTCTCACATCTAGCCTGTAGGAATTCAGGTTGGCAAGTTCTATGGGGAAGCCCATTGGCGCCTTCGTTGGAAACGGGTTTGGCAATTTCACTTTCAAAATCTCTGTGAAAAAGCGTCAGAGAAGCTTCTCCGTTTAGAATCCAGCATATCTCACTGAACCGAAGAAGTGGTAGTTAGAAGGCAGTTAGAGCTGCAAGCAGTTTGGTTTGGGAAATTAGACGCGAAATGAAACTGCAAATGCCTTCCAACAGGCTTGGAAAAGTGTGTTCTATATCTCTGCCAAACAAACTCCCCGGAGGTTGAGCTTTCAGAAGCTAGTTTAACTCTAAGGGAGGAAGCAGCAGAATGTGCCTCTCACATCTAGCCTGTAGGAATTCAGGTTGGCAAGTTCTATGGGGAAGCCCATAGGCGCCTTCGTTGGAAACGGGTTTGGAAATTTCAGTTTCAAAATCTCTGTGAAAAAGCGTCAGAGAAGCTTCTCCGTTTAGAATCCAGCATATCTCACTGAACCGAAGAAGTGGTAGTTAGAAGGGAGTTAGAGCTGCAAGCAGTTTGGTTTGGGAAATTAGACGCGAAATGAAACTGCAAATGCCTTCCAACAGGCTTGGAAAAGTGTGTTCTATATCTCTGCCAAACAAACTCCCCGGAGGTTGAGCTTTCTGAAGCAAGTTTAACTCTAAGGGAGGAAGCAGCAGAATGTGCCTCTCACATCTAGCCTTTAGGAATTCAGGTTGGCAAGTTCTATTGGGAAGCCCATTGCTGCCTATGGTGGAAACGGCATGGGAGATTTCAGTTTCAAAATCTCTGTGAAAAAGCGTCAGAGAAGCTTCTCCGTTTAGAATCCAGCATATCTCACTGAACCGAAGAAGTGGTAGTTAGAAGGGAGTTAGAGCTGCAAGCAGTTTGGTTTGGGAAATTAGATGCGAAATGACACTGCAAAGGCCTTGCAACAGGCTTGGAAAAGTGTGTTCTATATCTCTGCCAAACAGAGTCCCCGGAGGTTGAGCTTTCAGAAGCAAGCTTAACTGTTAGGGAGGGAGCAGCAGAATGTGCCTCTCACATCTAGCCTGTAGGAATTCAGGTTGGCAAGTTCTATGGGGAAGCCCATTGCTGCCTATGGTGGAAACGGCATGGGAGATTTCAGTTTCAAAATCTCTGTGAAAAAGCGTCAGAGAAGCTTCTCCGTTTAGAATCCAGCATATCTCACTGAACCGAAGAAGTGGTAGTTAGAAGGGAGTTAGAGCTGCAAGCAGTTTGGTTTGGGAAATTAGACGCGAAATGAAACTGCAAATGCCTTCCAACAGGCTTGGAAAAGTGTGTTCTATATCTCTGCCAAACAAACTCCCCGGAGGTTGAGCTTTCAGAAGCAAGTTTAACTCTAAGGGAGGAAGCAGCAGAATGTGCCTCTCACATCTAGCCTGTAGGAATTCAGGTTGGCAAGTTCTATGGGGAAGCCCATTGCTGCCTATGGTGGAAACGGCATGGGAGATTTCAGTTTCAAAATCTCTGTGAAAAAGCGTCAGAGAAGCTTCTCCGTTTAGAATCCAGCATATCTCACTGAACCGAAGAAGTGGTAGTTAGAAGGGAGTTAGAGCTGCAAGCAGTTTGGTTTGGGAAATTAGACGCGAAATGAAACTGCAAATGCCTTCCAACAGCCTTGGAAAAGTGTGTTCTATATCTCTGCCAAACAAACTCCCCGGAGGTTGAGCTTTCAGAAGCTAGTTTAACTCTAAGGGAGGAAGCAGCAGAATGTGCCTCTCACATCTAGCCTGTAGGAATTCAGGTTGGCAAGTTCTATGGGGAAGCCCATAGGCGCCTTCGTTGGAAACGGGTTTGGAAATTTCAGTTTCAAAATCTCTGTGAAAAAGCGTCAGAGAAGCTTCTCCGTTTAGAATCCAGCATATCTCACTGAACCGAAGAAGTGGTAGTTAGAAGGGAGTTAGAGCTGCAAGCAGTTTGGTTTGGGAAATTAGATGCGAAATGACACTGCAAAGGCCTTGCAACAGGCTTGGAAAAGTGTGTTCTATATCTCTGCCAAACAGAGTCCCCGGAGGTTGAGCTTTCAGAAGCAAGCTTAACTGTTAGGGAGGGAGCAGCAGAATGTGCCTCTCACATCTAGCTTGTAGGAATTCAGGTTGGCAAGTTCTATGGGGAAGCCCATTGGCGCCTTCGTTGGAAACGGGTTTGGAAATTTCAGTTTCAAAATCTCTGTGAAAAAGCGTCAGAGAAGCTTCTCCGTTTAGAATCCAGCATATCTCACTGAACCGAAGAAGTGGTAGTTAGAAGGCAGTTAGAGCTGCAAGCAGTTTGGTTTGGGAAATTAGACGCGAAATGAAACTGCAAATGCCTTCCAACAGGCTTGGAAAAGTGTGTTCTATATCTCTGCCAAACAAACTCCCCGGAGGTTGAGCTTTCAGAAGCTAGTTTAACTCTAAGGGAGGAAGCAGCAGAATGTGCCTCTCACATCTAGCCTGTAGGAATTCAGGTTGGCAAGTTCCATGGGGAAGCCCATTGCTGCCTACGGTGGAAACGGCATGGGAGATTTCAGTTTCAAAATCTCTGTGAAAAAGCGTCAGAGAAGCTTCTCCGTTTAGAATCCAGCATATCTCACTGAACCGAAGAAGTGGTAGTTAGAAGGGAGTTAGAGCTGCAAGCAGTTTGGTTTGGGAAATTAGACGCGAAATGAAACTGCAAATGCCTTCCAACAGGCTTGGAAAACTGTGTTCTATATCTCTGCCAAACAAACTCCCTGGAGGTTGAGCTTTCAGAAGCTAGTTTAACTCTAAGGGAGGAAGCAGCAGAATGCGCCTCTCACATCTAGCCTGTAGGAATTCAGGTTGGCAAGTTCTATGGGGAAGCCCATTGCTGCCTATGGTGAAAACGGCATGGGAAATTTCAGTTTCAAAATCTCTGTGAAAAAGCGTCAGAGAAGCTTCTCCGTTTAGAATCCAGCATATCTCACTGAACCGAAGAAGTGGTAGTTAGAAGGGAGTTAGAGCTGCAGCAGTTTGGTTTGGGAAATTAGATGCGAAATGACACTGCAAAGGCCTTCCAACAGGCTTGGAAAAGTGTGTTCTATATCCCTGCCAAACAGACTCCCCGGAGGTTGAGCTTTCAGAAGCAAGCTTAACTCTTAGGGAGGAAGCAGCAGAATGTGCCTCTCACATCTAGCCTGTAGGAATTCAGGTTGGCAAGTTCTATGGGGAAGCCCATTGCTGCCTATGGTGGAAACGGCATGGGAGATTTCAGTTTCAAAATCTCTGTGAAAAAGCGTCAGAGAAGCTTCTCCGTTTAGAATCCAGCATATCTCACTGAACCGAAGTAGTGGTAGTTAGAAGGGAGTTAGAGCTGCAAGCAGTTTGCTTTGGGAAATTAGACGCGAAATGAAACTGCAAATGCCTTCCAACAGGCTTGGAAAAGTGTGTTCTACATCTCTGCCAAACAAACTCCCCGGAGGTTGACCTTTCAGAAGCAAGTTTAACTCTAAGGGAGGAAGCAGCAGAATGTGCCTCTCACATCTAGCCTGTAGGAATTCAGGTTGGCAAGTTCTATGGGGAAGCCCATTGCTGCCTATGGTGGAAACGGCATGGGAGATTTCAGTTTCAAAATCTCTGTGAAAAAGCGTCAGAGAAGCTTCTCCGTTTAGAATCCAGCATATCTCACTGAACCGAAGAAGTGGTAGTTAGAAGGGAGTTAGAGCTGCAAGCAGTTTGGTTTGGGAAATTAGACGCGAAATGAAACTGCAAATGCCTTCCAACAGGCTTGGAAAAGTGTGTTCTATATCTCTGCCAAACAAACTCCCCGGAGGTTGAGCTTTCAGAAGCAAGTTTAACTCTAAGGGAGGAAGCAGCAGAATGTGCCTCTCACATCTAGCCTGTAGGAATTCAGGTTGGCAAGTTCTATGGGGAAGCCCATTGGCGCCTTCGTTGGAAACGGGTTTGGAAATTTCAGTTTCAAAATCTCTGTGAAAAAGCGTCAGAGAAGCTTCTCCGTTTAGAATCCAGCATATCTCACTGAACCGAAGAAGTGGTAGTTAGAAGGCAGTTAGAGCTGCAAGCAGTTTGGTTTGGGAAATTAGACGCGAAATGAAACTGCAAATGCCTTCCAACAGGCTTGGAAAAGTGTGTTCTATATCTCTGCCAAACAAACTCCCCGGAGGTTGAGCTTTCAGAAGCAAGCTTAACTGTTAGGGAGGGAGCAGCAGAATGTGCCTCACACATCTAGCTTGTAGGAATTCAGGTTGGCAAGTTCTATGGGGAAGCCCATTGGCGCCTTCGTTGGAAACGGGTTTGGAAATTTCAGTTTCAAAATCTCTGTGAAAAAGCGTCAGAGAAGCTTCTCCGTTTAGAATCCAGCATATCTCACTGAACCGAAGAAGTGGTAGTTAGAAGGCAGTTAGAGCTGCAAGCAGTTTGGTTTGGGAAATTAGACGCGAAATGAAACTGCAAATGCCTTCCAACAGGCTTGGAAAAGTGTGTTCTATATCTCTGCCAAACAAACTCCCCGGAGGTTGAGCTTTCAGAAGCTAGTTTAACTCTAAGGGAGGAAGCAGCAGAATGTGCCTCTCACATCTAGCCTGTAGGAATTCAGGTTGGCAAGTTCTATGGGGAAGCCCATTGGCGCCTTCGTTGGAAACGGGTTTGGAAATTTCAGTTTCAAAATCTCTGTGAAAAAGCGTCAGAGAAGCTTCTCCGTTTAGAATCCAGCATATCTCACTGAACCGAAGAAGTGGTAGTTAGAAGGGAGTTAGAGCTGCAAGCAGTTTGGTTTGGGAAATTAGACGCGAAATGAAACTGCAAATGCCTTCCAACAGGCTTGGAAAAGTGTGTTCTATATCTCTGCCAAACAAACTCCCCGGAGGTTGAGCTTTCAGAAGCAAGTTTAACTCTAAGGGAGGAAGCAGCAGAATGTGCCTCTCACATCTAGCCTGTAGGAATTCAGGTTGGCAAGTTCTATGGGGAAGCCCATTGCTGCCTATGGTGGAAACGGCATGGGAGATTTCAGTTTCAAAATCTCTGTGAAAAAGCGTCAGAGAAGCTTCTCCGTTTAGAATCCAGCATATCTCACTGAACCGAAGAAGTGGTAGTTAGAAGGGAGTTAGAGCTGCAAGCAGTTTGGTTTGGGAAATTAGACGCGAAATGAAACTGCAAATGCCTTCCAACAGGCTTGGAAAAGTGTGTTCTATATCTCTGCCAAACAAACTCCCCGGAGGTTGAGCTTTCAGAAGCAAGTTTAACTCTAAGGGAGGAAGCAGCAGAATGTGCCTCTCACATCTAGCCTGTAGGAATTCAGGTTGGCAAGTTCCATGGGGAAGCCCATTGCTGCCTATGGTGGAAACGGCATGGGAGATTTCAGTTTCAAAATCTCTGTGAAAAAGCGTCAGAGAAGCTTCTCCGTTTAGAATCCAGCATATCTCACTGAACCGCAGAAGTGGTAGTTAGAAGGGAGTTAGAGCTGCAAGCAGTTTGGTTTGGGAAATTAGACGCGAAATGAAACTGCAAATGCCTTCCAACAGGCTTGGAAAAGTGTGTTCTATATCTCTGCCAAACAAACTCCCCGGAGGTTGAGCTTTCAGAAGCAAGTTTAACTCTAAGGGAGGAAGCAGCAGAATGTGCCTCTCACATCTAGCCTGTAGGAATTCAGGTTGGCAAGTTCCATGGGGAAGCCCATTGCTGCCTACGGTGGAAACGGCATGGGAGATTTCAGTTTCAAAATCTCTGTGAAAAAGCGTCAGAGAAGCTTCTCCGTTTAGAATCCAGCATATCTCACTGAACCGAAGAAGTGGTAGTTAGAAGGGAGTTAGAGCTGCAAGCAGTTTGGTTTGGGAAATTAGACGCGAAATGAAACTGCAAATGCCTTCCAACAGGCTTGGAAAAGTGTGTTCTATATCTCTGCCAAACAAACTCCCCGGAGGTTGAGCTTTCAGAAGCTAGTTTAACTCTAAGGGAGGAAGCAGCAGAATGTGCCTCTCACATCTAGCCTGTAGGAATTCAGGTTGGCAAGTTCTATGGGGAAGCCCATTGCTGCCTATGGTGAAAACGGCATGGGAAATTTCAGTTTCAAAATCTCTGTGAAAAAGCGTCAGAGAAGCTTCTCCGTTTAGAATCCAGCATATCTCACTGAACCGAAGAAGTGGTAGTTGGAAGGGAGTTAGAGCTGCAAGCAGTTTGGTTTGGGAAATTAGATGCGAAATGACACTGCAAAGGCCTTCCAACAGGCTTGGAAAAGTGTGTTCTATATCCCTGCCAAACAGACTCCCCGGAGGTTGAGCTTTCAGAAGCAAGCTTAACTCTTAGGGAGGAAGCAGCAGAATGTGCCTCTCACATCTAGCCTGTAGGAATTCAGGTTGGCAAGTTCTATGGGGAAGCCCATTGCTGCCTATGGTGGAAACGGCATGGGAGATTTCAGTTTCAAAATCTCTGTGAAAAAGCGTCAGAGAAGCTTCTCCGTTTAGAATCCAGCATATCTCACTGAACCGAAGAAGTGGTAGTTAGAAGGGAGTTAGAGCTGCAAGCAGTTTGCTTTGGGAAATTAGACGCGAAATGAAACTGCAAATGCCTTCCAACAGGCTTGGAAAAGTGTGTTCTACATCTCTGCCAAACAAACTCCCCGGAGGTTGACCTTTCAGAAGCAAGTTTAACTCTAAGGGAGGAAGCAGCAGAATGTGCCTCTCACATCTAGCCTGTAGGAATTCAGGTTGGCAAGTTCTATGGGGAAGCCCATTGCTGCCTATGGTGGAAACGGCATGGGAGATTTCAGTTTCAAAATCTCTGTGAAAAAGCGTCAGAGAAGCTTCTCCGTTTAGAATCCAGCATATCTCACTGAACCGAAGAAGTGGTAGTTAGAAGGGAGTTAGAGCTGCAAGCAGTTTGGTTTGGGAAATTAGACGCGAAATGAAACTGCAAATGCCTTCCAACAGCCTTGGAAAAGTGTGTTCTATATCTCTGCCAAACAAACTCCCCGGAGGTTGAGCTTTCAGAAGCTAGTTTAACTCTAAGGGAGGAAGCAGCAGAATGTGCCTCTCACATCTAGCCTGTAGGAATTCAGGTTGGCAAGTTCTATGGGGAAGCCCATAGGCGCCTTCGTTGGAAACGGGTTTGGAAATTTCAGTTTCAAAATCTCTGTGAAAAAGCGTCAGAGAAGCTTCTCCGTTTAGAATCCAGCATATCTCACTGAACCGAAGAAGTGGTAGTTAGAAGGGAGTTAGAGCTGCAAGCAGTTTGGTTTGGGAAATTAGATGCGAAATGACACTGCAAAGGCCTTGCAACAGGCTTGGAAAAGTGTGTTCTATATCTCTGCCAAACAGAGTCCCCGGAGGTTGAGCTTTCAGAAGCAAGCTTAACTGTTAGGGAGGGAGCAGCAGAATGTGCCTCTCACATCTAGCTTGTAGGAATTCAGGTTGGCAAGTTCTATGGGGAAGCCCATTGGCGCCTTCGTTGGAAACGGGTTTGGAAATTTCAGTTTCAAAATCTCTGTGAAAAAGCGTCAGAGAAGCTTCTCCGTTTAGAATCCAGCATATCTCACTGAACCGAAGAAGTGGTAGTTAGAAGGCAGTTAGAGCTGCAAGCAGTTTGGTTTGGGAAATTAGACGCGAAATGAAACTGCAAATGCCTTCCAACAGGCTTGGAAAAGTGTGTTCTATATCTCTGCCAAACAAACTCCCCGGAGGTTGAGCTTTCAGAAGCTAGTTTAACTCTAAGGGAGGAAGCAGCAGAATGTGCCTCTCACATCTAGCCTGTAGGAATTCAGGTTGGCAAGTTCTATGGGGAAGCCCATTGGCGCCTTCGTTGGAAACGGGTTTGGAAATTTCAGTTTCAAAATCTCTGTGAAAAAGCGTCAGAGAAGCTTCTCCGTTTAGAATCCAGCATATCTCACTGAACCGAAGAAGTGGTAGTTAGAAGGGAGTTAGAGCTGCAAGCAGTTTGGTTTGGGAAATTAGACGCGAAATGAAACTGCAAATGCCTTCCAACAGGCTTGGAAAAGTGTGTTCTATATCTCTGCCAAACAAACTCCCCGGAGGTTGAGCTTTCAGAAGCAAGTTTAACTCTAAGGGAGGAAGCAGCAGAATGTGCCTCTCACATCTAGCCTGTAGGAATTCAGGTTGGCAAGTTCTATGGGGAAGCCCATTGCTGCCTATGGTGGAAACGGCATGGGAGATTTCAGTTTCAAAATCTCTGTGAAAAAGCGTCAGAGAAGCTTCTCCGTTTAGAATCCAGCATATCTCACTGAACCGAAGAAGTGGTAGTTAGAAGGGAGTTAGAGCTGCAAGCAGTTTGGTTTGGGAAATTAGACGCGAAATGAAACTGCAAATGCCTTCCAACAGGCTTGGAAAAGTGTGTTCTATATCTCTGCCAAACAAACTCCCCGGAGGTTGAGCTTTCAGAAGCAAGTTTAACTCTAAGGGAGGAAGCAGCAGAATGTGCCTCTCACATCTAGCCTGTAGGAATTCAGGTTGGCAAGTTCCATGGGGAAGCCCATTGCTGCCTATGGTGGAAACGGCATGGGAGATTTCAGTTTCAAAATCTCTGTGAAAAAGCGTCAGAGAAGCTTCTCCGTTTAGAATCCAGCATATCTCACTGAACCGAAGAAGTGGTAGTTAGAAGGGAGTTAGAGCTGCAAGCAGTTTGGTTTGGGAAATTAGACGCGAAATGAAACTGCAAATGCCTTCCAACAGGCTTGGAAAAGTGTGTTCTATATCTCTGCCAAACAAACTCCCCGGAGGTTGAGCTTTCAGAAGCAAGTTTAACTCTAAGGGAGGAAGCAGCAGAATGTGCCTCTCACATCTAGCCTGTAGGAATTCAGGTTGGCAAGTTCCATGGGGAAGCCCATTGCTGCCTACGGTGGAAACGGCATGGGAGATTTCAGTTTCAAAATCTCTGTGAAAAAGCGTCAGAGAAGCTTCTCCGTTTAGAATCCAGCATATCTCACTGAACCGAAGAAGTGGTAGTTAGAAGGGAGTTAGAGCTGCAAGCAGTTTGGTTTGGGAAATTAGACGCGAAATGAAACTGCAAATGCCTTCCAACAGGCTTGGAAAACTGTGTTCTATATCTCTGCCAAACAAACTCCCCGGAGGTTGAGCTTTCAGAAGCTAGTTTAACTCTAAGGGAGGAAGCAGCAGAATGTGCCTCTCACATCTAGCCTGTAGGAATTCAGGTTGGCAAGTTCTATGGGGAAGCCCATTGCTGCCTATGGTGAAAACGGCATGGGAAATTTCAGTTTCAAAATCTCTGTGAAAAAGCGTCAGAGAAGCTTCTCCGTTTAGAATCCAGCATATCTCACTGAACCGAAGAAGTGGTAGTTAGAAGGGAGTTAGAGCTGCAAGCAGTTTGGTTTGGGAAATTAGATGCGAAATGACACTGCAAAGGCCTTCCAACAGGCTTGGAAAAGTGTGTTCTATATCCCTGCCAAACAGACTCCCCGGAGGTTGAGCTTTCAGAAGCAAGCTTAACTCTTAGGGAGGAAGCAGCAGAATGTGCCTCTCACATCTAGCCTGTAGGAATTCAGGTTGGCAAGTTCTATGGGGAAGCCCATTGCTGCCTATGGTGGAAACGGCATGGGAGATTTCAGTTTCAAAATCTCTGTGAAAAAGCGTCAGAGAAGCTTCTCCGTTTAGAATCCAGCATATCTCACTGAACCGAAGAAGTGGTAGTTAGAAGGGAGTTAGAGCTGCAAGCAGTTTGCTTTGGGAAATTAGACGCGAAATGAAACTGCAAATGCCTTCCAACAGGCTTGGAAAAGTGTGTTCTACATCTCTGCCAAACAAACTCCCCGGAGGTTGACCTTTCAGAAGCAAGTTTAACTCTAAGGGAGGAAGCAGCAGAATGTGCCTCTCACATCTAGCCTGTAGGAATTCAGGTTGGCAAGTTCTATGGGGAAGCCCATTGCTGCCTATGGTGGAAACGGCATGGGAGATTTCAGTTTCAAAATCTCTGTGAAAAAGCGTCAGAGAAGCTTCTCCGTTTAGAATCCAGCATATCTCACTGAACCGAAGAAGTGGTAGTTAGAAGGGAGTTAGAGCTGCAAGCAGTTTGGTTTGGGAAATTAGACGCGAAATGAAACTGCAAATGCCTTCCAACAGGCTTGGAAAAGTGTGTTCTATATCTCTGCCAAACAAACTCCCCGGAGGTTGAGCTTTCAGAAGCAAGTTTAACTCTAAGGGAGGAAGCAGCAGAATGTGCCTCTCACATCTAGCCTGTAGGAATTCAGGTTGGCAAGTTCTATGGGGAAGCCCATTGCTGCCTAAGGTGGAAACGGCATGGGAGATTTCAGTTTCAAAATCTCTGTGAAAAAGCGTCAGAGAAGCTTCTCCGTTTAGAATCCAGCATATCTCACTGAACCGAAGAAGTGGTAGTTAGAAGGGAGTTAGAGCTGCAAGCAGTTTGGTTTGGGAAATTAGACGCGAAATGAAACTGCAAATGCCTTCCAACAGCCTTGGAAAAGTGTGTTCTAGATCTCTGCCAAACAAACTCCCCGGAGGTTCAGCTTTCAGAAGCTAGTTTAACTCTAAGGGAGGAAGCAGCAGAATGTGCCTCTCACATCTAGCCTGTAGGAATTCAGGTTGGCAAGTTCTATGGGGAAGCCCATAGGCGCCTTCGTTGGAAACGGGTTTGGAAATTTCAGTTTCAAAATCTCTGTGAAAAAGCGTCAGAGAAGCTTCTCCGTTTAGAATCCAGCATATCTCACTGAACCGAAGAAGTGGTAGTTAGAAGGCAGTTAGAGCTGCAAGCAGTTTGGTTTGGGAAATTAGACGCGAAATGAAACTGCAAATGCCTTCCAACAGGCTTGGAAAAGTGTGTTCTATATCTCTGCCAAACAAACTCCCCGGAGGTTGAGCTTTCAGAAGCTAGTTTAACTCTAAGGGAGGAAGCAGCAGAATGTGCCTCTCACATCTAGCCTGTAGGAATTCAGGTTGGCAAGTTCTATGGGGAAGCCCATTGGCGCCTTCGTTAGAAACGGGTTTGGAAATTTCAGTTTCAAAATCCCTGTGAAAAAGCGTCAGAGAAGCTTCTCCGTTTAGAATCCAGCATATCTCACTGAACCGAAGAAGTGGTAGTTATATGGGAGTTAGAGCTGCAAGCAGTTTGGTTTGGGAAATTAGACGCGAAATGAAACTGCAAATGCCTTCCAACAGGCTTGGAAAATTGTGTTCTATATCTCTGCCAAACAGAGTCCCCGGAGGTTGAGCTTTCAGAAGCAAGCTTAACTGTTAGGGAGGAAGCAGCAGAATGTGCCTCTCACATCTAGCCTGTAGGAATTCAGGTTGGCAAGTTCTATGGGGAAGCCCATTGCTGCCTATGGTGGAAACGGCATGGGAGATTTCAGTTTCAAAATCTCTGTGAAAAAGCGTCAGAGAAGCTTCTCCTTTTAGAATGCAGCATATCTCACTGAACCGAAGAAGTGGTAGTTAGAAGGGAGTTAGAGCTACAAGCAGTTTGGTTTGGGAAATTAGACGCGAAATGAAACTGCAAATGCCTTCCAACAGGCTTGGAAAAGTGTGTTCTATATCTTTGCCAAACAGACTCCCCGGAGGTTGAGCTTTCAGAAGCAAGTTTAACTCTAAGGGAGGAAGCAGCAGAATGTGCCTCTCACATCTAGCCTGTAGGAATTCAGGTTGGCAAGTTCTATGGGGAAGCCCATTGCTGCCTATGGTGAAAACGGCATGGGAAATTTCAGTTTCAAAATCTCTGTGAAAAAGCGTCAGAGAAGCTTCTCCGTTTAGAATCCAGCATATCTCACTGAACCGAAGAAGTGGTAGTTAGAAGGGAGTTAGAGCTGCAAGCAGTTTGGTTTGGGAAATTAGACGCGAAATGAAACTGCAAATGCCTTCCAACAGGCTTGGAAAAGTGTGTTCTACATCTCTGCCAAACAGAGTCCCCGGAGGTTGAGCTTTCAGAAGCAAGCTTAACTGTTAGGGAGGAAGCAGCAGAATGTGCCTCTCACATCTAGCCTGTAGGAATTCAGGTTGGCAAGTTCTATGGGGAAGCCCATTGCTGCCTATGGTGGAAACGGCATGGGAGATTTCAGTTTCAAAATCTCTGTGAAAAAGCGTCAGAGAAGCTTCTCCGTTTAGAATCCAGCATATCTCACTGAACCGAAGAAGTGGTAGTTAGAAGGGAGTTAGAGCTGCAAGCAGTTTGGTTTGGGAAATTAGACGCGAAATGAAACTGCAAATGCCTTCCAACAGGCTTGGAAAAGTGTGTTCTATATCTCTGCCAAACAAACTCCCCGGAGGTTGAGCTTTCAGAAGCAAGTTTAACTCTAAGGGAGGAAGCAGCAGAATGTGCCTCTCACATCTAGCGTGTAGGAATTCAGGTTGGCAAGTTCCATGGGGAAGCCCATTGCTGCCTACGGTGGAAACGGCATGGGAGATTTCAGTTTCAAAATCTCTGTGAAAAAGCGTCAGAGAAGCTTCTCCGTTTAGAATCCAGCATATCTCACTGAACCGAAGAAGTGGTAGTTAGAAGGGAGTTAGAGCTGCAAGCAGTTTGGTTTGGGAAATTAGATGCGAAATGACACTGCAAAGGCCTTCCAACTGGCTTGGAAAAGTGTGTTCTATATCTCTGCCAAACAAAGTCCCCGGAGGTTGAGCTTTCAGAAGCAAGCTTAACTGTTAGGGAGGAAGCAGCAGAATGTGCCTCTCACATCTAGCCTGTAGGAATTCAGGTTGGCAAGTTCTATGGGGAAGCCCATAGGCGCCTTCGTTGGAAACGGGTTTGGAAATTTCAGTTTCAAAATCTCTGTGAAAAAGCGTCAGAGAAGCTTCTCCGTTTAGAATCCAGCATATCTCACTGAACCGAAGAAGTGGTAGTTAGAAGGGAGTTAGAGCTGCAAGCAGTTTGGTTTGGGAAATTAGACGCGAAATGAAACTGCAAATGCCTTCCAACAGGCTTGGAAAAGTGTGTTCTATATCTCTGCCAAACAAACTCCCCGGAGGTTGAGCTTTCTGAAGCAAGTTTAACTCTAAGGGAGGAAGCAGCAGAATGTGCCTCTCACATCTAGCCTTTAGGAATTCAGGTTGGCAAGTTCTATGGGGAAGCCCATTGCTGCCTATGGTGGAAACGGCATGGGAGATTTCAGTTTCAAAATCTCTGTGAAAAAGCGTCAGAGAAGCTTCTCCGTTTAGAATCCAGCATATCTCACTGAACCGAAGAAGTGGTAGTTAGAAGGGAGTTAGAGCTGGAAGCAGTTTGGTTTGGGAAATTAGATGCGAAATGACACTGCAAAGGCCTTGCAACAGGCTGGGAAAAGTGTGTTCTATATCTCTGCCAAACAGAGTCCCCGGAGGTTGAGCTTTCAGAAGCAAGCTTAACTGTTAGGGAGGGAGCAGCAGAATGTGCCTCTCACATCTAGCTTGTAGGAATTCAGGTTGGCATGTTCTATGGGGAAGCCCATTGGCGCCTTCGTTGGAAACGGGTTTGGAAATTTCAGTTTCAAAATCTCTGTGAAAAAGCGTCAGAGAAGCTTCTCCGTTTAGAATCCAGCATATCTCACTGAACCGAAGAAGTGGTAGTTAGAAGGCAGTTAGAGCTGCAAGCAGTTTGGTTTGGGAAATTAGACGCGAAATGAAACTGCAAATGCCTTCCAACAGGCTTGGAAAAGTGTGTTCTATATCTCTGCCAAACAAACTCCCCGGAGGTTGAGCTTTCAGAAGCTAGTTTAACTCTAAGGGAGGAAGCAGCAGAATGTGCCTCTCACATCTAGCCTGTAGGAATTCAGGTTGGCAAGTTCTATGGGGAAGCCCATTGGCGCCTTCGTTGGAAACGGGTTTGGAAATTTCAGTTTCAAAATCTCTGTGAAAAAGCGTCAGAGAAGCTTCTCCGTTTAGAATCCAGCATATCTCACTGAACCGAAGAAGTGGTAGTTAGAAGGGAGTTAGAGCTGCAAGCAGTTTGGTTTGGGAAATTAGACGCGAAATGAAACTGCAAATGCCTTCCAACAGGCTTGGAAAAGTGTGTTCTATATCTCTGCCAAACAAACTCCCCGGAGGTTGAGCTTTCAGAAGCTAGTTTAACTCTAAGGGAGGAAGCAGCAGAATGTGCCTCTCACATCTAGCCTGTAGGAATTCAGGTTGGCAAGTTCTATGGGGAAGCCCATAGGCGCCTTCGTTGGAAACGGGTTTGGAAATTTCAGTTTCAAAATCTCTGTGAAAAAGCGTCAGAGAAGCTTCTCCGTTTAGAATCCAGCATATCTCACTGAACCGAAGAAGTGGTAGTTAGAAGGGAGTTAGAGCTGCAAGCAGTTTGGTTTGGGAAATTAGACGCGAAATGAAACTGCAAATGCCTTAAAACAGGCTTGGAAAAGTGTGTTCTATATCTCTGCCAAACAGACTCCCCGGAGGTTGAGCTTTCAGAAGCTAGCTTAACTCTAAGGGAGGAAGCAGCAGAATGTGCCTCTCACATCTAGCCTGTAGGAATTCAGGTTGGCAAGTTCTATGGGGAAGCCCATTGCTGCCTATGGTGGAAACCGCATGGGAGATTTCAGTTTCAAAATCTCTGTGAAAAAGCGTCAGAGAAGCTTCTCCGTTTAGAATCCAGCATATCTCACTGAACCGAAGAAGTGGTAGTTAGAAGGGAGTTAGAGCTGCAAGCAGTTTGGTTTGGGAAATTAGACGCGAAATGAAACTGCAAATGCCTTCCAACAGGCTTGGAAAAGTGTGTTCTATATCTCTGCCAAACAGAGTCCCCGGAGGTTGAGCTTTCAGAAGCAAGCTTAACTGTTAGGGAGGAAGCAGCAGAATGTGCCTCTCACATCTAGCCTGTAGGAATTCAGGTTGGCAAGTTCTATGGGGAAGCCCATTGCTGCCTATGGTGGAAACGGCATGGGAGATTTCAGTTTCAAAATCTCTGTGAAAAAGCGTCAGAGAAGCTTCTCCGTTTAGAATCCAGCATATCTCACTGAACCGAAGAAGTGGTAGTTAGAAGGGAGTTAGAGCTGCAAGCAGTTTGGTTTGGGAAATTAGACGCGAAATGAAACTGCAAATGCCTTCCAACAGGCTTGGAAAAGTGTGTTCTATATCTCTGCCAAACAAACTCCCCGGAGGTTGAGCTTTCAGAAGCAAGCTTAACTGTTAGGGAGGAAGCAGCAGAATGTGCCTCTCACATCTAGCCTGTAGGAATTCAGGTTGGCAAGTTCTATGGGGTAGCCCATAGGCGCCTTCGTTGGAAACGGGTTTGGAAATTTCAGTTTCAAAATCTCTGTGAAAAAGCGTCAGAGAAGCTTCTCCGTTTAGAATCCAGCATATCTCACTGAACCGAAGAAGTGGTAGTTAGAAGGGAGTTAGAGCTGCAAGCAGTTTGGTTTGGGAAATTAGACGCGAAATGAAACTGCAAATGCCTTCCAACAGGCTTGGAAAAGTGTGTTCTATATCTCTGCCAAACAAACTCCCCGGAGGTTGAGCTTTCTGAAGCAAGTTTAACTCTAAGGGAGGAAGCAGCAGAATGTGCCTCTCACATCTAGCCTTTAGGAATTCAGGTTGGCAAGTTCTATGGGGAAGCCCTTTGCTGCCTATGGTGGAAACGGCATGGGAGATTTCAGTTTCAAAATCTCTGTGAAAAAGCGTCAGAGAAGCTTCTCCGTTTAGAATTCAGCATATCTCACTGAACCGAAGAAGTGGTAGTTAGAAGGCAGTTAGAGCTGCAAGCAGTTTGGTTTGGGAAATTAGACGCGAAATGAAACTGCAAATGCCTTCCAACAGGCTTGGAAAAGTGTGTTCTATATCTCTGCCAAACAAACTCCCCGGAGGTTGAGCTTTCAGAAGCTAGTTTAACTCTAAGGGAGGAAGCAGCAGAATGTGCCTCTCACATCTAGCCTGTAGGAATTCAGGTTGGCAAGTTCTATGGGGAAGCCCATTGGCGCCTTCGTTGGAAACGGGTTTGGAAATTTCAGTTTCAAAATCTCTGTGAAAAAGCGTCAGAGAAGCTTCTCCGTTTAGAATCCAGCATATCTCACTGAACCGAAGAAGTGGTAGTTAGAAGGGAGTTAGAGCTGCAAGCAGTTTGGTTTGGGAAATTAGACGCGAAATGAAACTGCAAATGCCTTCCAACAGGCTTGGAAAAGTGTGTTCTATATCTCTGCCAAACAAACTCCCCGGAGGTTGAGCTTTCTGAAGCAAGTTTAACTCTAAGGGAGGAAGCAGCAGAATGTGCCTCTCACATCTAGCCTTTAGGAATTCAGGTTGGCAAGTTCTATGGGGAAGCCCATTGCTGCCTATGGTGGAAACGGCATGGGAGATTTCAGTTTCAAAATCTCTGTGAAAAAGCGTCAGAGAAGCTTCTCCGTTTAGAATCCAGCATATCTCACTGAACCGAAGAAGTGGTAGTTAGAAGGGAGTTAGAGCTGCAAGCAGTTTGGTTTGGGAAATTAGATGCGAAATGACACTGCAAAGGCCTTGCAACAGGCTTGGAAAATTGTGTTCTATATCTCTGCCAAACAGAGTCCCCGGAGGTTGAGCTTTCAGAAGCAAGCTTAACTGTTAGGGAGGGAGCAGCAGAATGTGCCTCTCACATCTAGCCTGTAGGAATTCAGGTTGGCAAGTTCTATGGGGAAGCCCATTGCTGCCTATGGTGGAAACGGCATGGGAGATTTCAGTTTCAAAATCTCTGTGAAAAAGCGTCAGAGAAGCTTCTCCGTTTAGAATCCAGCATATCTCACTGAACCGAAGAAGTGGTAGTTAGAAGGGAGTTAGAGCTACAAGCAGTTTGGTTTGGGAAATTAGACGCGAAATGAAACTGCAAATGCCTTCCAACAGGCTTGGAAAAGTGTGTTCTATATCTTTGCCAAACAGACTCCCCGGAGGTTGAGCTTTCAGAAGCAAGTTTAACTCTAAGGGAGGAAGCAGCAGAATGTGCCTATCACATCTAGCCTGTAGGAATTCAGGTTGGCAAGTTCTATGGGGAAGCCCATTGCTGCCTATGGTGAAAACGGCATGGGAAATTTCAGTTTCAAAATCTCTGTGAAAAAGCGTCAGAGAAGCTTCTCCATTTACAATCCAGCATATCTCACTGAACCGAAGAAGTGGTAGTTAGAAGGGAGTTAGAGCTGCAAGCAGTTTGGTTTGGGAAATTAGACGCGAAATGAAACTGCAAATGCCTTAAAACAGGCTTGGAAAAGTGTGTTCTATATCTCTGCCAAACAGACTCCCCGGAGGTTGAGCTTTCAGAAGCTAGCTTAACTCTAAGGGAGGAAGCAGCAGAATGTGCCTCTCACATCTAGCCTGTAGGAATTCAGGTTGGCAAGTTCTATGGGAAAGCCCATTGGCGCCTTCGTTGGAAACGGGTTTGGAAATTTCAGTTGCAAAATCTCTGTGAAAAAGCGTCAGAGAAGCTTCTCCGTTTAGAATCCAGCATATCTCACTGAACCGAAGAAGTGGTAGTTAGAAGGGAGTCAGAGCTGCAAGCAGTTTGGTTTTGGAAATTAGACGCGAAATGAAACTGCAAATGCCTTCCAACAGGCTTGGAAAAGTGTGTTCTATATCTCTGCCAAACAGACTCCCCGGAGGTTGAGCTTTCAGAAGCAAGTTTAACTCTAAGGGAGGAAGCAGCAGAATGTGCCTCTCACATCTAGCCTGTAGGAATTCAGGTTGGCAAGTTCTATGGGGAAGCCCATTGCTGCCTATGGTGGAAACGGCATGGGAGATTTCAGTTTCAAAATCTCTGTGAAAAAGCGTCAGAGAAGCTTCTCCGTTTAGAATCCAGCATATCTCACTGAACCGAAGAAGTGGTAGTTAGAAGGGAGTTAGAGCTGCAAGCAGTTTGGTTTGGGAAATTAGACGCGAAATGAAACTGCAAATGCCTTCCAACAGGCTTGGAAAAGTGTGTTCTATATCTCTGCCAAACAAACTCCCCGGAGGTTGAGCTTTCAGAAGCTAGTTTAACTCTAAGGGAGGAAGCAGCAGAATGTGCCTCTCACATCTAGCCTGTAGGAATTCAGGTTGGCAAGTTCTATGGGGAAGCCCATTGCTGCCTATGGTGAAAACGGCATGGGAAATTTCAGTTTCAAAATCTCTGTGAAAAAGCGTCAGAGAAGCTTCTCCGTTTAGAATCCAGCATATCTCACTGAACCGAAGAAGTGGTAGTTAGAAGGGAGTTAGAGCTGCAAGCAGTTTGGTTTGGGAAATTAGACGCGAAATGAAACTGCAAATGCCTTAAAACAGGCTTGGAAAAGTGTGTTCTATATCTCTGCCAAACAGACTCCCCGGAGGTTGAGCTTTCAGAAGCTAGCTTAACTCTAAGGGAGGAAGCAGCAGAATGTGCCTCTCACATCTAGCCTGTAGGAATTCAGGTTGGCAAGTTCTATGGGGAAGCCCATTGCTGCCTATGGTGGAAACGGCATGTGAGATTTCAGTTTCAAAATCTCTGTGAAAAAGCGTCAGAGAAGCTTCTCCGTTTAGAATCCAGCATATCTCACTGAACCGAAGAAGTGGTAGTTAGAAGGGAGTTAGAGCTGCAAGCAGTTTGGTTTGGGAAATTAGACGCGAAATGAAACTGCAAATGCCTTCCAACAGGCTTGGAAAAGTGTGTTCTACATCTCTGCCAAACAGAGTCCCCGGAGGTTGAGCTTTCAGAAGCAAGCTTAACTGTTAGGGAGGAAGCAGCAGAATGTGCCTCTCACATCTAGCCTGTAGGAATTCAGGTTGGCAAGTTCTATGGGGAAGCCCATTGCTGCCTATGGTGGAAACGGCATGGGAGATTTCAGTTTCAAAATCTCTGTGAAAAAGCGTCAGAGAAGCTTCTCCGTTTAGAATCCAGCATATCTCACTGAACCGAAGAAGTGGTAGTTAGAAGGGAGTTAGAGCTGCAAGCAGTTTGGTTTGGGAAATTAGACGCGAAATGAAACTGCAAATGCCTTAAAACAGGCTTGGAAAAGTGTGTTCTATATCTCTGCCAAACAGACTCCCCGGAGGTTGAGCTTTCAGAAGCTAGCTTAACTCTAAGGGAGGAAGCAGCAGAATGTGCCTCTCACATCTAGCCTGTAGGAATTCAGGTTGGCAAGTTCTATGGGGAAGCCCATTGCTGCCTATGGTGGAAACGGCATGTGAGATTTCAGTTTCAAAATCTCTGTGAAAAAGCGTCAGAGAAGCTTCTCCGTTTAGAATCCAGCATATCTCACTGAACCGAAGAAGTGGTAGTTAGAAGGGAGTTAGAGCTGCAAGCAGTTTGGTTTGGGAAATTAGACGCGAAATGAAACTGCAAATGCCTTCCAACAGGCTTGGAAAAGTGTGTTCTACATCTCTGCCAAACAGAGTCCCCGGAGGTTGAGCTTTCAGAAGCAAGCTTAACTCTTAGGGAGGAAGCAGCAGAATGTGCCTCTCACATCTAGCCTGTAGGAATTCAGGTTGGCAAGTTCTATGGGGAAGCCCATTGCTGCCTATGGTGGAAACGGCATGGGAGATTTCAGTTTCAAAATCTCTGTGAAAAAGCGTCAGAGAAGCTTCTCCGTTTAGAATCCAGCATATCTCACTGAACCGAAGAAGTGGTAGTTAGAAGGGAGTTAGAGCTGCAAGCAGTTTGGTTTGGGAAATTAGACGCGAAATGAAACTGCAAATGCCTTCCAACAGGCTTGGAAAAGTGTGTTCTATATCTCTGCCAAACAAACTCCCCGGAGGTTGAGCTTTCAGAAGCAAGTTTAACTCTAAGGGAGGAAGCAGCAGAATGTGCCTCTCACATCTAGCCTGTAGGAATTCAGGTTGGCAAGTTCCATGGGGAAGCCCATTGCTGCCTACGGTGGAAACGGCATGGGAGATTTCAGTTTCAAAATCTCTGTGAAAAAGCGTCAGAGAAGCTTCTCCGTTTAGAATCCAGCATATCTCACTGAACCGAAGAAGTGGTAGTTAGAAGGGAGTTAGAGCTGCAAGCAGTTTGGTTTGGGAAATTAGATGCGAAATGACACTGCAAAGGCCTTCCAACAGGCTTGGAAAAGTGTGTTCTATATCTCTGCCAAACAAACTCCCCGGAGGTTGAGCTTTCAGAAGCAAGCTTAACTGTTAGGGAGGAAGCAGCAGAATGTGCCTCTCACATCTAGCCTGTAGGAATTCAGGTTGGCAAGTTCTATGGGGAAGCCCATAGGCGCCTTCGTTGGAAACGGGTTTGGAAATTTCAGTTTCAAAATCTCTGTGAAAAAGCGTCAGAGAAGCTTCTCCGTTTAGAATCCAGCATATCTCACTGAACCGAAGAAGTGGTAGTTAGAAGGGAGTTAGAGCTGCAAGCAGTTTGGTTTGGGAAATTAGACGCGAAATGAAACTGCAAATGCCTTCCAACAGGCTTGGAAAAGTGTGTTCTATATCTCTGCCAAACAAACTCCCCGGAGGTTGAGCTTTCTGAAGCAAGTTTAACTCTAAGGGAGGAAGCAGCAGAATGTGCCTCTCACATCTAGCCTTTAGGAATTCAGGTTGGCAAGTTCTATGGGGAAGCCCATTGCTGCCTATGGTGGAAACGGCATGGGAGATTTCAGTTTCAAAATCTCTGTGAAAAAGCGTCAGAGAAGCTTCTCCGTTTAGAATCCAGCATATCTCACTGAACCGAGGAAGTGGTAGTTAGAAGGGAGTTAGAGCTGGAAGCAGTTTGGTTTGGGAAATTAGATGCGAAATGACACTGCAAAGGCCTTGCAACAGGCTTGGAAAAGTGTGTTCTATATCTCTGCCAAACAGAGTCCCCGGAGGTTGAGCTTTCAGAAGCAAGCTTAACTGTTAGGGAGGGAGCAGCAGAATGTGCCTCTCACATCTAGCTTGTAGGAATTCAGGTTGGCATGTTCTATGGGGAAGCCCATTGGCGCCTTCGTTGGAAACGGGTTTGGAAATTTCAGTTTCAAAATCTCTGTGAAAAAGCGTCAGAGAAGCTTCTCCGTTTAGAATCCAGCATATCTCACTGAACCGAAGAAGTGGTAGTTAGAAGGCAGTTAGAGCTGCAAGCAGTTTGGTTTGGGAAATTAGACGCGAAATGAAACTGCAAATGCCTTCCAACAGGCTTGGAAAAGTGTGTTCTATATCTCTGCCAAACAAACTCCCCGGAGGTTGAGCTTTCAGAAGCTAGTTTAACTCTAAGGGAGGAAGCAGCAGAATGTGCCTCTCACATCTAGCCTGTAGGAATTCAGGTTGGCAAGTTCTATGGGGAAGCCCATTGGCGCCTTCGTTGGAAACGGGTTTGGAAATTTCAGTTTCAAAATCTCTGTGAAAAAGCGTCAGAGAAGCTTCTCCGTTTAGAATCCAGCATATCTCACTGAACCGAAGAAGTGGTAGTTAGAAGGGAGTTAGAGCTGCAAGCAGTTTGGTTTGGGAAATTAGACGCGAAATGAAACTGCAAATGCCTTAAAACAGGCTTGGAAAAGTGTGTTCTATATCTCTGCCAAACAGACTCCCCGGAGGTTGAGCTTTCAGAAGCTAGCTTAACTCTAAGGGAGGAAGCAGCAGAATGTGCCTCTCACATCTAGCCTGTAGGAATTCAGGTTGGCAAGTTCTATGGGGAAGCCCATTGCTGCCTATGGTGGAAACCGCATGGGAGATTTCAGTTTCAAAATCTCTGTGAAAAAGCGTCAGAGAAGCTTCTCCGTTTAGAATCCAGCATATCTCACTGAACCGAAGAAGTGGTAGTTAGAAGGGAGTTAGAGCTGCAAGCAGTTTGGTTTGGGAAATTAGACGCGAAATGAAACTGCAAATGCCTTCCAACAGGCTTGGAAAAGTGTGTTCTACATCTCTGCCAAACAGAGTCCCCGGAGGTTGAGCTTTCAGAAGCAAGCTTAACTGTTAGGGAGGAAGCAGCAGAATGTGCCTCTCACATCTAGCCTGTAGGAATTCAGGTTGGCAAGTTCTATGGGGAAGCCCATTGCTGCCTATGGTGGAAACGGCATGGGAGATTTCAGTTTCAAAATCTCTGTGAAAAAGCGTCAGAGAAGCTTCTCCGTTTAGAATCCAGCATATCTCACTGAACCGAAGAAGTGGTAGTTAGAAGGGAGTTAGAGCTGCAAGCAGTTTGGTTTGGGAAATTAGACGCGAAATGAAACTGCAAATGCCTTCCAACAGGCTTGGAAAAGTGTGTTCTATATCTCTGCCAAACAAACTCCCCGGAGGTTGAGCTTTCAGAAGCAAGTTTAACTCTAAGGGAGGAAGCAGCAGAATGTGCCTCTCACATCTAGCCTGTAGGAATTCAGGTTGGCAAGTTCCATGGGGAAGCTCATTGCTGCCTACGGTGGAAACGGCATGGGAGATTTCAGTTTCAAAATCTCTGTGAAAAAGCGTCAGAGAAGCTTCTCCGTTTAGAATCCAGCATATCTCACTGAACCGAAGAAGTGGTAGTTAGAAGGGAGTTAGAGCTGCAAGCAGTTTGGTTTGGGAAATTAGATGCGAAATGACACTGCAAAGGCCTTCCAACAGGCTTGGAAAAGTGTGTTCTATATCTCTGCCAAACAAACTCCCCGGAGGTTGAGCTTTCAGAAGCAAGCTTAACTGTTAGGGAGGAAGCAGCAGAATGTGCCTCTCACATCTAGCCTGTAGGAATTCAGGTTGGCAAGTTCTATGGGGAAGCCCATAGGCGCCTTCGTTGGAAACGGGTTTGGAAATTTCAGTTTCAAAATCTCTGTGAAAAAGCGTCAGAGAAGCTTCTCCGTTTAGAATCCAGCATATCTCACTGAACCGAAGAAGTGGTAGTTAGAAGGGAGTTAGAGCTGCAAGCAGTTTGGTTTGGGAAATTAGACGCGAAATGAAACTGCAAATGCCTTCCAACAGGCTTGGAAAAGTGTGTTCTATATCTCTGCCAAACAAACTCCCCGGAGGTTGAGCTTTCTGAAGCAAGTTTAACTCTAAGGGAGGAAGCAGCAGAATGTGCCTCTCACATCTAGCCTTTAGGAATTCAGGTTGGCAAGTTCTATGGGGAAGCCCATTGCTGCCTATGGTGGAAACGGCATGGGAGATTTCAGTTTCAAAATCTCTGTGAAAAAGCGTCAGAGAAGCTTCTCCGTTTAGAATCCAGCATATCTCACTGAACCGAGGAAGTGGTAGTTAGAAGGGAGTTAGAGCTGGAAGCAGTTTGGTTTGGGAAATTAGATGCGAAATGACACTGCAAAGGCCTTGCAACAGGCTTGGAAAAGTGTGTTCTATATCTCTGCCAAACAGAGTCCCCGGAGGTTGAGCTTTCAGAAGCAAGCTTAACTGTTAGGGAGGGAGCAGCAGAATGTGCCTCTCACATCTAGCTTGTAGGAATTCAGGTTGGCATGTTCTATGGGGAAGCCCATTGGCGCCTTCGTTGGAAACGGGTTTGGAAATTTCAGTTTCAAAATCTCTGTGAAAAAGCGTCAGAGAAGCTTCTCCGTTTAGAATCCAGCATATCTCACTGAACCGAAGAAGTGGTAGTTAGAAGGCAGTTAGAGCTGCAAGCAGTTTGGTTTGGGAAATTAGACGCGAAATGAAACTGCAAATGCCTTCCAACAGGCTTGGAAAAGTGTGTTCTATATCTCTGCCAAACAAACTCCCCGGAGGTTGAGCTTTCAGAAGCTAGTTTAACTCTAAGGGAGGAAGCAGCAGAATGTGCCTCTCACATCTAGCCTGTAGGAATTCAGGTTGGCAAGTTCTATGGGGAAGCCCATTGGCGCCTTCGTTGGAAACGGGTTTGGAAATTTCAGTTTCAAAATCTCTGTGAAAAAGCGTCAGAGAAGCTTCTCCGTTTAGAATCCAGCATATCTCACTGAACCGAAGAAGTGGTAGTTAGAAGGGAGTTAGAGCTGCAAGCAGTTTGGTTTGGGAAATTAGACGCGAAATGAAACTGCAAATGCCTTCCAACAGGCTTGGAAAAGTGTGTTCTATATCTCTGCCAAACAAACTCCCCGGAGGTTGAGCTTTCTGAAGCAAGTTTAACTCTAAGGGAGGAAGCAGCAGAATGTGCCTCTCACATCTAGCCTGTAGGAATTCAGGTTGGCAAGTTCTATGGGGAAGCCCATTGCTGCCTATGGTGGAAACGGCATGGGAGATTTCAGTTTCAAAATCTCTGTGAAAAAGCGTCAGAGAAGCTTCTCCGTTTAGAATCCAGCATATCTCACTGAACCGAGGAAGTGGTAGTTAGAAGGGAGTTAGAGCTGCAAGCAGTTTGGTTTGGGAAATTAGACGCGAAATGAAACTGCAAATGCCTTAAAACAGGCTTGGAAAAGTGTGTTCTATATCTCTGCCAAACAGACTCCCCGGAGGTTGAGCTTTCAGAAGCTAGCTTAACTCTAAGGGAGGAAGCAGCAGAATGTGCCTCTCACATCTAGCCTGTAGGAATTCAGGTTGGCAAGTTCTATGGGGAAGCCCATTGCTGCCTATGGTGGAAACCGCATGGGAGATTTCAGTTTCAAAATCTCTGTGAAAAAGCGTCAGAGAAGCTTCTCCGTTTAGAATCCAGCATATCTCACTGAACCGAAGAAGTGGTAGTTAGAAGGGAGTTAGAGCTGCAAGCAGTTTGGTTTGGGAAATTAGACGCGAAATGAAACTGCAAATGCCTTCCAACAGGCTTGGAAAAGTGTGTTCTACATCTCTGCCAAACAGAGTCCCCGGAGGTTGAGCTTTCAGAAGCAAGCTTAACTGTTAGGGAGGAAGCAGCAGAATGTGCCTCTCACATCTAGCCTGTAGGAATTCAGGTTGGCAAGTTCTATGGGGAAGCCCATTGCTGCCTATGGTGGAAACGGCATGGGAGATTTCAGTTTCAAAATCTCTGTGAAAAAGCGTCAGAGAAGCTTCTCCGTTTAGAATCCAGCATATCTCACTGAACCGAAGAAGTGGTAGTTAGAAGGGAGTTAGAGCTGCAAGCAGTTTGGTTTGGGAAATTAGACGCGAAATGAAACTGCAAATGCCTTCCAACAGGCTTGGAAAAGTGTGTTCTATATCTCTGCCAAACAAACTCCCCGGAGGTTGAGCTTTCAGAAGCAAGTTTAACTCTAAGGGAGGAAGCAGCAGAATGTGCCTCTCACATCTAGCCTGTAGGAATTCAGGTTGGCAAGTTCCATGGGGAAGCTCATTGCTGCCTACGGTGGAAACGGCATGGGAGATTTCAGTTTCAAAATCTCTGTGAAAAAGCGTCAGAGAAGCTTCTCCGTTTAGAATCCAGCATATCTCACTGAACCGAAGAAGTGGTAGTTAGAAGGGAGTTAGAGCTGCAAGCAGTTTGGTTTGGGAAATTAGATGCGAAATGACACTGCAAAGGCCTTCCAACAGGCTTGGAAAAGTGTGTTCTATATCTCTGCCAAACAAACTCCCCGGAGGTTGAGCTTTCAGAAGCAAGCTTAACTGTTAGGGAGGAAGCAGCAGAATGTGCCTCTCACATCTAGCCTGTAGGAATTCAGGTTGGCAAGTTCTATGGGGAAGCCCATAGGCGCCTTCGTTGGAAACGGGTTTGGAAATTTCAGTTTCAAAATCTCTGTGAAAAAGCGTCAGAGAAGCTTCTCCGTTTAGAATCCAGCATATCTCACTGAACCGAAGAAGTGGTAGTTAGAAGGGAGTTAGAGCTGCAAGCAGTTTGGTTTGGGAAATTAGACGCGAAATGAAACTGCAAATGCCTTCCAACAGGCTTGGAAAAGTGTGTTCTATATCTCTGCCAAACAAACTCCCCGGAGGTTGAGCTTTCTGAAGCAAGTTTAACTCTAAGGGAGGAAGCAGCAGAATGTGCCTCTCACATCTAGCCTTTAGGAATTCAGGTTGGCAAGTTCTATGGGGAAGCCCATTGCTGCCTATGGTGGAAACGGCATGGGAGATTTCAGTTTCAAAATCTCTGTGAAAAAGCGTCAGAGAAGCTTCTCCGTTTAGAATCCAGCATATCTCACTGAACCGAGGAAGTGGTAGTTAGAAGGGAGTTAGAGCTGGAAGCAGTTTGGTTTGGGAAATTAGATGCGAAATGACACTGCAAAGGCCTTGCAACAGGCTTGGAAAAGTGTGTTCTATATCTCTGCCAAACAGAGTCCCCGGAGGTTGAGCTTTCAGAAGCAAGCTTAACTGTTAGGGAGGGAGCAGCAGAATGTGCCTCTCACATCTAGCTTGTAGGAATTCAGGTTGGCATGTTCTATGGGGAAGCCCATTGGCGCCTTCGTTGGAAACGGGTTTGGAAATTTCAGTTTCAAAATCTCTGTGAAAAAGCGTCAGAGAAGCTTCTCCGTTTAGAATCCAGCATATCTCACTGAACCGAAGAAGTGGTAGTTAGAAGGCAGTTAGAGCTGCAAGCAGTTTGGTTTGGGAAATTAGACGCGAAATGAAACTGCAAATGCCTTCCAACAGGCTTGGAAAAGTGTGTTCTATATCTCTGCCAAACAAACTCCCCGGAGGTTGAGCTTTCAGAAGCTAGTTTAACTCTAAGGGAGGAAGCAGCAGAATGTGCCTCTCACATCTAGCCTGTAGGAATTCAGGTTGGCAAGTTCTATGGGGAAGCCCATTGGCGCCTTCGTTGGAAACGGGTTTGGAAATTTCAGTTTCAAAATCTCTGTGAAAAAGCGTCAGAGAAGCTTCTCCGTTTAGAATCCAGCATATCTCACTGAACCGAAGAAGTGGTAGTTAGAAGGGAGTTAGAGCTGCAAGCAGTTTGGTTTGGGAAATTAGACGCGAAATGAAACTGCAAATGCCTTAAAACAGGCTTGGAAAAGTGTGTTCTATATCTCTGCCAAACAGACTCCCCGGAGGTTGAGCTTTCAGAAGCTAGCTTAACTCTAAGGGAGGAAGCAGCAGAATGTGCCTCTCACATCTAGCCTGTAGGAATTCAGGTTGGCAAGTTCTATGGGGAAGCCCATTGCTGCCTATGGTGGAAACGGCATGTGAGATTTCAGTTTCAAAATCTCTGTGAAAAAGCGTCAGAGAAGCTTCTCCGTTTAGAATCCAGCATATCTCACTGAACCGAAGAAGTGGTAGTTAGAAGGGAGTTAGAGCTGCAAGCAGTTTGGTTTGGGAAATTAGACGCGAAATGAAACTGCAAATGCCTTCCAACAGGCTTGGAAAAGTGTGTTCTACATCTCTGCCAAACAGAGTCCCCGGAGGTTGAGCTTTCAGAAGCAAGCTTAACTCTTAGGGAGGAAGCAGCAGAATGTGCCTCTCACATCTAGCCTGTAGGAATTCAGGTTGGCAAGTTCTATGGGGAAGCCCATTGCTGCCTATGGTGGAAACGGCATGGGAGATTTCAGTTTCAAAATCTCTGTGAAAAAGCGTCAGAGAAGCTTCTCCGTTTAGAATCCAGCATATCTCACTGAACCGAAGAAGTGGTAGTTAGAAGGGAGTTAGAGCTGCAAGCAGTTTGGTTTGGGAAATTAGACGCGAAATGAAACTGCAAATGCCTTCCAACAGGCTTGGAAAAGTGTGTTCTATATCTCTGCCAAACAAACTCCCCGGAGGTTGAGCTTTCAGAAGCAAGTTTAACTCTAAGGGAGGAAGCAGCAGAATGTGCCTCTCACATCTAGCCTGTAGGAATTCAGGTTGGCAAGTTCCATGGGGAAGCCCATTGCTGCCTACGGTGGAAACGGCATGGGAGATTTCAGTTTCAAAATCTCTGTGAAAAAGCGTCAGAGAAGCTTCTCCGTTTAGAATCCAGCATATCTCACTGAACCGAAGAAGTGGTAGTTAGAAGGGAGTTAGAGCTGCAAGCAGTTTGGTTTGGGAAATTAGATGCGAAATGACACTGCAAAGGCCTTCCAACAGGCTTGGAAAAGTGTGTTCTATATCTCTGCCAAACAAACTCCCCGGAGGTTGAGCTTTCAGAAGCAAGCTTAACTGTTAGGGAGGAAGCAGCAGAATGTGCCTCTCACATCTAGCCTGTAGGAATTCAGGTTGGCAAGTTCTATGGGGAAGCCCATAGGCGCCTTCGTTGGAAACGGGTTTGGAAATTTCAGTTTCAAAATCTCTGTGAAAAAGCGTCAGAGAAGCTTCTCCGTTTAGAATCCAGCATATCTCACTGAACCGAAGAAGTGGTAGTTAGAAGGGAGTTAGAGCTGCAAGCAGTTTGGTTTGGGAAATTAGACGCGAAATGAAACTGCAAATGCCTTCCAACAGGCTTGGAAAAGTGTGTTCTATATCTCTGCCAAACAAACTCCCCGGAGGTTGAGCTTTCTGAAGCAAGTTTAACTCTAAGGGAGGAAGCAGCAGAATGTGCCTCTCACATCTAGCCTTTAGGAATTCAGGTTGGCAAGTTCTATGGGGAAGCCCATTGCTGCCTATGGTGGAAACGGCATGGGAGATTTCAGTTTCAAAATCTCTGTGAAAAAGCGTCAGAGAAGCTTCTCCGTTTAGAATCCAGCATATCTCACTGAACCGAGGAAGTGGTAGTTAGAAGGGAGTTAGAGCTGGAAGCAGTTTGGTTTGGGAAATTAGATGCGAAATGACACTGCAAAGGCCTTGCAACAGGCTTGGAAAAGTGTGTTCTATATCTCTGCCAAACAGAGTCCCCGGAGGTTGAGCTTTCAGAAGCAAGCTTAACTGTTAGGGAGGGAGCAGCAGAATGTGCCTCTCACATCTAGCTTGTAGGAATTCAGGTTGGCATGTTCTATGGGGAAGCCCATTGGCGCCTTCGTTGGAAACGGGTTTGGAAATTTCAGTTTCAAAATCTCTGTGAAAAAGCGTCAGAGAAGCTTCTCCGTTTAGAATCCAGCATATCTCACTGAACCGAAGAAGTGGTAGTTAGAAGGCAGTTAGAGCTGCAAGCAGTTTGGTTTGGGAAATTAGACGCGAAATGAAACTGCAAATGCCTTCCAACAGGCTTGGAAAAGTGTGTTCTATATCTCTGCCAAACAAACTCCCCGGAGGTTGAGCTTTCAGAAGCTAGTTTAACTCTAAGGGAGGAAGCAGCAGAATGTGCCTCTCACATCTAGCCTGTAGGAATTCAGGTTGGCAAGTTCTATGGGGAAGCCCATTGGCGCCTTCGTTGGAAACGGGTTTGGAAATTTCAGTTTCAAAATCTCTGTGAAAAAGCGTCAGAGAAGCTTCTCCGTTTAGAATCCAGCATATCTCACTGAACCGAAGAAGTGGTAGTTAGAAGGGAGTTAGAGCTGCAAGCAGTTTGGTTTGGGAAATTAGACGCGAAATGAAACTGCAAATGCCTTCCAACAGGCTTGGAAAAGTGTGTTCTATATCTCTGCCAAACAAACTCCCCGGAGGTTGAGCTTTCAGAAGCTAGTTTAACTCTAAGGGAGGAAGCAGCAGTATGTGCCTCTCACATCTAGCCTGTAGGAATTCAGGTTGGCAAGTTCTATGGGGAAGCCCATAGGCGCCTTCGTTGGAAACGGGTTTGGAAATTTCAGTTTCAAAATCTCTGTGAAAAAGCGTCAGAGAAGCTTCTCCGTTTAGAATCCAGCATATCTCACTGAACCGAAGAAGTGGTAGTTAGAAGGGAGTTAGAGCTGCAAGCAGTTTGGTTTGGGAAATTAGACGCGAAATGAAACTGCAAATGCCTTAAAACAGGCTTGGAAAAGTGTGTTCTATATCTCTGCCAAACAGACTCCCCGGAGGTTGAGCTTTCAGAAGCTAGCTTAACTCTAAGGGAGGAAGCAGCAGAATGTGCCTCTCACATCTAGCCTGTAGGAATTCAGGTTGGCAAGTTCTATGGGGAAGCCCATTGCTGCCTATGGTGGAAACCGCATGGGAGATTTCAGTTTCAAAATCTCTGTGAAAAAGCGTCAGAGAAGCTTCTCCGTTTAGAATCCAGCATATCTCACTGAACCGAAGAAGTGGTAGTTAGAAGGGAGTTAGAGCTGCAAGCAGTTTGGTTTGGGAAATTAGACGCGAAATGAAACTGCAAATGCCTTCCAACAGGCTTGGAAAAGTGTGTTCTACATCTCTGCCAAACAGAGTCCCCGGAGGTTGAGCTTTCAGAAGCAAGCTTAACTGTTAGGGAGGAAGCAGCAGAATGTGCCTCTCACATCTAGCCTGTAGGAATTCAGGTTGGCAAGTTCTATGGGGAAGCCCATTGCTGCCTATGGTGGAAACGGCATGGGAGATTTCAGTTTCAAAATCTCTGTGAAAAAGCGTCAGAGAAGCTTCTCCGTTTAGAATCCAGCATATCTCACTGAACCGAAGAAGTGGTAGTTAGAAGGGAGTTAGAGCTGCAAGCAGTTTGGTTTGGGAAATTAGACGCGAAATGAAACTGCAAATGCCTTCCAACAGGCTTGGAAAAGTGTGTTCTATATCTCTGCCAAACAAACTCCCCGGAGGTTGAGCTTTCAGAAGCAAGTTTAACTCTAAGGGAGGAAGCAGCAGAATGTGCCTCTCACATCTAGCCTGTAGGAATTCAGGTTGGCAAGTTCCATGGGGAAGCTCATTGCTGCCTACGGTGGAAACGGCATGGGAGATTTCAGTTTCAAAATCTCTGTGAAAAAGCGTCAGAGAAGCTTCTCCGTTTAGAATCCAGCATATCTCACTGAACCGAAGAAGTGGTAGTTAGAAGGGAGTTAGAGCTGCAAGCAGTTTGGTTTGGGAAATTAGATGCGAAATGACACTGCAAAGGCCTTCCAACAGGCTTGGAAAAGTGTGTTCTATATCTCTGCCAAACAAACTCCCCGGAGGTTGAGCTTTCAGAAGCAAGCTTAACTGTTAGGGAGGAAGCAGCAGAATGTGCCTCTCACATCTAGCCTGTAGGAATTCAGGTTGGCAAGTTCTATGGGGAAGCCCATAGGCGCCTTCGTTGGAAACGGGTTTGGAAATTTCAGTTTCAAAATCTCTGTGAAAAAGCGTCAGAGAAGCTTCTCCGTTTAGAATCCAGCATATCTCACTGAACCGAAGAAGTGGTAGTTAGAAGGGAGTTAGAGCTGCAAGCAGTTTGGTTTGGGAAATTAGACGCGAAATGAAACTGCAAATGCCTTCCAACAGGCTTGGAAAAGTGTGTTCTATATCTCTGCCAAACAAACTCCCCGGAGGTTGAGCTTTCTGAAGCAAGTTTAACTCTAAGGGAGGAAGCAGCAGAATGTGCCTCTCACATCTAGCCTTTAGGAATTCAGGTTGGCAAGTTCTATGGGGAAGCCCATTGCTGCCTATGGTGGAAACGGCATGGGAGATTTCAGTTTCAAAATCTCTGTGAAAAAGCGTCAGAGAAGCTTCTCCGTTTAGAATCCAGCATATCTCACTGAACCGAGGAAGTGGTAGTTAGAAGGGAGTTAGAGCTGGAAGCAGTTTGGTTTGGGAAATTAGATGCGAAATGACACTGCAAAGGCCTTGCAACAGGCTTGGAAAAGTGTGTTCTATATCTCTGCCAAACAGAGTCCCCGGAGGTTGAGCTTTCAGAAGCAAGCTTAACTGTTAGGGAGGGAGCAGCAGAATGTGCCTCTCACATCTAGCTTGTAGGAATTCAGGTTGGCATGTTCTATGGGGAAGCCCATTGGCGCCTTCGTTGGAAACGGGTTTGGAAATTTCAGTTTCAAAATCTCTGTGAAAAAGCGTCAGAGAAGCTTCTCCGTTTAGAATCCAGCATATCTCACTGAACCGAAGAAGTGGTAGTTAGAAGGCAGTTAGAGCTGCAAGCAGTTTGGTTTGGGAAATTAGACGCGAAATGAAACTGCAAATGCCTTCCAACAGGCTTGGAAAAGTGTGTTCTATATCTCTGCCAAACAAACTCCCCGGAGGTTGAGCTTTCAGAAGCTAGTTTAACTCTAAGGGAGGAAGCAGCAGAATGTGCCTCTCACATCTAGCCTGTAGGAATTCAGGTTGGCAAGTTCTATGGGGAAGCCCATTGGCGCCTTCGTTGGAAACGGGTTTGGAAATTTCAGTTTCAAAATCTCTGTGAAAAAGCGTCAGAGAAGCTTCTCCGTTTAGAATCCAGCATATCTCACTGAACCGAAGAAGTGGTAGTTAGAAGGGAGTTAGAGCTGCAAGCAGTTTGGTTTGGGAAATTAGACGCGAAATGAAACTGCAAATGCCTTCCAACAGGCTTGGAAAAGTGTGTTCTATATCTCTGCCAAACAAACTCCCCGGAGGTTGAGCTTTCTGAAGCAAGTTTAACTCTAAGGGAGGAAGCAGCAGAATGTGCCTCTCACATCTAGCCTGTAGGAATTCAGGTTGGCAAGTTCTATGGGGAAGCCCATTGCTGCCTATGGTGGAAACGGCATGGGAGATTTCAGTTTCAAAATCTCTGTGAAAAAGCGTCAGAGAAGCTTCTCCGTTTAGAATCCAGCATATCTCACTGAACCGAGGAAGTGGTAGTTAGAAGGGAGTTAGAGCTGCAAGCAGTTTGGTTTGGGAAATTAGACGCGAAATGAAACTGCAAATGCCTTAAAACAGGCTTGGAAAAGTGTGTTCTATATCTCTGCCAAACAGACTCCCCGGAGGTTGAGCTTTCAGAAGCTAGCTTAACTCTAAGGGAGGAAGCAGCAGAATGTGCCTCTCACATCTAGCCTGTAGGAATTCAGGTTGGCAAGTTCTATGGGGAAGCCCATTGCTGCCTATGGTGGAAACCGCATGGGAGATTTCAGTTTCAAAATCTCTGTGAAAAAGCGTCAGAGAAGCTTCTCCGTTTAGAATCCAGCATATCTCACTGAACCGAAGAAGTGGTAGTTAGAAGGGAGTTAGAGCTGCAAGCAGTTTGGTTTGGGAAATTAGACGCGAAATGAAACTGCAAATGCCTTCCAACAGGCTTGGAAAAGTGTGTTCTACATCTCTGCCAAACAGAGTCCCCGGAGGTTGAGCTTTCAGAAGCAAGCTTAACTGTTAGGGAGGAAGCAGCAGAATGTGCCTCTCACATCTAGCCTGTAGGAATTCAGGTTGGCAAGTTCTATGGGGAAGCCCATTGCTGCCTATGGTGGAAACGGCATGGGAGATTTCAGTTTCAAAATCTCTGTGAAAAAGCGTCAGAGAAGCTTCTCCGTTTAGAATCCAGCATATCTCACTGAACCGAAGAAGTGGTAGTTAGAAGGGAGTTAGAGCTGCAAGCAGTTTGGTTTGGGAAATTAGACGCGAAATGAAACTGCAAATGCCTTCCAACAGGCTTGGAAAAGTGTGTTCTATATCTCTGCCAAACAAACTCCCCGGAGGTTGAGCTTTCAGAAGCAAGTTTAACTCTAAGGGAGGAAGCAGCAGAATGTGCCTCTCACATCTAGCCTGTAGGAATTCAGGTTGGCAAGTTCCATGGGGAAGCTCATTGCTGCCTACGGTGGAAACGGCATGGGAGATTTCAGTTTCAAAATCTCTGTGAAAAAGCGTCAGAGAAGCTTCTCCGTTTAGAATCCAGCATATCTCACTGAACCGAAGAAGTGGTAGTTAGAAGGGAGTTAGAGCTGCAAGCAGTTTGGTTTGGGAAATTAGATGCGAAATGACACTGCAAAGGCCTTCCAACAGGCTTGGAAAAGTGTGTTCTATATCTCTGCCAAACAAACTCCCCGGAGGTTGAGCTTTCAGAAGCAAGCTTAACTGTTAGGGAGGAAGCAGCAGAATGTGCCTCTCACATCTAGCCTGTAGGAATTCAGGTTGGCAAGTTCTATGGGGAAGCCCATAGGCGCCTTCGTTGGAAACGGGTTTGGAAATTTCAGTTTCAAAATCTCTGTGAAAAAGCGTCAGAGAAGCTTCTCCGTTTAGAATCCAGCATATCTCACTGAACCGAAGAAGTGGTAGTTAGAAGGGAGTTAGAGCTGCAAGCAGTTTGGTTTGGGAAATTAGACGCGAAATGAAACTGCAAATGCCTTCCAACAGGCTTGGAAAAGTGTGTTCTATATCTCTGCCAAACAAACTCCCCGGAGGTTGAGCTTTCTGAAGCAAGTTTAACTCTAAGGGAGGAAGCAGCAGAATGTGCCTCTCACATCTAGCCTTTAGGAATTCAGGTTGGCAAGTTCTATGGGGAAGCCCATTGCTGCCTATGGTGGAAACGGCATGGGAGATTTCAGTTTCAAAATCTCTGTGAAAAAGCGTCAGAGAAGCTTCTCCGTTTAGAATCCAGCATATCTCACTGAACCGAGGAAGTGGTAGTTAGAAGGGAGTTAGAGCTGGAAGCAGTTTGGTTTGGGAAATTAGATGCGAAATGACACTGCAAAGGCCTTGCAACAGGCTTGGAAAAGTGTGTTCTATATCTCTGCCAAACAGAGTCCCCGGAGGTTGAGCTTTCAGAAGCAAGCTTAACTGTTAGGGAGGGAGCAGCAGAATGTGCCTCTCACATCTAGCTTGTAGGAATTCAGGTTGGCATGTTCTATGGGGAAGCCCATTGGCGCCTTCGTTGGAAACGGGTTTGGAAATTTCAGTTTCAAAATCTCTGTGAAAAAGCGTCAGAGAAGCTTCTCCGTTTAGAATCCAGCATATCTCACTGAACCGAAGAAGTGGTAGTTAGAAGGCAGTTAGAGCTGCAAGCAGTTTGGTTTGGGAAATTAGACGCGAAATGAAACTGCAAATGCCTTCCAACAGGCTTGGAAAAGTGTGTTCTATATCTCTGCCAAACAAACTCCCCGGAGGTTGAGCTTTCAGAAGCTAGTTTAACTCTAAGGGAGGAAGCAGCAGAATGTGCCTCTCACATCTAGCCTGTAGGAATTCAGGTTGGCAAGTTCTATGGGGAAGCCCATTGGCGCCTTCGTTGGAAACGGGTTTGGAAATTTCAGTTTCAAAATCTCTGTGAAAAAGCGTCAGAGAAGCTTCTCCGTTTAGAATCCAGCATATCTCACTGAACCGAAGAAGTGGTAGTTAGAAGGGAGTTAGAGCTGCAAGCAGTTTGGTTTGGGAAATTAGACGCGAAATGAAACTGCAAATGCCTTCCAACAGGCTTGGAAAAGTGTGTTCTATATCTCTGCCAAACAAACTCCCCGGAGGTTGAGCTTTCAGAAGCTAGTTTAACTCTAAGGGAGGAAGCAGCAGTATGTGCCTCTCACATCTAGCCTGTAGGAATTCAGGTTGGCAAGTTCTATGGGGAAGCCCATAGGCGCCTTCGTTGGAAACGGGTTTGGAAATTTCAGTTTCAAAATCTCTGTGAAAAAGCGTCAGAGAAGCTTCTCCGTTTAGAATCCAGCATATCTCACTGAACCGAAGAAGTGGTAGTTAGAAGGGAGTTAGAGCTGCAAGCAGTTTGGTTTGGGAAATTAGACGCGAAATGAAACTGCAAATGCCTTAAAACAGGCTTGGAAAAGTGTGTTCTATATCCCTGCCAAACAGACTCCCCGGAGGTTGAGCTTTCAGAAGCTAGCTTAACTCTAAGGGAGGAAGCAGCAGAATGTGCCTCTCACATCTAGCCTGTAGGAATTCAGGTTGGCAAGTTCTATGGGGAAGCCCATTGCTGCCTATGGTGGAAACCGCATGGGAGATTTCAGTTTCAAAATCTCTGTGAAAAAGCGTCAGAGAAGCTTCTCCGTTTAGAATCCAGCATATCTCACTGAACCGAAGAAGTGGTAGTTAGAAGGGAGTTAGAGCTGCAAGCAGTTTGGTTTGGGAAATTAGACGCGAAATGAAACTGCAAATGCCTTCCAACAGGCTTGGAAAAGTGTGTTCTATATCTCTGCCAAACAGAGTCCCCGGAGGTTGAGCTTTCAGAAGCAAGCTTAACTGTTAGGGAGGAAGCAGCAGAATGTGCCTCTCACATCTAGCCTGTAGGAATTCAGGTTGGCAAGTTCTATGGGGAAGCCCATTGCTGCCTATGGTGGAAACGGCATGGGAGATTTCAGTTTCAAAATCTCTGTGAAAAAGCGTCAGAGAAGCTTCTCCGTTTAGAATCCAGCATATCTCACTGAACCGAAGAAGTGGTAGTTAGAAGGCAGTTAGAGCTGCAAGCAGTTTGGTTTGGGAAATTAGACGCGAAATGAAACTGCAAATGCCTTCCAACAGGCTTGGAAAAGTGTGTTCTATATCTCTGCCAAACAAACTCCCCGGAGGTTGAGCTTTCAGAAGCTAGCTTAACTCTAAGGGAGGAAGCAGCAGAATGTGCCTCTCACATCTAGCCTGTAGGAATTCAGGTTGGCAAGTTCTATGGGGAAGCCCATTGCTGCCTATGGTGGAAACCGCATGGGAGATTTCAGTTTCAAAATCTCTGTGAAAAAGCGTCAGAGAAGCTTCTCCGTTTAGAATCCAGCATATCTCACTGAACCGAAGAAGTGGTAGTTAGAAGGGAGTTAGAGCTGCAAGCAGTTTGGTTTGGGAAATTAGACGCGAAATGAAACTGCAAATGCCTTCCAACAGGCTTGGAAAAGTGTGTTCTATATCTCTGCCAAACAGAGTCCCCGGAGGTTGAGCTTTCAGAAGCAAGCTTAACTGTTAGGGAGGAAGCAGCAGAATGTGCCTCTCACATCTAGCCTGTAGGAATTCAGGTTGGCAAGTTCTATGGGGAAGCCCATTGCTGCCTATGGTGGAAACGGCATGGGAGATTTCAGTTTCAAAATCTCTGTGAAAAAGCGTCAGAGAAGCTTCTCCGTTTAGAATCCAGCATATCTCACTGAACCGAAGAAGTGGTAGTTAGAAGGGAGTTAGAGCTGCAAGCAGTTTGGTTTGGGAAATTAGACGCGAAATGAAACTGCAAATGCCTTCCAACAGCCTTGGAAAAGTGTGTTCTATATCTCTGCCAAACAAACTCCCCGGAGGTTGAGCTTTCAGAAGCTAGTTTAACTCTAAGGGAGGAAGCAGCAGAATGTGCCTCTCACATCTAGCCTGTAGGAATTCAGGTTGGCAAGTTCCATGGGGAAGCCCATTGCTGCCTACGGTGGAAACGGCATGGGAGATTTCAGTTTCAAAATCTCTGTGAAAAAGCGTCAGAGAAGCTTCTCCGTTTAGAATCCAGCATATCTCACTGAACCGAAGAAGTGGTAGTTAGAAGGGAGTTAGAGCTGCAAGCAGTTTGGTTTGGGAAATTAGACGCGAAATGAAACTGCAAATGCCTTCCAACAGCCTTGGAAAAGTGTGTTCTATATCTCTGCCAAACAAACTCCCCGGAGGTTGAGCTTTCAGAAGCTAGTTTAACTCTAAGGGAGGAAGCAGCAGAATGTGCCTCTCACATCTAGCCTGTAGGAATTCAGGTTGGCAAGTTCTATGGGGAAGCCCATAGGCGCCTTCGTTGGAAACGGGTTTGGAAATTTCAGTTTCAAAATCTCTGTGAAAAAGCGTCAGAGAAGCTTCTCCGTTTAGAATCCAGCATATCTCACTGAACCGAAGAAGTGGTAGTTAGAAGGGAGTTAGAGCTGCAAGCAGTTTGGTTTGGGAAATTAGATGCGAAATGACACTGCAAAGGCCTTCCAACAGGCTTGGAAAAGTGTGTTCTATATCTCTGCCAAACAAACTCCCCGGAGGTTGAGCTTTCAGAAGCAAGCTTAACTGTTAGGGAGGAAGCAGCAGAATGTGCCTCTCACATCTAGCCTGTAGGAATTCAGGTTGGCAAGTTCTATGGGGAAGCCCATAGGCGCCTTCGTTGGAAACGGGTTTGGAAATTTCAGTTTCAAAATCTCTGTGAAAAAGCGTCAGAGAAGCTTCTCCGTTTAGAATCCAGCATATCTCACTGAACCGAAGAAGTGGTAGTTAGAAGGGAGTTAGAGCTGCAAGCAGTTTGGTTTGGGAAATTAGACGCGAAATGAAACTGCAAATGCCTTCCAACAGGCTTGGAAAAGTGTGTTCTATATCTCTGCCAAACAAACTCCCCGGAGGTTGAGCTTTCTGAAGCAAGTTTAACTCTAAGGGAGGAAGCAGCAGAATGTGCCTCTCACATCTAGCCTTTAGGAATTCAGGTTGGCAAGTTCTATGGGGAAGCCCATTGCTGCCTATGGTGGAAACGGCATGGGAGATTTCAGTTTCAAAATCTCTGTGAAAAAGCGTCAGAGAAGCTTCTCCGTTTAGAATCCAGCATATCTCACTGAACCGAGGAAGTGGTAGTTAGAAGGGAGTTAGAGCTGGAAGCAGTTTGGTTTGGGAAATTAGATGCGAAATGACACTGCAAAGGCCTTGCAACAGGCTTGGAAAAGTGTGTTCTATATCTCTGCCAAACAGAGTCCCCGGAGGTTGAGCTTTCAGAAGCAAGCTTAACTGTTAGGGAGGGAGCAGCAGAATGTGCCTCTCACATCTAGCTTGTAGGAATTCAGGTTGGCATGTTCTATGGGGAAGCCCATTGGCGCCTTCGTTGGAAACGGGTTTGGAAATTTCAGTTTCAAAATCTCTGTGAAAAAGCGTCAGAGAAGCTTCTCCGTTTAGAATCCAGCATATCTCACTGAACCGAAGAAGTGGTAGTTAGAAGGCAGTTAGAGCTGCAAGCAGTTTGGTTTGGGAAATTAGACGCGAAATGAAACTGCAAATGCCTTCCAACAGGCTTGGAAAAGTGTGTTCTATATCTCTGCCAAACAAACTCCCCGGAGGTTGAGCTTTCAGAAGCTAGTTTAACTCTAAGGGAGGAAGCAGCAGAATGTGCCTCTCACATCTAGCCTGTAGGAATTCAGGTTGGCAAGTTCTATGGGGAAGCCCATTGGCGCCTTCGTTGGAAACGGGTTTGGAAATTTCAGTTTCAAAATCTCTGTGAAAAAGCGTCAGAGAAGCTTCTCCGTTTAGAATCCAGCATATCTCACTGAACCGAAGAAGTGGTAGTTAGAAGGGAGTTAGAGCTGCAAGCAGTTTGGTTTGGGAAATTAGACGCGAAATGAAACTGCAAATGCCTTCCAACAGGCTTGGAAAAGTGTGTTCTATATCTCTGCCAAACAAACTCCCCGGAGGTTGAGCTTTCAGAAGCTAGTTTAACTCTAAGGGAGGAAGCAGCAGTATGTGCCTCTCACATCTAGCCTGTAGGAATTCAGGTTGGCAAGTTCTATGGGGAAGCCCATAGGCGCCTTCGTTGGAAACGGGTTTGGAAATTTCAGTTTCAAAATCTCTGTGAAAAAGCGTCAGAGAAGCTTCTCCGTTTAGAATCCAGCATATCTCACTGAACCGAAGAAGTGGTAGTTAGAAGGGAGTTAGAGCTGCAAGCAGTTTGGTTTGGGAAATTAGACGCGAAATGAAACTGCAAATGCCTTAAAACAGGCTTGGAAAAGTGTGTTCTATATCTCTGCCAAACAGACTCCCCGGAGGTTGAGCTTTCAGAAGCTAGCTTAACTCTAAGGGAGGAAGCAGCAGAATGTGCCTCTCACATCTAGCCTGTAGGAATTCAGGTTGGCAAGTTCTATGGGGAAGCCCATTGCTGCCTATGGTGGAAACCGCATGGGAGATTTCAGTTTCAAAATCTCTGTGAAAAAGCGTCAGAGAAGCTTCTCCGTTTAGAATCCAGCATATCTCACTGAACCGAAGAAGTGGTAGTTAGAAGGGAGTTAGAGCTGCAAGCAGTTTGGTTTGGGAAATTAGACGCGAAATGAAACTGCAAATGCCTTCCAACAGGCTTGGAAAAGTGTGTTCTATATCTCTGCCAAACAGAGTCCCCGGAGGTTGAGCTTTCAGAAGCAAGCTTAACTGTTAGGGAGGAAGCAGCAGAATGTGCCTCTCACATCTAGCCTGTAGGAATTCAGGTTGGCAAGTTCTATGGGGAAGCCCATTGCTGCCTATGGTGGAAACGGCATGGGAGATTTCAGTTTCAAAATCTCTGTGAAAAAGCGTCAGAGAAGCTTCTCCGTTTAGAATCCAGCATATCTCACTGAACCGAAGAAGTGGTAGTTAGAAGGGAGTTAGAGCTGCAAGCAGTTTGGTTTGGGAAATTAGACGCGAAATGAAACTGCAAATGCCTTCCAACAGGCTTGGAAAAGTGTGTTCTATATCTCTGCCAAACAAACTCCCCGGAGGTTGAGCTTTCAGAAGCAAGTTTAACTCTAAGGGAGGAAGCAGCAGAATGTGCCTCTCACATCTAGCCTGTAGGAATTCAGGTTGGCAAGTTCCATGGGGAAGCCCATTGCTGCCTACGGTGGAAACGGCATGGGAGATTTCAGTTTCAAAATCTCTGTGAAAAAGCGTCAGAGAAGCTTCTCCGTTTAGAATCCAGCATATCTCACTGAACCGAAGAAGTGGTAGTTAGAAGGGAGTTAGAGCTGCAAGCAGTTTGGTTTGGGAAATTAGATGCGAAATGACACTGCAAAGTCCTTCCAACAGGCTTGGAAAAGTGTGTTCTATATCTCTGCCAAACAAAGTCCCCGGAGGTTGAGCTTTCAGAAGCAAGCTTAACTGTTAGGGAGGAAGCAGCAGAATGTGCCTCTCACATCTAGCCTGTAGGAATTCAGGTTGGCAAGTTCTATGGGGTAGCCCATAGGCGCCTTCGTTGGAAACGGGTTTGGAAATTTCAGTTTCAAAATCTCTGTGAAAAAGCGTCAGAGAAGCTTCTCCGTTTAGAATCCAGCATATCTCACTGAACCGAAGAAGTGGTAGTTGGAAGGGAGTTAGAGCTGCAAGCAGTTTGGTTTGGGAAATTAGACGCGAAATGAAACTGCAAATGCCTTCCAACAGGCTTGGAAAAGTGTGTTCTATATCTCTGCCAAACAAACTCCCCGGAGGTTGAGCTTTCTGAAGCAAGTTTAACTCTAAGGGAGGAAGCAGCAGAATGTGCCTCTCACATCTAGCCTTTAGGAATTCAGGTTGGCAAGTTCTATGGGGAAGCCCTTTGCTGCCTATGGTGGAAACGGCATGGGAGATTTCAGTTTCAAAATCTCTGTGAAAAAGCGTCAGAGAAGCTTCTCCGTTTAGAATTCAGCATATCTCACTGAACCGAAGAAGTGGTAGTTAGAAGGCAGTTAGAGCTGCAAGCAGTTTGGTTTGGGAAATTAGACGCGAAATGAAACTGCAAATGCCTTCCAACAGGCTTGGAAAAGTGTGTTCTATATCTCTGCCAAACAAACTCCCCGGAGGTTGAGCTTTCAGAAGCTAGTTTAACTCTAAGGGAGGAAGCAGCAGAATGTGCCTCTCACATCTAGCCTGTAGGAATTCAGGTTGGCAAGTTCTATGGGGAAGCCCATTGGCGCCTTCGTTGGAAACGGGTTTGGAAATTTCAGTTTCAAAATCTCTGTGAAAAAGCGTCAGAGAAGCTTCTCCGTTTAGAATCCAGCATATCTCACTGAACCGAAGAAGTGGTAGTTAGAAGGGAGTTAGAGCTGCAAGCAGTTTGGTTTGGGAAATTAGACGCGAAATGAAACTGCAAATGCCTTCCAACAGGCTTGGAAAAGTGTGTTCTATATCTCTGCCAAACAAACTCCCCGGAGGTTGAGCTTTCAGAAGCTAGTTTAACTCTAAGGGAGGAAGCAGCAGAATGTGCCTCTCACATCTAGCCTGTAGGAATTCAGGTTGGCAAGTTCTATGGGGAAGCCCATAGGCGCCTTCGTTGGAAACGGGTTTGGAAATTTCAGTTTCAAAATCTCTGTGAAAAAGCGTCAGAGAAGCTTCTCCGTTTAGAATCCAGCATATCTCACTGAACCGAAGAAGTGGTAGTTAGAAGGGAGTTAGAGCTGCAAGCAGTTTGGTTTGGGAAATTAGACGCGAAATGAAACTGCAAATGCCTTCCAACAGGCTTGGAAAAGTGTGTTCTATATCTCTGCCAAACAAACTCCCCGGAGGTTGAGCTTTCTGAAGCAAGTTTAACTCTAAGGGAGGAAGCAGCAGAATGTGCCTCTCACATCTAGCCTTTAGGAATTCAGGTTGGCAAGTTCTATGGGGAAGCCCATTGCTGCCTATGGTGGAAACGGCATGGGAGATTTCAGTTTCAAAATCTCTGTGAAAAAGCGTCAGAGAAGCTTCTCCGTTTAGAATCCAGCATATCTCACTGAACCGAAGAAGTGGTAGTTAGAAGGGAGTTAGAGCTGCAAGCAGTTTGGTTTGGGAAATTAGATGCGAAATGACACTGCAAAGGCCTTGCAACAGGCTTGGAAAATTGTGTTCTATATCTCTGCCAAACAGAGTCCCCGGAGGTTGAGCTTTCAGAAGCAAGCTTAACTGTTAGGGAGGGAGCAGCAGAATGTGCCTCTCACATCTAGCCTGTAGGAATTCAGGTTGGCAAGTTCTATGGGGAAGCCCATTGCTGCCTATGGTGGAAACGGCATGGGAGATTTCAGTTTCAAAATCTCTGTGAAAAAGCGTCAGAGAAGCTTCTCCGTTTAGAATCCAGCATATCTCACTGAACCGAAGAAGTGGTAGTTAGAAGGGAGTTAGAGCTACAAGCAGTTTGGTTTGGGAAATTAGACGCGAAATGAAACTGCAAATGCCTTCCAACAGGCTTGGAAAAGTGTGTTCTATATCTTTGCCAAACAGACTCCCCGGAGGTTGAGCTTTCAGAAGCAAGTTTAACTCTAAGGGAGGAAGCAGCAGAATGTGCCTATCACATCTAGCCTGTAGGAATTCAGGTTGGCAAGTTCTATGGGGAAGCCCATTGCTGCCTATGGTGAAAACGGCATGGGAAATTTCAGTTTCAAAATCTCTGTGAAAAAGCGTCAGAGAAGCTTCTCCATTTACAATCCAGCATATCTCACTGAACCGAAGAAGTGGTAGTTAGAAGGGAGTTAGAGCTGCAAGCAGTTTGGTTTGGGAAATTAGACGCGAAATGAAACTGCAAATGCCTTAAAACAGGCTTGGAAAAGTGTGTTCTATATCTCTGCCAAACAGACTCCCCGGAGGTTGAGCTTTCAGAAGCTAGCTTAACTCTAAGGGAGGAAGCAGCAGAATGTGCCTCTCACATCTAGCCTGTAGGAATTCAGGTTGGCAAGTTCTATGGGAAAGCCCATTGGCGCCTTCGTTGGAAACGGGTTTGGAAATTTCAGTTGCAAAATCTCTGTGAAAAAGCGTCAGAGAAGCTTCTCCGTTTAGAATCCAGCATATCTCACTGAACCGAAGAAGTGGTAGTTAGAAGGGAGTCAGAGCTGCAAGCAGTTTGGTTTGGGAAATTAGACGCGAAATGAAACTGCAAATGCCTTCCAACAGGCTTGGAAAAGTGTGTTCTATATCTCTGCCAAACAGACTCCCCGGAGGTTGAGCTTTCAGAAGCAAGTTTAACTCTAAGGGAGGAAGCAGCAGAATGTGCCTCTCACATCTAGCCTGTAGGAATTCAGGTTGGCAAGTTCTATGGGGAAGCCCATTGCTGCCTATGGTGGAAACGGCATGGGAGATTTCAGTTTCAAAATCTCTGTGAAAAAGCGTCAGAGAAGCTTCTCCGTTTAGAATCCAGCATATCTCACTGAACCGAAGAAGTGGTAGTTAGAAGGGAGTTAGAGCTGCAAGCAGTTTGGTTTGGGAAATTAGACGCGAAATGAAACTGCAAATGCCTTCCAACAGGCTTGGAAAAGTGTGTTCTACATCTCTGCCAAACAGAGTCCCCGGAGGTTGAGCTTTCAGAAGCAAGCTTAACTGTTAGGGAGGAAGCAGCAGAATGTGCCTCTCACATCTAGCCTGTAGGAATTCAGGTTGGCAAGTTCTATGGGGAAGCCCATTGCTGCCTATGGTGGAAACGGCATGGGAGATTTCAGTTTCAAAATCTCTGTGAAAAAGCGTCAGAGAAGCTTCTCCGTTTAGAATCCAGCATATCTCACTGAACCGAAGAAGTGGTAGTTAGAAGGGAGTTAGAGCTGCAAGCAGTTTGGTTTGGGAAATTAGACGCGAAATGAAACTGCAAATGCCTTAAAACAGGCTTGGAAAAGTGTGTTCTATATCTCTGCCAAACAGACTCCCCGGAGGTTGAGCTTTCAGAAGCTAGCTTAACTCTAAGGGAGGAAGCAGCAGAATGTGCCTCTCACATCTAGCCTGTAGGAATTCAGGTTGGCAAGTTCTATGGGGAAGCCCATTGCTGCCTATGGTGGAAACGGCATGTGAGATTTCAGTTTCAAAATCTCTGTGAAAAAGCGTCAGAGAAGCTTCTCCGTTTAGAATCCAGCATATCTCACTGAACCGAAGAAGTGGTAGTTAGAAGGGAGTTAGAGCTGCAAGCAGTTTGGTTTGGGAAATTAGACGCGAAATGAAACTGCAAATGCCTTCCAACAGGCTTGGAAAAGTGTGTTCTACATCTCTGCCAAACAGAGTCCCCGGAGGTTGAGCTTTCAGAAGCAAGCTTAACTGTTAGGGAGGAAGCAGCAGAATGTGCCTCTCACATCTAGCCTGTAGGAATTCAGGTTGGCAAGTTCTATGGGGAAGCCCATTGCTGCCTATGGTGGAAACGGCATGGGAGATTTCAGTTTCAAAATCTCTGTGAAAAAGCGTCAGAGAAGCTTCTCCGTTTAGAATCCAGCATATCTCACTGAACCGAAGAAGTGGTAGTTAGAAGGGAGTTAGAGCTACAAGCAGTTTGGTTTGGGAAATTAGACGCGAAATGAAACTGCAAATGCCTTCCAACAGGCTTGGAAAAGTGTGTTCTATATCTCTGCCAAACAAACTCCCCGGAGGTTGAGCTTTCAGAAGCAAGTTTAACTCTAAGGGAGGAAGCAGCAGAATGTGCCTCTCACATCTAGCCTGTAGGAATTCAGGTTGGCAAGTTCCATGGGGAAGCTCATTGCTGCCTACGGTGGAAACGGCATGGGAGATTTCAGTTTCAAAATCTCTGTGAAAAAGCGTCAGAGAAGCTTCTCCGTTTAGAATCCAGCATATCTCACTGAACCGAAGAAGTGGTAGTTAGAAGGGAGTTAGAGCTGCAAGCAGTTTGGTTTGGGAAATTAGATGCGAAATGACACTGCAAAGGCCTTCCAACAGGCTTGGAAAAGTGTGTTCTATATCTCTGCCAAACAAACTCCCCGGAGGTTGAGCTTTCAGAAGCAAGCTTAACTGTTAGGGAGGAAGCAGCAGAATGTGCCTCTCACATCTAGCCTGTAGGAATTCAGGTTGGCAAGTTCTATGGGGAAGCCCATAGGCGCCTTCGTTGGAAACGGGTTTGGAAATTTCAGTTTCAAAATCTCTGTGAAAAAGCGTCAGAGAAGCTTCTCCGTTTAGAATCCAGCATATCTCACTGAACCGAAGAAGTGGTAGTTAGAAGGGAGTTAGAGCTGCAAGCAGTTTGGTTTGGGAAATTAGACGCGAAATGAAACTGCAAATGCCTTCCAACAGGCTTGGAAAAGTGTGTTCTATATCTCTGCCAAACAAACTCCCCGGAGGTTGAGCTTTCTGAAGCAAGTTTAACTCTAAGGGAGGAAGCAGCAGAATGTGCCTCTCACATCTAGCCTTTAGGAATTCAGGTTGGCAAGTTCTATGGGGAAGCCCATTGCTGCCTATGGTGGAAACGGCATGGGAGATTTCAGTTTCAAAATCTCTGTGAAAAAGCGTCAGAGAAGCTTCTCCGTTTAGAATCCAGCATATCTCACTGAACCGAGGAAGTGGTAGTTAGAAGGGAGTTAGAGCTGGAAGCAGTTTGGTTTGGGAAATTAGATGCGAAATGACACTGCAAAGGCCTTGCAACAGGCTTGGAAAAGTGTGTTCTATATCTCTGCCAAACAGAGTCCCCGGAGGTTGAGCTTTCAGAAGCAAGCTTAACTGTTAGGGAGGGAGCAGCAGAATGTGCCTCTCACATCTAGCTTGTAGGAATTCAGGTTGGCATGTTCTATGGGGAAGCCCATTGGCGCCTTCGTTGGAAACGGGTTTGGAAATTTCAGTTTCAAAATCTCTGTGAAAAAGCGTCAGAGAAGCTTCTCCGTTTAGAATCCAGCATATCTCACTGAACCGAAGAAGTGGTAGTTAGAAGGCAGTTAGAGCTGCAAGCAGTTTGGTTTGGGAAATTAGACGCGAAATGAAACTGCAAATGCCTTCCAACAGGCTTGGAAAAGTGTGTTCTATATCTCTGCCAAACAAACTCCCCGGAGGTTGAGCTTTCAGAAGCTAGTTTAACTCTAAGGGAGGAAGCAGCAGAATGTGCCTCTCACATCTAGCCTGTAGGAATTCAGGTTGGCAAGTTCTATGGGGAAGCCCATTGGCGCCTTCGTTGGAAACGGGTTTGGAAATTTCAGTTTCAAAATCTCTGTGAAAAAGCGTCAGAGAAGCTTCTCCGTTTAGAATCCAGCATATCTCACTGAACCGAAGAAGTGGTAGTTAGAAGGGAGTTAGAGCTGCAAGCAGTTTGGTTTGGGAAATTAGACGCGAAATGAAACTGCAAATGCCTTCCAACAGGCTTGGAAAAGTGTGTTCTATATCTCTGCCAAACAGAGTCCCCGGAGGTTGAGCTTTCAGAAGCAAGCTTAACTGTTAGGGAGGAAGCAGCAGAATGTGCCTCTCACATCTAGCCTGTAGGAATTCAGGTTGGCAAGTTCTATGGGGAAGCCCATTGCTGCCTATGGTGGAAACGGCATGGGAGATTTCAGTTTCAAAATCTCTGTGAAAAAGCGTCAGAGAAGCTTCTCCGTTTAGAATCCAGCATATCTCACTGAACCGAAGAAGTGGTAGTTAGAAGGGAGTTAGAGCTGCAAGCAGTTTGGTTTGGGAAATTAGACGCGAAATGAAACTGCAAATGCCTTCCAACAGGCTTGGAAAAGTGTGTTCTATATCTCTGCCAAACAAACTCCCCGGAGGTTGAGCTTTCAGAAGCAAGTTTAACTCTAAGGGAGGAAGCAGCAGAATGTGCCTCTCACATCTAGCCTGTAGGAATTGAGGTTGGCAAGTTCCATGGGGAAGCCCATTGCTGCCTACGGTGGAAACGGCATGGGAGATTTCAGTTTCAAAATCTCTGTGAAAAAGCGTCAGAGAAGCTTCTCCGTTTAGAATCCAGCATATCTCACTGAACCGAAGAAGTGGTAGTTAGAAGGGAGTTAGAGCTGCAAGCAGTTTGGTTTGGGAAATTAGATGCGAAATGACACTGCAAAGTCCTTCCAACAGGCTTGGAAAAGTGTGTTCTATATCTCTGCCAAACAAAGTCCCCGGAGGTTGAGCTTTCAGAAGCAAGCTTAACTGTTAGGGAGGAAGCAGCAGAATGTGCCTCTCACATCTAGCCTGTAGGAATTCAGGTTGGCAAGTTCTATGGGGTAGCCCATAGGCGCCTTCGTTGGAAACGGGTTTGGAAATTTCAGTTTCAAAATCTCTGTGAAAAAGCGTCAGAGAAGCTTCTCCGTTTAGAATCCAGCATATCTCACTGAACCGAAGAAGTGGTAGTTAGAAGGGAGTTAGAGCTGCAAGCAGTTTGGTTTGGGAAATTAGACGCGAAATGAAACTGCAAATGCCTTCCAACAGGCTTGGAAAAGTGTGTTCTATATCTCTGCCAAACAAACTCCCCGGAGGTTGAGCTTTCTGAAGCAAGTTTAACTCTAAGGGAGGAAGCAGCAGAATGTGCCTCTCACATCTAGCCTTTAGGAATTCAGGTTGGCAAGTTCTATGGGGAAGCCCATTGCTGCCTATGGTGGAAACGGCATGGGAGATTTCAGTTTCAAAATCTCTGTGAAAAAGCGTCAGAGAAGCTTCTCCGTTTAGAATTCAGCATATCTCACTGAACCGAAGAAGTGGTAGTTAGAAGGCAGTTAGAGCTGCAAGCAGTTTGGTTTGGGAAATTAGACGCGAAATGAAACTGCAAATGCCTTCCAACAGGCTTGGAAAAGTGTGTTCTATATCTCTGCCAAACAAACTCCCCGGAGGTTGAGCTTTCAGAAGCTAGTTTAACTCTAAGGGAGGAAGCAGCAGAATGTGCCTCTCACATCTAGCCTGTAGGAATTCAGGTTGGCAAGTTCTATGGGGAAGCCCATTGGCGCCTTCGTTGGAAACGGGTTTGGAAATTTCAGTTTCAAAATCTCTGTGAAAAAGCGTCAGAGAAGCTTCTCCGTTTAGAATCCAGCATATCTCACTGAACCGAAGAAGTGGTAGTTAGAAGGGAGTTAGAGCTGCAAGCAGTTTGGTTTGGGAAATTAGACGCGAAATGAAACTGCAAATGCCTTCCAACAGGCTTGGAAAAGTGTGTTCTATATCTCTGCCAAACAAACTCCCCGGAGGTTGAGCTTTCAGAAGCTAGTTTAACTCTAAGGGAGGAAGCAGCAGAATGTGCCTCTCACATCTAGCCTGTAGGAATTCAGGTTGGCAAGTTCTATGGGGAAGCCCATAGGCGCCTTCGTTGGAAACGGGTTTGGAAATTTCAGTTTCAAAATCTCTGTGAAAAAGCGTCAGAGAAGCTTCTCCGTTTAGAATCCAGCATATCTCACTGAACCGAAGAAGTGGTAGTTAGAAGGGAGTTAGAGCTGCAAGCAGTTTGGTTTGGGAAATTAGACGCGAAATGAAACTGCAAATGCCTTCCAACAGGCTTGGAAAAGTGTGTTCTATATCTCTGCCAAACAAACTCCCCGGAGGTTGAGCTTTCTGAAGCAAGTTTAACTCTAAGGGAGGAAGCAGCAGAATGTGCCTCTCACATCTAGCCTTTAGGAATTCAGGTTGGCAAGTTCTATGGGGAAGCCCATTGCTGCCTATGGTGGAAACGGCATGGGAGATTTCAGTTTCAAAATCTCTGTGAAAAAGCGTCAGAGAAGCTTCTCCGTTTAGAATCCAGCATATCTCACTGAACCGAAGAAGTGGTAGTTAGAAGGGAGTTAGAGCTGCAAGCAGTTTGGTTTGGGAAATTAGATGCGAAATGACACTGCAAAGGCCTTGCAACAGGCTTGGAAAAGTGTGTTCTATATCTCTGCCAAACAGAGTCCCCGGAGGTTGAGCTTTCAGAAGCAAGCTTAACTGTTAGGGAGGAAGCAGCAGAATGTGCCTCTCACATCTAGCCTGTAGGAATTCAGGTTGGCAAGTTCTATGGGGAAGCCCATTGCTGCCTATGGTGGAAACGGCATGGGAGATTTCAGTTTCAAAATCTCTGTGAAAAAGCGTCAGAGAAGCTTCTCCGTTTAGAATCCAGCATATCTCACTGAACCGAAGAAGTGGTAGTTAGAAGGGAGTTAGAGCTGCAAGCAGTTTGGTTTGGGAAATTAGACGCGAAATGAAACTGCAAATGCCTTCCAACAGGCTTGGAAAAGTGTGTTCTATATCTCTGCCAAACAAACTCCCCGGAGGTTGAGCTTTCAGAAGCAAGTTTAACTCTAAGGGAGGAAGCAGCAGAATGTGCCTCTCACATCTAGCCTGTAGGAATTCAGGTTGGCAAGTTCCATGGGGAAGCCCATTGCTGCCTATGGTGGAAACGGCATGGGAGATTTCAGTTTCAAAATCTCTGTGAAAAAGCGTCAGAGAAGCTTCTCCGTTTAGAATCCAGCATATCTCACTGAACCGAAGAAGTGGTAGTTAGAAGGGAGTTAGAGCTGCAAGCAGTTTGGTTTGGGAAATTAGATGCGAAATGACACTGCAAAGGCCTTGCAACAGGCTTGGAAAAGTGTGTTCTATATCTCTGCCAAACAGAGTCCCCGGAGGTTGAGCTTTCAGAAGCAAGCTTAACTGTTAGGGAGGGAGCAGCAGAATGTGCCTCTCACATCTAGCCTGTAGGAATTCAGGTTGGCAAGTTCTATGGGGAAGCCCATTGCTGCCTATCGTGGAAACGGCATGGGAGATTTCAGTTTCAAAATCTCTGTGAAAAAGCGTCAGAGAAGCTTCTCCGTTTAGAATCCAGCATATCTCACTGAACCGAAGAAGTGGTAGTTAGAAGGGAGTTAGAGCTGCAAGCAGTTTGGTTTGGGAAATTAGACGCGAAATGAAACTGCAAATGCCTTCCAACAGGCTTGGAAAAGTGTGTTCTATATCTCTGCCAAACAAACTCCCCGGAGGTTGAGCTTTCAGAAGCAAGTTTAACTCTAAGGGAGGAAGCAGCAGAATGTGCCTCTCACATCTAGCCTGTAGGAATTCAGGTTGGCAAGTTCCATGGGGAAGCCCATTGCTGCCTACGGTGGAAACGGCATGGGAGATTTCAGTTTCAAAATCTCTGTGAAAAAGCGTCAGAGAAGCTTCTCCGTTTAGAATCCAGCATATCTCACTGAACCGAAGAAGTGGTAGTTAGAAGGGAGTTAGAGCTGCAAGCAGTTTGGTTTGGGAAATTAGACGCGAAATGAAACTGCAAATGCCTTCCAACAGGCTTGGAAAACTGTGTTCTATATCTCTGCCAAACAAACTCCCCGGAGGTTGAGCTTTCAGAAGCTAGTTTAACTCTAAGGGAGGAAGCAGCAGAATGTGCCTCTCACATCTAGCCTGTAGGAATTCAGGTTGGCAAGTTCTATGGGGAAGCCCATTGCTGCCTATGGTGAAAACGGCATGGGAAATTTCAGTTTCAAAATCTCTGTGAAAAAGCGTCAGAGAAGCTTCTCCGTTTAGAATCCAGCATATCTCACTGAACCGAAGAAGTGGTAGTTAGAAGGGAGTTAGAGCTGCAAGCAGTTTGGTTTGGGAAATTAGATGCGAAATGACACTGCAAAGGCCTTCCAACAGGCTTGGAAAAGTGTGTTCTATATCCCTGCCAAACAGACTCCCCGGAGGTTGAGCTTTCAGAAGCCAGCTTAACTGTTAGGGAGGAAGCAGCAGAATGTGCCTCTCACATCTAGCCTGTAGGAATTCAGGTTGGCAAGTTCTATGGGGAAGCCCATTGCTGCCTATGGTGGAAACGGCATGGGAGATTTCAGTTTCAAAATCTCTGTGAAAAAGCGTCAGAGAAGCTTCTCCGTTTAGAATCCAGCATATCTCACTGAACCGAAGAAGTGGTAGTTAGAAGGGAGTTAGAGCTGCAAGCAGTTTGGTTTGGGAAATTAGACGCGAAATGAAACTGCAAATGCCTTCCAACAGGCTTGGAAAAGTGTGTTCTATATCTCTGCCAAACAAACTCCCCGGAGGTTGAGCTTTCAGAAGCAAGTTTAACTCTAAGGGAGGAAGCAGCAGAATGTGCCTCTCACATCTAGCCTGTAGGAATTCAGGTTGGCAAGTTCTATGGGGAAGCCCATTGCTGCCTATGGTGGAAACGGCATGGGAGATTTCAGTTTCAAAATCTCTGTGAAAAAGCGTCAGAGAAGCTTCTCCGTTTAGAATCCAGCATATCTCACTGAACCGAAGAAGTGGTAGTTAGATGGGAGTTAGAGCTGCAAGCAGTTTGGTTTGGGAAATTAGACGCGAAATGAAACTGCAAATGCCTTCCAACAGGCTTGGAAAATTGTGTTCTATATCTCTGCCAAACAGAGTCCCCGGAGGTTGAGCTTTCAGAAGCAAGCTTAACTGTTAGGGAGGAAGCAGCAGAATGTGCCTCTCACATCTAGCCTGTAGGAATTCAGGTTGGCAAGTTCTATGGGGAAGCCCATTGCTGCCTATGGTGAAAACGGCATGGGAAATTTCAGTTTCAAAATCTCTGTGAAAAAGCGTCAGAGAAGCTTCTCCGTTTACAATCCAGCATATCTCACTGAACCGAAGAAGTGGTAGTTAGAAGGGAGTTAGAGCTGCAAGCAGTTTGGTTTGGGAAATTAGACGCGAAATGAAACTGCAAATGCCTTAAAACAGGCTTGGAAAAGTGTGTTCTATATCTCTGCCAAACAAACTCCCCGGAGGTTGAGCTTTCAGAAGCTAGCTTAACTCTAAGGGAGGAAGCAGCAGAATGTGCCTCTCACATCTAGCCTGTAGGAATTCAGGTTGGCAAGTTCTATGGGGAAGCCCATTGGCGCCTTCGTTGGAAACGGGTTTGGAAATTTCAGTTTCAAAATCTCTGTGAAAAAGCGTCAGAGAAGCTTCTCCGTTTAGAATCCAGCATATCTCACTGAACCGAAGAAGTGGTAGTTAGAAGGGAGTCAGAGCTGCAAGCAGTTTGGTTTGGGAAATTAGACGCGAAATGAAACTGCAAATGCCTTCCAACAGGCTTGGAAAAGTGTGTTCTATATCTCTGCCAAACAAACTCCCCGGAGGTTGAGCTTTCAGAAGCAAGTTTAACTCTAAGGGAGGAAGCAGCAGAATGTGCCTCTCACATCTAGCCTGTAGGAATTCAGGTTGGCAAGTTCTTTGGGGAAGCCCATTGCTGCCTATGGTGGAAACGGGTTTGGAAATTTCGGTTTCAAAATCTCTGTGAAAAAGCGTCAGAGAAGCTTCTCCGTTTAGAATCCAGCATATCTCACTGAACCGAAGAAGTGGTAGTTAGAAGGGAGTTAGAGCTGCAAGCAGTTTGGTTTGGGAAATTAGACGCGAAATGAAACTGCAAATGCCTTCCAACAGGCTTGGAAAAGTGTGTTCTATATCTCTGCCAAACAAACTCCCCGGAGGTTGAGCTTTCAGAAGCAAGTTTAACTCTAAGGGAGGAAGCAGCAGAATGTGCCTCTCACATCTAGCCTGTAGGAATTCAGGTTGGCAAGTTCTATGGGGAAGACTATTGGCGCCTTCGTTGGAAACGGCATGGGAGATTTCAGTTTCAAAATCTCTGTGAAAAAGCGTCAGAGAAGCTTCTCCGTTTAGAATCCAGCATATCTCACTGAACCGAAGAAGTGGTAGTTAGAAGGGAGTTAGAGCTGCAAGCAGTTTGGTTTGGGAAATTAGACGCGAAATGAAACTGCAAATGCCTTCCAACAGGCTTGGAAAAGTGTGTTCTATATCTCTGCCAAACAAACTCCCCGGAGGTTGAGCTTTCAGAAGCTAGTTTAACTCTAAGGGAGGAAGCAGCAGAATGTGCCTCTCACATCTAGCCTGTAGGAATTCAGGTTGGCAAGTTCTATGGGGAAGCCCATTGGCGCCTTCGTTGGAAACGGGTTTGGAAATTTCAGTTTCAAAATCTCTGTGAAAAAGCGTCAGAGAAGCTTCTCCGTTTAGAATCCAGCATATCTCACTGAACCGAAGAAGTGGTAGTTAGAAGGGAGTTAGAGCTGCAAGCAGTTTGGTTTTGGAAATTAGACGCGAAATGAAACTGCAAATGCCTTCCAACAGGCTTGGAAAAGTGTGTTCTATATCTCTGCCAAACAAACTCCCCGGAGGTTGAGCTTTCAGAAGCAAGTTTAACTCTTAGGGAGGAAGCAGCAGAATGTGCCTCTCACATCTAGCCTGTAGGAATTCAGGTTGGCAAGTTCTATGGGGAAGCCCATTGCTGCCTATGGTGGAAACGGCATGGGAGATTTCAGTTTCAAAATCTCTGTGAAAAAGCGTCAGAGAAGCTTCTCCGTTTAGAATCCAGCATATCTCACTGAACCGAAGAAGTGGTAGTTAGAAGGGAGTTAGAGCTGCAAGCAGTTTGGTTTGGGAAATTAGATGCGAAATGACACTGCAAAGGCCTTCCAACAGGCTTGGAAAAGTGTGTTCTATATCTCTGCCAAACAGAGTCCCCGGGGGTTGAGCTTTCAGAAGCAAGCTTAACTGTTAGGGAGGAAGCAGCAGAATGTGCCTCTCACATCTAGCCTGTAGGAATTCAGGTTGGCAAGTTCTATGGGGAAGCCCATTGCTGCCTATGGTGGAAACCGCATGGGAGATTTCAGTTTCAAAATCTCTGTGAAAAAGCGTCAGAGAAGCTTCTCCGTTTAGAATCCAGCATATCTCACTGAACCGAAGAAGTGGTAGTTAGAAGGCAGTTAGAGCTGCAAGCAGTTTGGTTTGGGAAATTAGACGCGAAATGAAACTGCAAATGCCTTCCAACAGGCTTGGAAAAGTGTGTTCTATATCTCTGCCAAACAGACTCCCTGGAGGTTGAGCTTTCAGAAGCTAGTTTAACTCTAAGGGAGGAAGCAGCAGAATGTGCCTCTCACATCTAGCCTGTAGGAATTCAGGTTGGCAAGTTCTATGGGGAAGCCCATTGCTGCCTATGGTGGAAACAGCATGGGAGATTTCAGTTTCAAAATCTCTGTGAAAAAGCGTCAGAGAAGCTTCTCCGTTTAGAATCCAGCATATCTCACTGAACCGAAGAAGTGGTAGTTAGAAGGCAGTTAGAGCTGCAAGCAGTTTGGTTTGGGAAATTAGACGCGAAATGAAACTGCAAATGCCTTCCAACAGGCTTGGAAAAGTGTGTTCTATATCTCTGCCAAACAAACTCCCCGGAAGTTGAGCTTTCAGAAGCTAGTTTAACTCTAAGGGAGGAAGCAGCAGAATGTGCCTCTCACATCTAGCCTGTAGGAATTCAGGTTGGCAAGTTCTATGGGGAAGCCCATTGGCGCCTTCGTTGGAAACGGGTTTGGAAATTTCAGTTTCAAAATCTCTGTGAAAAAGCGTCAGAGAAGCTTCTCCGTTTAGAATCCAGCATATCTCACTGAACCGAAGAAGTGGTAGTTAGAAGGCAGTTAGAGCTGCAAGCAGTTTGGTTTGGGAAATTAGACGCGAAATGAAACTGCAAATGCCTTCCAACAGGCTTGGAAAAGTGTGTTCTATATCTCTGCCAAACAAACTCCCCGGAGGTTGAGCTTTCAGAAGCAAGTTTAACTCTAAGGGAGGAAGCAGCAGAATGTGCCTCTCACATCTAGCCTGTAGGAATTCAGGTTGGCAAGTTCTATGGGGAAGCCCATTGCTGCCTATGGTGGAAACGGCATGGGAGATTTCAGTTTCAAAATCTCTGTGAAAAAGCGTCAGAGAAGCTTCTCCGTTTAGAATCCAGCATATCTCACTGAACCGAAGAAGTGGTAGTTAGAAGGGACTTAGAGCTGCAAGCAGTTTGGTTTGGGAAATTAGACGCGAAATGAAACTGCAAATGCCTTCCAACAGGCTTGGAAAAGTGTGTTCTATATCTCTGCCAAACAAACTCCCCGGAGGTTGAGCTTTCAGAAGCAAGTTTAACTCTAAGGGAGGAAGCAGCAGAATGTGCCTCTCACATCTAGCCTGTAGGAATTCAGGTTGGCAAGTTCTATGGGGAAGCCCATTGGCGCCTTCGTTGGAAACGGGTTTGGAAATTTCAGTTTCAAAATCTCTGTGAAAAAGCGTCAGAGAAGCTTCTCCGTTTAGAATCCAGCATATCTCACTGAACCGAAGAAGTGGTAGTTAGAAGGGAGTTAGAGCTGCAAGCAGTTTGGTTTGGGAAATTAGACGCGAAATGAAACTGCAAATGCCTTCCAACAGGCTTGGAAAAGTGTGTTCTATATCTCTGCCAAACAGACTCCCCGGAGGTTGAGCTTTCAGAAGCTAGTTTAACTCTAAGGGAGGAAGCAGCAGAATGTGCCTCTCACATCTAGCCTGTAGGAATTCTGGTTGGCAAGTTCTATGGGGAAGCCCATTGCTGCCTATGGTGGAAACTGCATGGGAGATTTCAGTTTCAAAATCTCTGTGAAAAAGCGTCAGAGAAGCTTCTCCGTTTAGAATCCAGCATATCTCACTGAACCGAAGAAGTGGCAGTTAGAAGGGAGTTAGAGCTGCAAGCAGTTTGGTTTGGGAAATTAGATGCGAAATGACACTGCAAAGGCCTTCCAACAGGCTTGGAAAAGTGTGTTCTATATCTCTGCCAAACAAACTCCCCGGAGGTTGAGCTTTCACAAGCAAGTTTAACTCTTAGGGAGGAAGCAGCAGAATGTGCCTCTCACATCTAGCCTGTAGGAATTCTGGTTGGCAAGTTCTATGGGGAAGCCCATTGCTGCCTATGGTGGAAACTGCATGGGAGATTTCAGTTTCAAAATCTCTGTGAAAAAGCGTCAGAGAAGCTTCTCCGTTTAGAATCCAGCATATCTCACTGAACCGAAGAAGTGGCAGTTAGAAGGGAGTTAGAGCTGCAAGCAGTTTGGTTTGGGAAATTAGATGCGAAATGACACTGCAAAGGCCTTCCAACAGGCTTGGAAAAGTGTGTTCTATATCTCTGCCAAACAGACTCCCCGGAGGTTGAGCTTTCACAAGCAAGCTTAACTCTTAGGGAGGAAGCAGCAGAATGTGCCTCTCACATCTAGCCTGTAGGAATTCAGGTTGGCAAGTTCTATGTGGAAGCCCATTGCTGCCTATGGTGGAAACCGCATGGGAGATTTCAGTTTCAAAATCTCTGTGAAAAAGCGTCAGAGAAGCTTCTCCGTTTAGAATCCAGCATATCTCACTGAACCGAAGAAGTGGTAGTTAGAAGGCAGTTAGAGCTGCAAGCAGTTTGGTTTGGGGAATTAGACGCGAAATGAAACTGCAAATGCCTTCCAACAGGCTTGGAAAAGTGTGTTCTATATCTCTGCCAAACAGACTCCCTGGAGGTTGAGCTTTCAGAAGCTAGTTTAACTCTAAGGGAGGAAGCAGCAGAATGTGCCTCTCACATCTAGCCTGTAGGAATTCAGGTTGGCAAGTTCTATGGGGAAGCCCATTGGCGCCTTCGTTGGAAACGGGTTTGGAAATTTCAGTTTCAAAATCTCTGTGAAAAAGCGTCAGAGAAGCTTCTCCGTTTAGAATCCAGCATATCTCACTGAACCGGAGAAGTGGTAAATAGAAGGGAGTTAGAGCTGCAAGCAGTTTGGTTTGGGAAATTAGATGCGAAATGACACTGCAAAGGCCTTCCAACAGGCTTGGAAAAGTGTGTTCTATATCTCTGCCAAACAGAGTCCCCGGAGGTTGAGCTTTCAGAAGCAAGCTTAACTGTTAGGGAGGAAGCAGCAGAATGTGCCTCTCACATCTAGCCTGTAGGAATTCAGGTTGGCAAGTTCTATGGGGAAGCCCATTGCTGCCTACGGTGGAAACCGCATGGGAGATTTCAGTTTCAAAATCTCTGTGAAAAAGCGTCAGAGAAGCTTCTCCGTTTAGAATCCAGCATATCTCACTGAACCGAAGAAGTGGTAGTTAGAAGGCAGTTAGAGCTGCAAGCAGTTTGGTTTGGGAAATTAGACGCGAAATGAAACTGCAAATGCCTTCCAACAGGCTTGGAAAAGTGTGTTCTATATCTCTGCCAAACAGACTCCCTGGAGGTTGAGCTTTCAGAAGCTAGTTTAACTCTAAGGGAGGAAGCAGCAGAATGTGCCTCTCACATCTAGCCTGTAGGAATTCAGGTTGGCAAGTTCTATGGGGAAGCCCATTGCTGCCTATGGTGGAAACAGCATGGGAGATTTCAGTTTCAAAATCTCTGTGAAAAAGCGTCAGAGAAGCTTCTCCGTTTAGAATCCAGCATATCTCACTGAACCGAAGAAGTGGTAGTTAGAAGGCAGTTAGAGCTGCAAGCAGTTTGGTTTGGGAAATTAGACGCGAAATGAAACTGCAAATGCCTTCCAACAGGCTTGGAAAAGTGTGTTCTATATCTCTGCCAAACAAACTCCCCGGAAGTTGAGCTTTCAGAAGCTAGTTTAACTCTAAGGGAGGAAGCAGCAGAATGTGCCTCTCACATCTAGCCTGTAGGAATTCAGGTTGGCAAGTTCTATGGGGAAGCCCATTGGCGCCTTCGTTGGAAACGGGTTTGGAAATTTCAGTTTCAAAATCTCTGTGAAAAAGCGTCAGAGAAGCTTCTCCGTTTAGAATCCAGCATATCTCACTGAACCGAAGAAGTGGTAGTTAGAAGGCAGTTAGAGCTGCAAGCAGTTTGGTTTGGGAAATTAGACGCGAAATGAAACTGCAAATGCCTTCCAACAGGCTTGGAAAAGTGTGTTCTATATCTCTGCCAAACAAACTCCCCGGAGGTTGAGCTTTCAGAAGCAAGTTTAACTCTAAGGGAGGAAGCAGCAGAATGTGCCTCTCACATCTAGCCTGTAGGAATTCAGGTTGGCAAGTTCTATGGGGAAGCCCATTGCTGCCTATGGTGGAAACGGCATGGGAGATTTCAGTTTCAAAATCTCTGTGAAAAAGCGTCAGAGAAGCTTCTCCGTTTAGAATCCAGCATATCTCACTGAACCGAAGAAGTGGTAGTTAGAAGGGACTTAGAGCTGCAAGCAGTTTGGTTTGGGAAATTAGACGCGAAATGAAACTGCAAATGCCTTCCAACAGGCTTGGAAAAGTGTGTTCTATATCTCTGCCAAACAAACTCCCCGGAGGTTGAGCTTTCAGAAGCAAGTTTAACTCTAAGGGAGGAAGCAGCAGAATGTGCCTCTCACATCTAGCCTGTAGGAATTCAGGTTGGCAAGTTCTATGGGGAAGCCCATTGGCGCCTTCGTTGGAAACGGGTTTGGAAATTTCAGTTTCAAAATCTCTGTGAAAAAGCGTCAGAGAAGCTTCTCCGTTTAGAATCCAGCATATCTCACTGAACCGAAGAAGTGGTAGTTAGAAGGGAGTTAGAGCTGCAAGCAGTTTGGTTTGGGAAATTAGACGCGAAATGAAACTGCAAATGCCTTCCAACAGGCTTGGAAAAGTGTGTTCTATATCTCTGCCAAACAGACTCCCCGGAGGTTGAGCTTTCAGAAGCTAGTTTAACTCTAAGGGAGGAAGCAGCAGAATGTGCCTCTCACATCTAGCCTGTAGGAATTCTGGTTGGCAAGTTCTATGGGGAAGCCCATTGCTGCCTATGGTGGAAACTGCATGGGAGATTTCAGTTTCAAAATCTCTGTGAAAAAGCGTCAGAGAAGCTTCTCCGTTTAGAATCCAGCATATCTCACTGAACCGAAGAAGTGGCAGTTAGAAGGGAGTTAGAGCTGCAAGCAGTTTGGTTTGGGAAATTAGATGCGAAATGACACTGCAAAGGCCTTCCAACAGGCTTGGAAAAGTGTGTTCTATATCTCTGCCAAACAAACTCCCCGGAGGTTGAGCTTTCACAAGCAAGTTTAACTCTTAGGGAGGAAGCAGCAGAATGTGCCTCTCACATCTAGCCTGTAGGAATTCTGGTTGGCAAGTTCTATGGGGAAGCCCATTGCTGCCTATGGTGGAAACTGCATGGGAGATTTCAGTTTCAAAATCTCTGTGAAAAAGCGTCAGAGAAGCTTCTCCGTTTAGAATCCAGCATATCTCACTGAACCGAAGAAGTGGCAGTTAGAAGGGAGTTAGAGCTGCAAGCAGTTTGGTTTGGGAAATTAGATGCGAAATGACACTGCAAAGGCCTTCCAACAGGCTTGGAAAAGTGTGTTCTATATCTCTGCCAAACAGACTCCCCGGAGGTTGAGCTTTCACAAGCAAGCTTAACTCTTAGGGAGGAAGCAGCAGAATGTGCCTCTCACATCTAGCCTGTAGGAATTCAGGTTGGCAAGTTCTATGTGGAAGCCCATTGCTGCCTATGGTGGAAACCGCATGGGAGATTTCAGTTTCAAAATCTCTGTGAAAAAGCGTCAGAGAAGCTTCTCCGTTTAGAATCCAGCATATCTCACTGAACCGAAGAAGTGGTAGTTAGAAGGCAGTTAGAGCTGCAAGCAGTTTGGTTTGGGGAATTAGACGCGAAATGAAACTGCAAATGCCTTCCAACAGGCTTGGAAAAGTGTGTTCTATATCTCTGCCAAACAGACTCCCTGGAGGTTGAGCTTTCAGAAGCTAGTTTAACTCTAAGGGAGGAAGCAGCAGAATGTGCCTCTCACATCTAGCCTGTAGGAATTCAGGTTGGCAAGTTCTATGGGGAAGCCCATTGGCGCCTTCGTTGGAAACGGGTTTGGAAATTTCAGTTTCAAAATCTCTGTGAAAAAGCGTCAGAGAAGCTTCTCCGTTTAGAATCCAGCATATCTCACTGAACCGGAGAAGTGGTAAATAGAAGGGAGTTAGAGCTGCAAGCAGTTTGGTTTGGGAAATTAGATGCGAAATGACACTGCAAAGGCCTTCCAACAGGCTTGGAAAAGTGTGTTCTATATCTCTGCCAAACAGAGTCCCCGGAGGTTGAGCTTTCAGAAGCAAGCTTAACTGTTAGGGAGGAAGCAGCAGAATGTGCCTCTCACATCTAGCCTGTAGGAATTCAGGTTGGCAAGTTCTATGGGGAAGCCCATTGCTGCCTACGGTGGAAACCGCATGGGAGATTTCAGTTTCAAAATCTCTGTGAAAAAGCGTCAGAGAAGCTTCTCCGTTTAGAATCCAGCATATCTCACTGAACCGAAGAAGTGGTAGTTAGAAGGCAGTTAGAGCTGCAAGCAGTTTGGTTTGGGAAATTAGACGCGAAATGAAACTGCAAATGCCTTCCAACAGGCTTGGAAAAGTGTGTTCTATATCTCTGCCAAACAGACTCCCTGGAGGTTGAGCTTTCAGAAGCTAGTTTAACTCTAAGGGAGGAAGCAGCAGAATGTGCCTCTCACATCTAGCCTGTAGGAATTCAGGTTGGCAAGTTCTATGGGGAAGCCCATTGCTGCCTATGGTGGAAACAGCATGGGAGATTTCAGTTTCAAAATCTCTGTGAAAAAGCGTCAGAGAAGCTTCTCCGTTTAGAATCCAGCATATCTCACTGAACCGAAGAAGTGGTAGTTAGAAGGGAGTTAGAGCTGCAAGCAGTTTGGTTTGGGAAATTAGACGCGAAATGAAACTGCAAATGCCTTCCAACAGGCTTGGAAAAGTGTGTTCTATATCTCTGCCAAACAAACTCCCCGGAGGTTGAGCTTTCTGAAGCAAGTTTAACTCTAAGGGAGGAAGCAGCAGAATGTGCCTCTCACATCTAGCCTTTAGGAATTCAGGTTGGCAAGTTCTATGGGGAAGCCCATTGCTGCCTATGGTGGAAACGGCATGGGAGATTTCAGTTTCAAAATCTCTGTGAAAAAGCGTCAGAGAAGCTTCTCCGTTTAGAATCCAGCATATCTCACTGAACCGAAGAAGTGGTAGTTAGAAGGGAGTTAGAGCTGCAAGCAGTTTGGTTTGGGAAATTAGATGCGAAATGACACTGCAAAGGCCTTGCAACAGGCTTGGAAAAGTGTGTTCTATATCTCTGCCAAACAGAGTCCCCGGAGGTTGAGCTTTCAGAAGCAAGCTTAACTGTTAGGGAGGGAGCAGCAGAATGTGCCTCTCACATCTAGCCTGTAGGAATTCAGGTTGGCAAGTTCTATGGGGAAGCCCATTGCTGCCTATGGTGGAAACGGCATGGGAGATTTCAGTTTCAAAATCTCTGTGAAAAAGCGTCAGAGAAGCTTCTCCGTTTAGAATCCAGCATATCTCACTGAACCGAAGAAGTGGTAGTTAGAAGGGAGTTAGAGCTGCAAGCAGTTTGGTTTGGGAAATTAGACGCGAAATGAAACTGCAAATGCCTTCCAACAGGCTTGGAAAAGTGTGTTCTATATCTCTGCCAAACAAACTCCCCGGAGGTTGAGCTTTCAGAAGCTAGTTTAACTCTAAGGGAGGAAGCAGCAGAATGTGCCTCTCACATCTAGCCTGTAGGAATTCAGGTTGGCAAGTTCCATGGGGAAGCCCATTGCTGCCTATGGTGGAAACGGCATGGGAGATTTCAGTTTCAAAATCTCTGTGAAAAAGCGTCAGAGAAGCTTCTCCGTTTAGAATCCAGCATATCTCACTGAACCGAAGAAGTGGTAGTTAGAAGGGAGTTAGAGCTGCAAGCAGTTTGGTTTGGGAAATTAGATGCGAAATGACACTGCAAAGGCCTTGCAACAGGCTTGGAAAAGTGTGTTCTATATCTCTGCCAAACAGAGTCCCCGGAGGTTGAGCTTTCAGAAGCAAGCTTAACTGTTAGGGAGGGAGCAACAGAATGTGCCTCTCACATCTAGCCTGTAGGAATTCAGGTTGGCAAGTTCTATGGGGAAGCCCATTGCTGCCTATGGTGGAAACGGCATGGGAGATTTCAGTTTCAAAATCTCTGTGAAAAAGCGTCAGAGAAGCTTCTCCGTTTAGAATCCAGCATATCTCACTGAACCGAAGAAGTGGTAGTTAGAAGGGAGTTAGAGCTGCAAGCAGTTTGGTTTGGGAAATTAGACGCGAAATGAAACTGCAAATGCCTTCCAACAGGCTTGGAAAAGTGTGTTCTATATCTCTGCCAAACAAACTCCCCGGAGGTTGAGCTTTCAGAAGCAAGTTTAACTCTAAGGGAGGAAGCAGCAGAATGTGCCTCTCACATCTAGCCTGTAGGAATTCAGGTTGGCAAGTTCCATGGGGAAGCCCATTGCTGCCTACGGTGGAAACGGCATGGGAGATTTCAGTTTCAAAATCTCTGTGAAAAAGCGTCAGAGAAGCTTCTCCGTTTAGAATCCAGCATATCTCACTGAACCGAAGAAGTGGTAGTTAGAAGGGAGTTAGAGCTGCAAGCAGTTTGGTTTGGGAAATTAGACGCGAAATGAAACTGCAAATGCCTTCCAACAGCCTTGGAAAAGTGTGTTCTATATGTCTGCCAAACAAACTCAACAGAGGTTGAGCTTTCAGAAGCTAGTTTAACTCTAAGGGAGGAAGCAGCAGAATGTGCCTCTCACATCTAGCCTGTAGGAATTCAGGTTGGCAAGTTCTATGGGGAAGCCCATTGGCGCCTTCGTTGGAAACGGGTTTGGAAATTTCAGTTTCAAAATCTCTGTGAAAAAGCGTCAGAGAAGCTTCTCCGTTTAGAATCCAGCATATCTCACTGAACCGAAGAAGTGGTAGTTAGATGGGAGTTACAGCTGCAAGCAGTTTGGTTTGGGAAATTAGACGCGAAATGAAACTGCAAATGCCTTCCAACAGGCTTGGAAAATTGTGTTCTATATCTCTGCCAAACAGAGTCCCCGGAGGTTGAGCTTTCAGAAGCAAGCTTAACTGTTAGGGAGGAAGCAGCAGAATGTGCCTCTCACATCTAGCCTGTAGGAATTCAGGTTGGCAAGTTCTATGGGGAAGCCCATTGCTGCCTATGGTGAAAACGGCATGGGAAATTTCAGTTTCAAAATCTCTGTGAAAAAGCGTCAGAGAAGCTTCTCCGTTTACAATCCAGCATATCTCACTGAACCGAAGAAGTGGTAGTTAGAAGGGAGTTAGAGCTGCAAGCAGTTTGGTTTGGGAAATTAGACGCGAAATGAAACTGCAAATGCCTTAAAACAGGCTTGGAAAAGTGTGTTCTATATCTCTGCCAAACAAACTCCCCGGAGGTTGAGCTTTCAGAAGCTAGCTTAACTCTAAGGGAGGAAGCAGCAGAATGTGCCTCTCACATCTAGCCTGTAGGAATTCAGGTTGGCAAGTTCTATGGGGAAGCCCATTGGCGCCTTCGTTGGAAACGGGTTTGGAAATTTCAGTTTCAAAATCTCTGTGAAAAAGCGTCAGAGAAGCTTCTCCGTTTAGAATCCAGCATATCTCACTGAACCGAAGAAGTGGTAGTTAGAAGGGAGTCAGAGCTGCAAGCAGTTTGGTTTGGGAAATTAGACGCGAAATGAAACTGCAAATGCCTTCCAACAGGCTTGGAAAAGTGTGTTCTATATCTCTGCCAAACAAACTCCCCGGAGGTTGAGCTTTCAGAAGCAAGTTTAACTCTAAGGGAGGAAGCAGCAGAATGTGCCTCTCACATCTAGCCTGTAGGAATTCAGGTTGGCAAGTTCTTTGGGGAAGCCCATTGCTGCCTATGGTGGAAACAGGTTTGGAAATTTCGGTTTCAAAATCTCTGTGAAAAAGCGTCAGAGAAGCTTCTCCGTTTAGAATCCAGCATATCTCACTGAACCGAAGAAGTGGTAGTTAGAAGGGAGTTAGAGCTGCAAGCAGTTTGGTTTGGGAAATTAGACGCGAAATGAAACTGCAAATGCCTTCCAACAGGCTTGGAAAAGTGTGTTCTATATCTCTGCCAAACAAACTCCCCGGAGGTTGAGCTTTCAGAAGCTAGTTTAACTCTAAGGGAGGAAGCAGCAGAATGTGCCTCTCACATCTAGCCTGTAGGAATTCAGGTTGGCAAGTTCTATGGGGAAGCCCATTGGCGCCTTCGTTGGAAACGGGTTTGGAAATTTCAGTTTCAAAATCTCTGTGAAAAAGCGTCAGAGAAGCTTCTCCGTTTAGAATCCAGCATATCTCACTGAACCGAAGAAGTGGTAGTTAGAAGGGAGTTAGAGCTGCAAGCAGTTTGGTTTTGGAAATTAGACGCGAAATGAAACTGCAAATGCCTTCCAACAGGCTTGGAAAAGTGTGTTCTATATCTCTGCCAAACAAACTCCCCGGAGGTTGAGCTTTCAGAAGCAAGTTTAACTCTTAGGGAGGAAGCAGCAGAATGTGCCTCTCACATCTAGCCTGTAGGAATTCAGGTTGGCAAGTTCTATGGGGAAGCCCATTGCTGCCTATGGTGGAAACGGCATGGGAGATTTCAGTTTCAAAATCTCTGTGAAAAAGCGTCAGAGAAGCTTCTCCGTTTAGAATCCAGCATATCTCACTGAACCGAAGAAGTGGTAGTTAGAAGGGAGTTAGAGCTGCAAGCAGTTTGGTTTGGGAAATTAGATGCGAAATGACACTGCAAAGGCCTTCCAACAGGCTTGGAAAAGTGTGTTCTATATCTCTGCCAAACAGAGTCCCCGGGGGTTGAGCTTTCAGAAGCAAGCTTAACTGTTAGGGAGGAAGCAGCAGAATGTGCCTCTCACATCTAGCCTGTAGGAATTCAGGTTGGCAAGTTCTATGGGGAAGCCCATTGCTGCCTATGGTGGAAACCGCATGGGAGATTTCAGTTTCAAAATCTCTGTGAAAAAGCGTCAGAGAAGCTTCTCCGTTTAGAATCCAGCATATCTCACTGAACCGAAGAAGTGGTAGTTAGAAGGCAGTTAGAGCTGCAAGCAGTTTGGTTTGGGAAATTAGACGCGAAATGAAACTGCAAATGCCTTCCAACAGGCTTGGAAAAGTGTGTTCTATATCTCTGCCAAACAGACTCCCTGGAGGTTGAGCTTTCAGAAGCTAGTTTAACTCTAAGGGAGGAAGCAGCAGAATGTGCCTCTCACATCTAGCCTGTAGGAATTCAGGTTGGCAAGTTCTATGGGGAAGCCCATTGCTGCCTATGGTGGAAACAGCATGGGAGATTTCAGTTTCAAAATCTCTGTGAAAAAGCGTCAGAGAAGCTTCTCCGTTTAGAATCCAGCATATCTCACTGAACCGAAGAAGTGGTAGTTAGAAGGCAGTTAGAGCTGCAAGCAGTTTGGTTTGGGAAATTAGACGCGAAATGAAACTGCAAATGCCTTCCAACAGGCTTGGAAAAGTGTGTTCTATATCTCTGCCAAACAAACTCCCCGGAAGTTGAGCTTTCAGAAGCTAGTTTAACTCTAAGGGAGGAAGCAGCAGAATGTGCCTCTCACATCTAGCCTGTAGGAATTCAGGTTGGCAAGTTCTATGGGGAAGCCCATTGGCGCCTTCGTTGGAAACGGGTTTGGAAATTTCAGTTTCAAAATCTCTGTGAAAAAGCGTCAGAGAAGCTTCTCCGTTTAGAATCCAGCATATCTCACTGAACCGAAGAAGTGGTAGTTAGAAGGCAGTTAGAGCTGCAAGCAGTTTGGTTTGGGAAATTAGACGCGAAATGAAACTGCAAATGCCTTCCAACAGGCTTGGAAAAGTGTGTTCTATATCTCTGCCAAACAAACTCCCCGGAGGTTGAGCTTTCAGAAGCAAGTTTAACTCTAAGGGAGGAAGCAGCAGAATGTGCCTCTCACATCTAGCCTGTAGGAATTCAGGTTGGCAAGTTCTATGGGGAAGCCCATTGCTGCCTATGGTGGAAACGGCATGGGAGATTTCAGTTTCAAAATCTCTGTGAAAAAGCGTCAGAGAAGCTTCTCCGTTTAGAATCCAGCATATCTCACTGAACCGAAGAAGTGGTAGTTAGAAGGGACTTAGAGCTGCAAGCAGTTTGGTTTGGGAAATTAGACGCGAAATGAAACTGCAAATGCCTTCCAACAGGCTTGGAAAAGTGTGTTCTATATCTCTGCCAAACAAACTCCCCGGAGGTTGAGCTTTCAGAAGCAAGTTTAACTCTAAGGGAGGAAGCAGCAGAATGTGCCTCTCACATCTAGCCTGTAGGAATTCAGGTTGGCAAGTTCTATGGGGAAGCCCATTGGCGCCTTCGTTGGAAACGGGTTTGGAAATTTCAGTTTCAAAATCTCTGTGAAAAAGCGTCAGAGAAGCTTCTCCGTTTAGAATCCAGCATATCTCACTGAACCGAAGAAGTGGTAGTTAGAAGGGAGTTAGAGCTGCAAGCAGTTTGGTTTTGGAAATTAGACGCGAAATGAAACTGCAAATGCCTTCCAACAGGCTTGGAAAAGTGTGTTCTATATCTCTGCCAAACAAACTCCCCGGAGGTTGAGCTTTCAGAAGCAAGTTTAACTCTTAGGGAGGAAGCAGCAGAATGTGCCTCTCACATCTAGCCTGTAGGAATTCAGGTTGGCAAGTTCTATGGGGAAGCCCATTGCTGCCTATGGTGGAAACGGCATGGGAGATTTCAGTTTCAAAATCTCTGTGAAAAAGCGTCAGAGAAGCTTCTCCGTTTAGAATCCAGCATATCTCACTGAACCGAAGAAGTGGTAGTTAGAAGGGAGTTAGAGCTGCAAGCAGTTTGGTTTGCGAAATTAGATGCGAAATGACACTGCAAAGGCCTTCCAACAGGCTTGGAAAAGTGTGTTCTATATCTCTGCCAAACAGAGTCCCCGGGGGTTGAGCTTTCAGAAGCAAGCTTAACTGTTAGGGAGGAAGCAGCAGAATGTGCCTCTCACATCTAGCCTGTAGGAATTCAGGTTGGCAAGTTCTATGGGGAAGCCCATTGCTGCCTATGGTGGAAACCGCATGGGAGATTTCAGTTTCAAAATCTCTGTGAAAAAGCGTCAGAGAAGCTTCTCCGTTTAGAATCCAGCATATCTCACTGAACCGAAGAAGTGGTAGTTAGAAGGCAGTTAGAGCTGCAAGCAGTTTGGTTTGGGAAATTAGACGCGAAATGAAACTGCAAATGCCTTCCAACAGGCTTGGAAAAGTGTGTTCTATATCTCTGCCAAACAGACTCCCTGGAGGTTGAGCTTTCAGAAGCTAGTTTAACTCTAAGGGAGGAAGCAGCAGAATGTGCCTCTCACATCTAGCCTGTAGGAATTCAGGTTGGCAAGTTCTATGGGGAAGCCCATTGCTGCCTATGGTGGAAACAGCATGGGAGATTTCAGTTTCAAAATCTCTGTGAAAAAGCGTCAGAGAAGCTTCTCCGTTTAGAATCCAGCATATCTCACTGAACCGAAGAAGTGGTAGTTAGAAGGCAGTTAGAGCTGCAAGCAGTTTGGTTTGGGAAATTAGACGCGAAATGAAACTGCAAATGCCTTCCAACAGGCTTGGAAAAGTGTGTTCTATATCTCTGCCAAACAAACTCCCCGGAAGTTGAGCTTTCAGAAGCTAGTTTAACTCTAAGGGAGGAAGCAGCAGAATGTGCCTCTCACATCTAGCCTGTAGGAATTCAGGTTGACAAGTTCTATGGGGAAGCCCATTGGCGCCTTCGTTGGAAACGGGTTTGGAAATTTCAGTTTCAAAATCTCTGTGAAAAAGCGTCAGAGAAGCTTCTCCGTTTAGAATCCAGCATATCTCACTGAACCGAAGAAGTGGTAGTTAGAAGGCAGTTAGAGCTGCAAGCAGTTTGGTTTGGGAAATTAGACGCGAAATGAAACTGCAAATGCCTTCCAACAGGCTTGGAAAAGTGTGTTCTATATCTCTGCCAAACAAACTCCCCGGAGGTTGAGCTTTCAGAAGCAAGTTTAACTCTAAGGGAGGAAGCAGCAGAATGTGCCTCTCACATCTAGCCTGTAGGAATTCAGGTTGGCAAGTTCTATGGGGAAGCCCATTGCTGCCTATGGTGGAAACGGCATGGGAGATTTCAGTTTCAAAATCTCTGTGAAAAAGCGTCAGAGAAGCTTCTCCGTTTAGAATCCAGCATATCTCACTGAACCGAAGAAGTGGTAGTTAGAAGGGACTTAGAGCTGCAAGCAGTTTGGTTTGGGAAATTAGACGCGAAATGAAACTGCAAATGCCTTCCAACAGGCTTGGAAAAGTGTGTTCTATATCTCTGCCAAACAAACTCCCCGGAGGTTGAGCTTTCAGAAGCAAGTTTAACTCTAAGGGAGGAAGCAGCAGAATGTGCCTCTCACATCTAGCCTGTAGGAATTCAGGTTGGCAAGTTCTATGGGGAAGCCCATTGGCGCCTTCGTTGGAAACGGGTTTGGAAATTTCAGTTTCAAAATCTCTGTGAAAAAGCGTCAGAGAAGCTTCTCCGTTTAGAATCCAGCATATCTCACTGAACCGAAGAAGTGGTAGTTAGAAGGGAGTTAGAGCTGCAAGCAGTTTGGTTTGGGAAATTAGACGCGAAATGAAACTGCAAATGCCTTCCAACAGGCTTGGAAAAGTGTGTTCTATATCTCTGCCAAACAGACTCCCCGGAGGTTGAGCTTTCAGAAGCTAGTTTAACTCTAAGGGAGGAAGCAGCAGAATGTGCCTCTCACATCTAGCCTGTAGGAATTCTGGTTGGCAAGTTCTATGGGGAAGCCCATTGCTGCCTATGGTGGAAACTGCATGGGAGATTTCAGTTTCAAAATCTCTGTGAAAAAGCGTCAGAGAAGCTTCTCCGTTTAGAATCCAGCATATCTCACTGAACCGAAGAAGTGGCAGTTAGAAGGGAGTTAGAGCTGCAAGCAGTTTGGTTTGGGAAATTAGATGCGAAATGACACTGCAAAGGCCTTCCAACAGGCTTGGAAAAGTGTGTTCTATATCTCTGCCAAACAAACTCCCCGGAGGTTGAGCTTTCACAAGCAAGTTTAACTCTTAGGGAGGAAGCAGCAGAATGTGCCTCTCACATCTAGCCTGTAGGAATTCTGGTTGGCAAGTTCTATGGGGAAGCCCATTGCTGCCTATGGTGGAAACTGCATGGGAGATTTCAGTTTCAAAATCTCTGTGAAAAAGCGTCAGAGAAGCTTCTCCGTTTAGAATCCAGCATATCTCACTGAACCGAAGAAGTGGCAGTTAGAAGGGAGTTAGAGCTGCAAGCAGTTTGGTTTGGGAAATTAGATGCGAAATGACACTGCAAAGGCCTTCCAACAGGCTTGGAAAAGTGTGTTCTATATCTCTGCCAAACAGACTCCCCGGAGGTTGAGCTTTCACAAGCAAGCTTAACTCTTAGGGAGGAAGCAGCAGAATGTGCCTCTCACATCTAGCCTGTAGGAATTCAGGTTGGCAAGTTCTATGGGGAAGCCCATTGCTGCCTATGGTGGAAACGGCATGGGAGATTTCAGTTTCAAAATCTCTGTGAAAAAGCGTCAGAGAAGCTTCTCCGTTTAGAATCCAGCATATCTCACTGAACCGAAGAAGTGGTAGTTAGAAGGGAGTTAGAGCTGCAAGCAGTTTGGTTTGGGAAATTAGACGCGAAATGAAACTGCAAATGCCTTCCAACAGGCTTGGAAAAGTGTGTTCTATATCTCTGCCAAACAGACTCCCTGGAGGTTGAGCTTTCAGAAGCTAGTTTAACTCTAAGGGAGGAAGCAGCAGAATGTGCCTCTCACATCTAGCCTGTAGGAATTCAGGTTGGCAAGTTCTATGGGGAAGCCCATTGCTGCCTATGGTGGAAACAGCATGGGAGATTTCAGTTTCAAAATCTCTGTGAAAAAGCGTCAGAGAAGCTTCTCCGTTTAGAATCCAGCATATCTCACTGAACCGAAGAAGTGGTAGTTAGAAGGCAGTTAGAGCTGCAAGCAGTTTGGTTTGGGAAATTAGACGCGAAATGAAACTGCAAATGCCTTCCAACAGGCTTGGAAAAGTGTGTTCTATATCTCTGCCAAACAAACTCCCCGGAAGTTGAGCTTTCAGAAGCTAGTTTAACTCTAAGGGAGGAAGCAGCAGAATGTGCCTCTCACATCTAGCCTGTAGGAATTCAGGTTGGCAAGTTCTATGGGGAAGCCCATTGGCGCCTTCGTTGGAAACGGGTTTGGAAATTTCAGTTTCAAAATGTCTGTGAAAAAGCGTCAGAGAAGCTTCTCCGTTTAGAATCCAGCATATCTCACTGAACCGAAGAAGTGGTAGTTAGAAGGGACTTAGAGCTGCAAGCAGTTTGGTTTGGGAAATTAGACGCGAAATGAAACTGCAAATGCCTTCCAACAGGCTTGGAAAAGTGTGTTCTATATCTCTGCCAAACAAAGTCCCCGGAGGTTGAGCTTTCAGAAGCAAGTTTAACTCTAAGGGAGGAAGCAGCAGAATGTGCCTCTCACATCTAGCCTGTAGGAATTCAGGTTGGCAAGTTCTATGGGGAAGCCCATTGCTGCCTATGGTGGAAACGGCATGGGAGATTTCAGTTTCAAAATCTCTGTGAAAAAGCGTCAGAGAAGCTTCTCCGTTTAGAATCCAGCATATCTCACTGAACCGAAGAAGTGGTAGTTAGAAGGGAGTTAGAGCTGCAAGCAGTTTGGTTTGGGAAATTAGACGCGAAATGAAACTGCAAATGCCTTCCAACAGGCTTGGAAAAGTGTGTTCTATATCTCTGCCAAACAAACTCCCCGGAGGTTGAGCTTTCAGAAGCTAGTTTAACTCTAAGGGAGGAAGCAGCAGAATGTGCCTCTCACATCTAGCCTGTAGGAATTCAGGTTGGCAAGTTCTATGGGGAAGCCCATTGGCGCCTTCGTTGGAAACGGGTTTGGAAATTTCAGTTTCAAAATCTCAGTGAAAAAGCGTCAGAGAAGCTTCTCCGTTTAGAATCCAGCATATCTCACTGAACCGAAGAAGTGGTAGTTAGAAGGGAGTTAGAGCTGCAAGCAGTTTGGTTTGGGAAATTAGACGCGAAATGAAACTGCAAATGCCTTCCAACAGGCTTGGAAAAGTGTGTTCTATATCTCTGCCAAACAAACTCCCCGGAGGTTGAGCTTTCAGAAGCAAGTTTAACTCTTAGGGAGGAAGCAGCAGAATGTGCCTCTCACATCTAGCCTGTAGGAATTCTGGTTGGCAAGTTCTATGGGGAAGCCCATTGCGGCCTATGGTGGAAACTGCATGGGAGATTTCAGTTTCAAAATCTATGTGAAAAAGCGTCAGAGAAGCTTCTCCGTTTAGAATCCAGCATATCTCACTGAACCGAAGAAGTGGCAGTTAGAAGGGAGTTAGAGCTGCAAGCAGTTTGGTTTGGGAAATTAGATGCGAAATGACACTGCAAAGGCCTTCCAACAGGCTTGGAAAAGTGTGTTCTATATCTCTGCCAAACAGACTCCCCGGAGGTTGAGCTTTCACAAGCAAGCTTAACTCTTAGGGAGGAAGCAGCAGAATGTGCCTCTCACATCTAGCCTGTAGGAATTCAGGTTGGCAAGTTCTATGGGGAAGCCCATTGCTGCCTATGGTGGAAACCGCATGGGAGATTTCAGTTTCAAAATCTCTGTGAAAAAGCGTCAGAGAAGCTTCTCCGTTTAGAATCCAGCATATCTCACTGAACCGAAGAAGTGGTAGTTAGAAGGCAGTTAGAGCTGCAAGCAGTTTGGTTTGGGAAATTAGACGCGAAATGAAACTGCAAATGCCTTCCAACAGGCTTGGAAAAGTGTGTTCTATATCTCTGCCAAACAGACTCCCTGGAGGTTGAGCTTTCAGAAGCTAGTTTAACTCTAAGGGAGGAAGCAGCAGAATGTGCCTCTCACATCTAGCCTGTAGGAATTCAGGTTGGCAAGTTCTATGGGGAAGCCCATTGGCGCCTTCGTTGGAAACGGGTTTGGAAATTTCAGTTTCAAAATCTCTGTGAAAAAGCGTCAGAGAAGCTTCTCCGTTTAGAATCCAGCATATCTCACTGAACCGAAGAAGTGGAAGTTAGAAGGGAGTTAGAGCTGCAAGCAGTTTGGTTTGGGAAATTAGATGCGAAATGACACTGCAAAGGCCTTCCAACAGGCTTGGAAAAGTGTGTTCTATATCTCTGCCAAACAGACTCCCCGGAGGTTGAGCTTTCAGAAGCTAGTTTAACTCTTAGGGAGGAAGCAGCAGAATGTGCCTCTCACATCTAGCCTGTAGGAATTCAGGTTGGCAAGTTCTATGGGGAAGCCCATTGCTGCCTATGGTGGAAACGGCATGGGAGATTTCAGTTTCAAAATCTCTGTGAAAAAGCGTCAGAGAAGCTTCTCCGTTTAGAATCCAGCATATCTCACTGAACCGAAGAAGTGGTAGTTAGAAGGGAGTTAGAGCTGCAAGCAGTTTGGTTTGGGAAATTAGATGCGAAATGAAACTGCAAATGCCTTCCAACAGGATTGGGAAAGTGTGTTCTATATCTCTGCCAAACAAACTCCCCGGAGGTTGAGCTTTCAGAAGCTAGTTTAACTCTAAGGGAGGAAGCAGCAGAATATGCCTCTCACATCTAGCCTGTAGGAATTCAGGTTGGCAAGTTCTATGGGGAAGCCCATTGGCGCCTTCGTTGGAAACGGGTTTGGAAATTTCAGTTTCAAAATCTCTGTGAAAAAGCGTCAGAGAAGCTTCTCCGTTTAGAATCCAGCATATCTCACTGAACCGAAGAAGTGGTAGTTAGAAGGGAGTTAGAGCTGCAAGCAGTTTGGTTTGGGAAATTAGATGCGAAATGAGACTGCAAAGGCCTTCCAACAGGCTTGGAAAAGTGTGTTCTATATCTCTGCCAAACAGACTCCCCGGAGGTTGAGCTTTCAGAAGCTAGTTTCACTCTAAGGGAGGAAGCAGCAGAATGAGCCTCTCACATCTAGCCTGTAGGAATTCAGGTTGGCAAGTTCTATGGGGAAGCCCATTGGCGCCTTCGTTGGAAACGGGTTTGGAAATTTCAGTTTCAAAATCTCTGTGAAAAAGCGTCAGAGAAGCTTCTCCGTTTAGAATCCACCATATCTCACTGAACCGAAGAAGTGGTAGTTAGAAGGGAGTTAGAGCTGCAAGCAGTTTAGTTTGGGAAATTAGATGCGAAATGACACTGCAAAGGCCTTCCAACAGGCTTGGAAAAGTGTGTTCTATATCTCTGCCAAACAGACTCCCCGGAGGTTGAGCTTTCAGAAGCAAGCTTAACTCTTAGGGAGGAAGCAGCAGAATGTGCCTCTCACATCTAGCCTGTAGGAATTCAGGTTGGCAAGTTCTATGGGGAAGCCCATTGGCGCCTTCGTTGGAAACGGGTTTGGAAATTTCAGTTTCAAAATCTCTGTGAAAAAGCGTCAGAGAAGCTTCTCCGTTTAGAATCCAGCATATCTCACTGAACCGAAGAAGTGGTAGTTAGAAGGGAGTTAGAGCTGCAAGCAGTTTGGTTTGGGAAATGAGATGCGAAATGACACTGCAAGGCCTTCCAACAGGCTTGGAAAAGTGTGTTCTATATCTCTGCCAAACAGACTCCCCGGAGGTTGAGCTTTCAGAAGCAAGTTTAACTCTAAGGGAGGAAGCAGCAGAATGTGCCTCTCACATCTAGCCTGTAGGAATTCAGGTTGGCAAGTTCTATGGGGAAGCCCATTGCTGCCTATGGTGGAAACGGCATGGGAGATTTCAGTTTCAAAATCTCTGTGAAAAAGCGTCAGAGAAGCTTCTCCGTTTAGAATCCAGCATATCTCACTGAACCGAAGAAGTGGTAGTTAGAAGGGAGTTAGAGCTGCAAGCAGTTTGGTTTGGGAAATTAGACGCGAAATGAAACTGCAAATGCCTTCCAACAGGCTTGGAAAAGTGTGTTCTATATCTCTGCCAAACAAACTCCCCGGAGGTTGAGCTTTCAGAAGCTAGTTTAACTCTAAGGGAGGAAGCAGCAGAATGTGCCTCTCACATCTAGCCTGTAGGAATTCAGGTTGGCAAGTTCTATGGGGAAGCCCATTGGCGCCTTCGTTGGAAACGGGTTTGGAAATTTCAGTTTCAAAATCTCTGTGAAAAAGCGTCAGAGAAGCTTCTCCGTTTAGAATCCAGCATATCTCACTGAACCGAAGAAGTGGTAGTTAGAAGGGAGTTAGAGCTGCAAGCAGTTTGGTTTGGGAAATTAGACGCGAAATGAAACTGCAAATGCCTTCCAACAGGCTTGGAAAAGTGTGTTCTATATCTCTGCCAAACAGACTCCCCGGAGGTTGAGCTTTCACAAGCAAGCTTAACTCTTAGGGAGGAAGCAGCAGAATGTGCCTCTCACATCTAGCCTGTAGGAATTCAGGTTGGCAAGTTCTATGGGGAAGCCCATTGCTGCCTATGGTGGAAACCGCATGGGAGATTTCAGTTTCAAAATCTCTGTGAAAAAGCGTCAGAGAAGCTTCTCCGTTTAGAATCCAGCATATCTCACTGAACCGAAGAAGTGGTAGTTAGAAGGCAGTTAGAGCTGCAAGCAGTTTGGTTTGGGAAATTAGACGCGAAATGAAACTGCAAATGCCTTCCAACAGGCTTGGAAAAGTGTGTTCTATATCTCTGCCAAACAGACTCCCTGGAGGTTGAGCTTTCAGAAGCTAGTTTAACTCTAAGGGAGGAAGCAGCAGAATGTGCCTCTCACATCTAGCCTGTAGGAATTCAGGTTGGCAAGTTCTATGGGGAAGCCCATTGGCGCCTTCGTTGGAAACGGGTTTGGAAATTTCAGTTTCAAAATCTCTGTGAAAAAGCGTCAGAGAAGCTTCTCCGTTTAGAATCCAGCATATCTCACTGAACCGAAGAAGTGGAAGTTAGAAGGGAGTTAGAGCTGCAAGCAGTTTGGTTTGGGAAATTAGATGCGAAATGACACTGCAAAGGCCTTCCAACAGGCTTGGAAAAGTGTGTTCTATATCTCTGCCAAACAGACTCCCCGGAGGTTGAGCTTTCAGAAGCTAGTTTAACTCTTAGGGAGGAAGCAGCAGAATGTGCCTCTCACATCTAGCCTGTAGGAATTCAGGTTGGCAAGTTCTATGGGGAAGCCCATTGCTGCCTATGGTGGAAACGGCATGGGAGATTTCAGTTTCAAAATCTCTGTGAAAAAGCGTCAGAGAAGCTTCTCCGTTTAGAATCCAGCATATCTCACTGAACCGAAGAAGTGGTAGTTAGAAGGGAGTTAGAGCTGCAAGCAGTTTGGTTTGGGAAATTAGATGCGAAATGAAACTGCAAATGCCTTCCAACAGGATTGGGAAAGTGTGTTCTATATCTCTGCCAAACAAACTCCCCGGAGGTTGAGCTTTCAGAAGCTAGTTTAACTCTAAGGGAGGAAGCAGCAGAATATGCCTCTCACATCTAGCCTGTAGGAATTCAGGTTGGCAAGTTCTATGGGGAAGCCCATTGGCGCCTTCGTTGGAAACGGGTTTGGAAATTTCAGTTTCAAAATCTCTGTGAAAAAGCGTCAGAGAAGCTTCTCCGTTTAGAATCCAGCATATCTCACTGAACCGAAGAAGTGGTAGTTAGAAGGGAGTTAGAGCTGCAAGCAGTTTGGTTTGGGAAATTAGATGCGAAATGAGACTGCAAAGGCCTTCCAACAGGCTTGGAAAAGTGTGTTCTATATCTCTGCCAAACAGACTCCCCGGAGGTTGAGCTTTCAGAAGCTAGTTTCACTCTAAGGGAGGAAGCAGCAGAATGAGCCTCTCACATCTAGCCTGTAGGAATTCAGGTTGGCAAGTTCTATGGGGAAGCCCATTGGCGCCTTCGTTGGAAACGGGTTTGGAAATTTCAGTTTCAAAATCTCTGTGAAAAAGCGTCAGAGAAGCTTCTCCGTTTAGAATCCACCATATCTCACTGAACCGAAGAAGTGGTAGTTAGAAGGGAGTTAGAGCTGCAAGCAGTTTAGTTTGGGAAATTAGATGCGAAATGACACTGCAAAGGCCTTCCAACAGGCTTGGAAAAGTGTGTTCTATATCTCTGCCAAACAGACTCCCCGGAGGTTGAGCTTTCAGAAGCAAGCTTAACTCTTAGGGAGGAAGCAGCAGAATGTGCCTCTCACATCTAGCCTGTAGGAATTCAGGTTGGCAAGTTCTATGGGGAAGCCCATTGGCGCCTTCGTTGGAAACGGGTTTGGAAATTTCAGTTTCAAAATCTCTGTGAAAAAGCGTCAGAGAAGCTTCTCCGTTTAGAATCCAGCATATCTCACTGAACCGAAGAAGTGGTAGTTAGAAGGGAGTTAGAGCTGCAAGCAGTTTGGTTTGGGAAATGAGATGCGAAATGACACTGCAAGGCCTTCCAACAGGCTTGGAAAAGTGTGTTCTATATCTCTGCCAAACAGACTCCCCGGAGGTTGAGCTTTCAGAAGCAAGCTTAACTCTTAGGGAGGAAGCAGCAGAATGTGCCTCTCACATCTAGCCTGTAGGAATTCAGGTTGGCAAGTTCTATGGGGAAGCCCATTGGCGCCTTCGTTGGAAACGGGTTTGGAAATTTCAGTTTCAAAATCTCTGTGAAAAAGCGTCAGAGAAGCTTCTCCGTTTAGAATCCAGCATATCTCACTGAACCGAAGAAGTGGTAGTTAGAAGGGAGTTAGAGCTGCAAGCAGTTTGGTTTGGGAAATTAGACGCGAAATGAAACTGCAAATGCCTTCCAACAGGCTTGGAAAAGTGTGTTCTATATCTCTGCCAAACAAACTCCCCGGAGGTTGAGCTTTCAGAAGCAAGTTTAACTCTAAGGGAGGAAGCAGCAGAATGTGCCTCTCACATCTAGCCTGTAGGAATTCAGGTTGGCAAGTTCTATGGGGAAGCCCATTGCTGCCTATGGTGGAAACGGCATGGGAGATTTCAGTTTCAAAATCTCTGTGAAAAAGCGTCAGAGAAGCTTCTCCGTTTAGAATCCAGCATATCTCACTGAACCGAAGAAGTGGTAGTTAGAAGGGAGTTAGAGCTGCAAGCAGTTTGGTTTGGGAAATTAGATGCGAAATGACACTGCAAAGGCCTTCCAACAGGCTTGGAAAAGTGTGTTCTATATCTCTGCCAAACAGACTCCCCGGAGGTTGAGCTTTCAGAAGCAAGCTTAACTCTTAGGGAGGAAGCAGCAGAATGTGCCTCTCACATCTAGCCTGTAGGAATTCAGGTTGGCAAGTTCTATGGGGAAGCCCATTGGCGCCTTCGTTGGAAACGGGTTTGGAAATTTCAGTTTCAAAATCTCTGTGAAAAAGCGTCAGAGAAGCTTCTCCGTTTAGAATCCAGCATATCTCACTGAACCGAAGAAGTGGTAGTTAGAAGGGAGTTAGAGCTGCAAGCAGTTTGGTTTGGGAAATGAGATGCGAAATGACACTGCAAGGCCTTCCAACAGGCTTGGAAAAGTGTGTTCTATATCTCTGCCAAACAGACTCCCCGGAGGTTGAGCTTTCAGAAGCAAGCTTAACTCTTAGGGAGGAAGCAGCAGAATGTGCCTCTCACATCTAGCCTGTAGGAATTCAGGTTGGCAAGTTCTATGGGGAAGCCCATTGGCGCCTTCGTTGGAAACGGGTTTGGAAATTTCAGTTTCAAAATCTCTGTGAAAAAGCGTCAGAGAAGCTTCTCCGTTTAGAATCCAGCATATCTCACTGAACCGAAGAAGTGGTAGTTAGAAGGGAGTTAGAGCTGCAAGCAGTTTGGTTTGGGAAATTAGACGCGAAATGAAACTGCAAATGCCTTCCAACAGGCTTGGAAAAGTGTGTTCTATATCTCTGCCAAACAAACTCCCCGGAGGTTGAGCTTTCAGAAGCAAGTTTAACTCTAAGGGAGGAAGCAGCAGAATGTGCCTCTCACATCTAGCCTGTAGGAATTCAGGTTGGCAAGTTCTATGGGGAAGCCCATTGCTGCCTATGGTGGAAACGGCATGGGAGATTTCAGTTTCAAAATCTCTGTGAAAAAGCGTCAGAGAAGCTTCTCCGTTTAGAATCCAGCATATCTCACTGAACCGAAGAAGTGGTAGTTAGAAGGGAGTTAGAGCTGCAAGCAGTTTGGTTTGGGAAATTAGATGCGAAATGACACTGCAAAGGCCTTCCAACAGGCTTGGAAAAGTGTGTTCTATATCTCTGCCAAACAGACTCCCCGGAGGTTGAGCTTTCAGAAGCAAGCTTAACTCTTAGGGAGGAAGCAGCAGAATGTGCCTCTCACATCTAGCCTGTAGGAATTCAGGTTGGCAAGTTCTATGGGGAAGCCCATTGCTGCCTATGGTGGAAACGGCATGGGAGATTTCAGTTTCAAAATCTCTGTGAAAAAGCGTCAGAGAAGCTTCTCCGTTTAGAATCCAGCATATCTCACTGAACCGAAGAAGTGGTAGTTAGAAGGGAGTTAGAGCTGCAAGCAGTTTGGTTTGGGAAATTAGATGCGAAATGACACTGCAAAGGCCTTCCAACAGGCTTGGAAAAATGTGTTCTATATCTCTGCCAAACAGACTCCCCGGAGGTTGAGCTTTCAGAAGCAAGCTTAACTCTTAGGGAGGAAGCAGCAGAATGTGCCTCTCACATCTAGCCTGTAGGAATTCAGGTTGGCAAGTTCTATGGGGAAGCCCATTGCTGCCTATGGTGGAAACGGCATGGGAGATTTCAGTTTCAAAATCTCTGTGAAAAAGCGTCAGAGAAGCTTCTCCGTTTAGAATCCAGCATATCTCACTGAACCGAAGAAGTGGTAGTTAGAAGGCAGTTAGAGCTGCAAGCAGTTTGGTTTGGGATATTAGACGCGAAATGAAACTGCAAATGCCTTCCAATAGGCTTGGAAAAGTGTGTTCTATATCTCTGCCAAACAAACTCCCCGGAGGTTGAGCTTTCAGAAGCCAGTTTAACTCTAAGGGAGGAAGCAGCAGAATGTGCCTCTCACATCTAGCCTGTAGGAATTCAGGTTGGCAAGTTCTATGGGGAAGCCCATTGCTGCCTATGGTGGAAACGGCATGGGAGATTTCAGTTTCAAAATCTCTGTGAAAAAGCGTCAGAGAAGCTTCTCCGTTTAGAATCCAGCATATCTCACTGAACCGAAGAAGTGGTAGTTAGAAGGGAGTTAGAGCTGCAAGCAGTTTGTTTTGGGAAATTAGATGCGAAATGACACTGCAAAGGCCTTCCAACAGGCTTGGAAAATTGTGTTCTATATCTCTGCCAAACAGACTCCCTGGAGGTTGAGCTTTCAGAAGCAAGTTTAACTCTTAGGGAGGAAGCAGCAGTATGTGCCTCTCACATCTAGCCTGTAGGAATTCAGGTTGGCAAGTTCTATGGGGAAGCCCATTGCTGCCTATGGTGGAAACGGCATGGGAGATTTCAGTTTCAAAATCTCTGTGAAAAAGCGTCAGAGAAGCTTCTCCGTTTGGAATCCAGCATATCTCACTGAACCGAAGAAGTGGTAGTTAGAAGGGAGTTAGAGCTGCAAGCAGTTTGGTTTGGGAAATTAGACGCGAAATGAAACTGCAAATGCCTTCCAACAGGCTTGGAAAAGTGTGTTCTATATCTCTGCCAAACAAACTCCCCGGAGGTTGAGCTTTCAGAAGCAAGTTTAACTCTAAGGGAGGAAGCAGCAGAATGTGCCTCTCACATCTAGCCTGTAGGAATTCAGGTTGGCAAGTTCTATGGGGAAGCCCATTGCTGCCTATGGTGGAAACGGCATGGGAGATTTCAGTTTCAAAATCTCTGTGAAAAAGCGTCAGAGAAACTTCTCCGTTTAGAATCCAGCATATCTCACTGAACCGAAGAAGTGGTAGTTAGAAGGGAGTTAGAGCTGCAAGCAGTTTGGTTTGGGAAATTAGACGCGAAATGAAACTGCAAATGCCTTCCAACAGGCTTGGAAAAGTGTGTTCTATATCTCTGCCAAACAAACTCCCCGGAGGTTGAGCTTTCAGAAGCTAGTTTAACTCTAAGGGAGGAAGCAGCAGAATGTGCCTCTCACATCTAGCCTGTAGGAATTCAGGTTGGCAAGTTCTATGGGGAAGCCCATAGGCGCCTTCGTTGGAAACGGGTTTGGAAATTTCAGTTTCAAAATCTCTGTGAAAAAGCGTCAGAGAAGCTTCTCCGTTTAGAATCCAGCATATCTCACTGAACCGAAGAAGTGGTAGTTAGAAGGGAGTTAGAGCTGCAAGCAGTTTGGTTTGGGAAATTAGACGCGAAATGAAACTGCAAATGCCTTCCAACAGGCTTGGAAAAGTGTGTTCTATATCTCTGCCAAACAGAGTCCCCGGAGGTTGAGCTTTCAGAAGCAAGCTTAACTGTTAGGGACGGAGCAGCAGAATGTGCCTCTCACATCTAGCTTGTAGGAATTCAGGTTGGCAAGTTCTATGGGGAAGCCCATTGGCGCCTTCGTTGGAAACGGGTTTGGAAATTTCAGTTTCAAAATCTCTGTGAAAAAGCGTCAGAGAAGCTTCTCCGTTTAGAATCCAGCATATCTCACTGAACCGAAGAAGTGGTAGTTAGAAGGCAGTTAGAGCTGCAAGCAGTTTGGTTTGGGAAATTAGACGCGAAATGAAACTGCAAATGCCTTCCAACAGCCTTGGAAAAGTGTGTTCTATATCTCTGCCAAACAAACTCCCCGGAGGTTGAGCTTTCAGAAGCTAGTTTAACTCTAAGGGAGGAAGCAGCAGAATGTGCCTCTCACATCTAGCCTGTAGGAATTCAGGTTGGCAAGTTCTATGGGGAAGCCCATAGGCGCCTTCGTTGGAAACGGGTTTGGAAATTTCAGTTTCAAAATCTCTGTGAAAAAGCGTCAGAGAAGCTTCTCCGTTTAGAATCCAGCATATCTCACTGAACCGAAGAAGTGGTAGTTAGAAGGGAGTTAGAGCTGCAAGCAGTTTGGTTTGGGAAATTAGACGCGAAATGAAACTGCAAATGCCTTCCAACAGGCTTGGAAAAGTGTGTTCTATATCTCTGCCAAACAAACTCCCCGGAGGTTGAGCTTTCAGAAGCTAGTTTAACTCTAAGGGAGGAAGCAGCAGAATGTGCCTCTCACATCTAGCCTGTAGGAATTCAGGTTGGCAAGTTCTATGGGGAAGCCCATAGGCGCCTTCGTTGGAAACGGGTTTGGAAATTTCAGTTTCAAAATCTCTGTGAAAAAGCGTCAGAGAAGCTTCTCCGTTTAGAATCCAGCATATCTCACTGAACCGAAGAAGTGGTAGTTAGAAGGCAGTTAGAGCTGCAAGCAGTTTGGTTTGGGAAATTAGACGCGAAATGAAACTGCAAATGCCTTCCAACAGGCTTGGAAAAGTGTGTTCTATATCTCTGCCAAACAAACTCCCCGGAGGTTGAGCTTTCAGAAGCTAGTTTAACTCTAAGGGAGGAAGCAGCAGAATGTGCCTCTCACATCTAGCCTGTAGGAATTCAGGTTGGCAAGTTCTATGGGGAAGCCCATTGGCGCCTTCGTTAGAAACGGGTTTGGAAATTTCAGTTTCAAAATCCCTGTGAAAAAGCGTCAGAGAAGCTTCTCCGTTTAGAATCCAGCATATCTCACTGAACCGAAGAAGTGGTAGTTAGAAGGGAGTTAGAGCTGCAAGCAGTTTGGTTTGGGAAATTAGACGCGAAATGAAACTGCAAATGCCTTCCAACAGGCTTGGAAAATTGTGTTCTATATCTCTGCCAAACAGAGTCCCCGGAGGTTGAGCTTTCAGAAGCAAGCTTAACTGTTAGGGAGGAAGCAGCAGAATGTGCCTCTCACATCTAGCCTGTAGGAATTCAGGTTGGCAAGTTCTATGGGGAAGCCCATTGCTGCCTATGGTGGAAACGGCATGGGAGATTTCAGTTTCAAAATCTCTGTGAAAAAGCGTCAGAGAAGCTTCTCCTTTTAGAATCCAGCATATCTCACTGAACCGAAGAAGTGGTAGTTAGAAGGGAGTTAGAGCTACAAGCAGTTTGGTTTGGGAAATTAGACGCGAAATGAAACTGCAAATGCCTTCCAACAGGCTTGGAAAAGTGTGTTCTATATCTTTGCCAAACAGACTCCCCGGAGGTTGAGCTTTCAGAAGCAAGTTTAACTCTAAGGGAGGAAGCAGCAGAATGTGCCTCTCACATCTAGCCTGTAGGAATTCAGGTTGGCAAGTTCTATGGGGAAGCCCATTGCTGCCTATGGTTAAAACGGCATGGGAAACTTCAGTTTCAAAATCTCTGTGAAAAAGCGTCAGAGAAGCTTCTCCATTTACAATCCAGCATATCTCACTGAACCGAAGAAGTGGTAGTTAGAAGGGAGTTAGAGCTGCAAGCAGTTTGGTTTGGGAAATTAGACGCGAAATGAAACTGCAAATGCCTTAAAACAGGCTTGGAAAAGTGTGTTCTATATCTCTGCCAAACAGACTCCCCGGAGGTTGAGCTTTCAGAAGCTAGCTTAACTCTAAGGGAGGAAGCAGCAGAATGTGCCTCTCACATCTAGCCTGTAGGAATTCAGGTTGGCAAGTTCTATGGGGAAGCCCATTGCTGCCTATGGTGGAAACGGCATGGGAGATTTCAGTTTCAAAATCTCTGTGAAAAAGCGTCAGAGAAGCTTCTCCGTTTAGAATCCAGCATATCTCACTGAACCGAAGAAGTGGTAGTTAGAAGGGAGTTAGAGCTGCAAGCAGTTTGGTTTGGGAAATTAGACGCGAAATGAAACTGCAAATGCCTTCCAACAGGCTTGGAAAAGTGTGTTCTATATCTCTGCCAAACAAACTCCCCGGAGGTTGAGCATTCAGAAGTAAGTTTAACTCTAAGGGAGGAAGCAGCAGAATGTGCCTCTCACATCTAGCCTGTAGGAATTCAGGTTGGCAAGTTCTATGGGGAAGCCCATTGCTGCCTATGGTGGAAACGGCATGGGAGATTTCAGTTTCAAAATCTCTGTGAAAAAGCGTCAGAGAAGCTTCTCCGTTTAGAATCCAGCATATCTCACTGAACCGAAGAAGTGGTAGTTAGAAGGGAGTTAGAGCTGCAAGCAGTTTGGTTTGGGAAATTAGACGCGAAATGAAACTGCAAATGCCTTCCAACAGCCTTGGAAAAGTGTGTTCTATATCTCTGCCAAACAAACTCCCCGGAGGTTGAGCTTTCAGAAGCTAGTTTAACTCTAAGGGAGGAAGCAGCAGAATGTGCCTCTCACATCTAGCCTGTAGGAATTCAGGTTGGCAAGTTCTATGGGGAAGCCCATAGGCGCCTTCGTTGGAAACGGGTTTGGAAATTTCAGTTTCAAAATCTCTGTGAAAAAGCGTCAGAGAAGCTTCTCCGTTTAGAATCCAGCATATCTCACTGAACCGAAGAAGTGGTAGTTAGAAGGCAGTTAGAGCTGCAAGCAGTTTGGTTTGGGAAATTAGACGCGAAATGAAACTGCAAATGCCTTCCAACAGGCTTGGAAAAGTGTGTTCTATATCTCTGCCAAACAGAGTCCCCGGAGGTTGAGCTTTCAGAAGCAAGCTTAACTGTTAGGGAGGAAGCAGCAGAATGTGCCTCTCACATCTAGCCTGTAGGAATTCAGGTTGGCAAGTTCTATGGGGAAGCCCATTGCTGCCTATGGTGGAAACAGCATGGGAGATTTCAGTTTCAAAATCTCTGTGAAAAAGCGTCAGAGAAGCTTCTCCGTTTAGAATCCAGCATATCTCACTGAACCGAAGAAGTGGTAGTTAGAAGGGAGTTAGAGCTGCAAGCAGTTTGGTTTGGGAAATTAGACGCGAAATGACACTGCAAAGGCCTTCCAACAGGCTTGGAAAAGTGTGTTCTATATCTCTGCCAAACAGAGTCCCCGGAGGTTGAGCTTTCAGAAGCAAGCTTAACTGTTAGGGAGGAAGCAGCAGAATGTGCCTCTCACATCTAGCCTGTAGGAATTCAGGTTGGCAAGTTCTATGGGGAAGCCCATAGGCGCCTTCGTTGGAAACGGGTTTGGAAATTTCAGTTTCAAAATCTCTGTGAAAAAGCGTCAGAGAAGCTTCTCCGTTTAGAATCCAGCATATCTCACTGAACCGAAGAAGTGGTAGTTAGAAGGGAGTTAGAGCTGCAAGCAGTTTGGTTTGGGAAATTAGACGCGAAATGAAACTGCAAATGCCTTCCAACAGGCTTGGAAAAGTGTGTTCTATATCTCTGCCAAACAAACTCCCCGGAGGTTGAGCTTTCTGAAGCAAGTTTAACTCTAAGGGAGGAAGCAGCAGAATGTGCCTCTCACATCTAGCCTTTAGGAATTCAGGTTGGCAAGTTCTATGGGGAAGCCCAATGCTGCCTATGGTGGAAACGGCATGGGAGATTTCAGTTTCAAAATCTCTGTGAAAAAGCGTCAGAGAAGCTTCTCCGTTTAGAATCCAGCATATCTCACTGAACCGAAGAAGTGGTAGTTAGAAGGGAGTTAGAGCTGCAAGCAGTTTGGTTTGGGAAATTAGATGCGAAATGACACTGCAAAGGCCTTGCAACAGGCTTGGAAAAGTGTGTTCTATATCTCTGCCAAACAGAGTCCCCGGAGGTTGAGCTTTCAGAAGCAAGCTTAACTGTTAGGGAGGGAGCAGCAGAATGTGCCTCTCACATCTAGCTTGTAGGAATTCAGGTTGGCAAGTTCTATGGGGAAGCCCATTGGCGCCTTCGTTGGAAACGGGTTTGGAAATTTCAGTTTCAAAATCTCTGTGAAAAAGCGTCAGAGAAGCTTCTCCGTTTAGAATCCAGCATATCTCACTGAACCGAAGAAGTGGTAGTTAGAAGGCAGTTAGAGCTGCAAGCAGTTTGGTTTGGGAAATTAGACGCGAAATGAAACTGCAAATGCCTTCCAACAGGCTTGGAAAAGTGTGTTCTATATCTCTGCCAAACAAACTCCCCGGAGGTTGAGCTTTCAGAAGCTAGTTTAACTCTAAGGGAGGAAGCAGCAGAATGTGCCTCTCACATCTAGCCTGTAGGAATTCAGGTTGGCAAGTTCTATGGGGAAGCCCATTGGCGCCTTCGTTGGAAACGGGTTTGGCAATTTCACTTTCAAAATCTCTGTGAAAAAGCGTCAGAGAAGCTTCTCCGTTTAGAATCCAGCATATCTCACTGAACCGAAGAAGTGGTAGTTAGAAGGCAGTTAGAGCTGCAAGCAGTTTGGTTTGGGAAATTAGACGCGAAATGAAACTGCAAATGCCTTCCAACAGGCTTGGAAAAGTGTGTTCTATATCTCTGCCAAACAAACTCCCCGGAGGTTGAGCTTTCAGAAGCTAGTTTAACTCTAAGGGAGGAAGCAGCAGAATGTGCCTCTCACATCTAGCCTGTAGGAATTCAGGTTGGCAAGTTCTATGGGGAAGCCCATAGGCGCCTTCGTTGGAAACGGGTTTGGAAATTTCAGTTTCAAAATCTCTGTGAAAAAGCGTCAGAGAAGCTTCTCCGTTTAGAATCCAGCATATCTCACTGAACCGAAGAAGTGGTAGTTAGAAGGCAGTTAGAGCTGCAAGCAGTTTGGTTTGGGAAATTAGACGCGAAATGAAACTGCAAATGCCTTCCAACAGGCTTGGAAAAGTGTGTTCTATATCTCTGCCAAACAAACTCCCCGGAGGTTGAGCTTTCAGAAGCAAGTTTAACTCTAAGGGAGGAAGCAGCAGAATGTGCCTCTCACATCTAGCCTGTAGGAATTCAGGTTGGCAAGTTCTATGGGGAAGCCCATTGGCGCCTTCGTTAGAAACGGGTTTGGAAATTTCAGTTTCAAAATCCCTGTGAAAAAGCGTCAGAGAAGCTTCTCCGTTTAGAATCCAGCATATCTCACTGAACCGAAGAAGTGGTAGTTAGAAGGGAGTTAGAGCTGCAAGCAGTTTGGTTTGGGAAATTAGACGCGAAATGAAACTGCAAATGCCTTCCAACAGGCTTGGAAAATTGTGTTCTATATCTCTGCCAAACAGAGTCCCCGGAGGTTGAGCTTTCAGAAGCAAGCTTAACTGTTAGGGAGGAAGCAGCAGAATGTGCCTCTCACATCTAGCCTGTAGGAATTCAGGTTGGCAAGTTCTATGGGGAAGCCCATTGCTGCCTATGGTGGAAACGGCATGGGAGATTTCAGTTTCAAAATCTCTGTGAAAAAGCGTCAGAGAAGCTTCTCCTTTTAGAATCCAGCATATCTCACTGAACCGAAGAAGTGGTAGTTAGAAGGGAGTTAGAGCTACAAGCAGTTTGGTTTGGGAAATTAGACGCGAAATGAAACTGCAAATGCCTTCCAACAGGCTTGGAAAAGTGTGTTCTATATCTTTGCCAAACAGACTCCCCGGAGGTTGAGCTTTCAGAAGCAAGTTTAACTCTAAGGGAGGAAGCAGCAGAATGTGCCTCTCACATCTAGCCTGTAGGAATTCAGGTTGGCAAGTTCTATGGGGAAGCCCATTGCTGCCTATGGTGAAAACGGCATGGGAAACTTCAGTTTCAAAATCTCTGTGAAAAAGCGTCAGTGAAGCTTCTCCATTTACAATCCAGCATATCTCACTGAACCGAAGAAGTGGTAGTTAGAAGGGAGTTAGAGCTGCAAGCAGTTTGGTTTGGGAAATTAGACGCGAAATGAAACTGCAAATGCCTTAAAACAGGCTTGGAAAAGTGTGTTCTATATCTCTGCCAAACAGACTCCCCGGAGGTTGAGCTTTCAGAAGCTAGCTTAACTCTAAGGGAGGAAGCAGCAGAATGTGCCTCTCACATCTAGCCTGTAGGAATTCAGGTTGGCAAGTTCTATGGGGAAGCCCATTGCTGCCTATGGTGGAAACGGCATGGGAGATTTCAGTTTCAAAATCTCTGTGAAAAAGCGTCAGAGAAGCTTCTCCGTTTAGAATCCAGCATATCTCACTGAACCGAAGAAGTGGTAGTTAGAAGGGAGTTAGAGCTGCAAGCAGTTTGGTTTGGGAAATTAGACGCGAAATGAAACTGCAAATGCCTTCCAACAGGCTTGGAAAAGTGTGTTCTATATCTCTGCCAAACAAACTCCCCGGAGGTTGAGCATTCAGAAGTAAGTTTAACTCTAAGGGAGGAAGCAGCAGAATGTGCCTCTCACATCTAGCCTGTAGGAATTCAGGTTGGCAAGTTCTATGGGGAAGCCCATTGCTGCCTATGGTGGAAACGGCATGGGAGATTTCAGTTTCAAAATCTCTGTGAAAAAGCGTCAGAGAAGCTTCTCCGTTTAGAATCCAGCATATCTCACTGAACCGAAGAAGTGGTAGTTAGAAGGGAGTTAGAGCTGCAAGCAGTTTGGTTTGGGAAATTAGACGCGAAATGAAACTGCAAATGCCTTCCAACAGCCTTGGAAAAGTGTGTTCTATATCTCTGCCAAACAAACTCCCCGGAGGTTGAGCTTTCAGAAGCTAGTTTAACTCTAAGGGAGGAAGCAGCAGAATGTGCCTCTCACATCTAGCCTGTAGGAATTCAGGTTGGCAAGTTCTATGGGGAAGCCCATAGGCGCCTTCGTTGGAAACGGGTTTGGAAATTTCAGTTTCAAAATCTCTGTGAAAAAGCGTCAGAGAAGCTTCTCCGTTTAGAATCCAGCATATCTCACTGAACCGAAGAAGTGGTAGTTAGAAGGCAGTTAGAGCTGCAAGCAGTTTGGTTTGGGAAATTAGACGCGAAATGAAACTGCAAATGCCTTCCAACAGGCTTGGAAAAGTGTGTTCTATATCTCTGCCAAACAGAGTCCCCGGAGGTTGAGCTTTCAGAAGCAAGCTTAACTGTTAGGGAGGAAGCAGCAGAATGTGCCTCTCACATCTAGCCTGTAGGAATTCAGGTTGGCAAGTTCTATGGGGAAGCCCATTGCTTCCTATGGTGGAAACAGCATGGGAGATTTCAGTTTCAAAATCTCTGTGAAAAAGCGTCAGAGAAGCTTCTCCGTTTAGAATCCAGCATATCTCACTGAACCGAAGAAGTGGTAGTTAGAAGGGAGTTAGAGCTGCAAGCAGTTTGGTTTGGGAAATTAGACGCGAAATGACACTGCAAAGGCCTTCCAACAGGCTTGGAAAAGTGTGTTCTATATCTCTGCCAAACAGAGTCCCCGGAGGTTGAGCTTTCAGAAGCAAGCTTAACTGTTAGGGAGGAAGCAGCAGAATGTGCCTCTCACATCTAGCCTGTAGGAATTCAGGTTGGCAAGTTCTATGGGGAAGCCCATAGGCGCCTTCGTTGGAAACGGGTTTGGAAATTTCAGTTTCAAAATCTCTGTGAAAAAGCGTCAGAGAAGCTTCTCCGTTTAGAATCCAGCATATCTCACTGAACCGAAGAAGTGGTAGTTAGAAGGGAGTTAGAGCTGCAAGCAGTTTGGTTTGGGAAATTAGACGCGAAATGAAACTGCAAATGCCTTCCAACAGGCTTGGAAAAGTGTGTTCTATATCTCTGCCAAACAAACTCCCCGGAGGTTGAGCTTTCTGAAGCAAGTTTAACTCTAAGGGAGGAAGCAGCAGAATGTGCCTCTCACATCTAGCCTTTAGGAATTCAGGTTGGCAAGTTCTATGGGGAAGCCCAATGCTGCCTATGGTGGAAACGGCATGGGAGATTTCAGTTTCAAAATCTCTGTGAAAAAGCGTCAGAGAAGCTTCTCCGTTTAGAATCCAGCATATCTCACTGAACCGAAGAAGTGGTAGTTAGAAGGGAGTTAGAGCTGCAAGCAGTTTGGTTTGGGAAATTAGATGCGAAATGACACTGCAAAGGCCTTGCAACAGGCTTGGAAAAGTGTGTTCTATATCTCTGCCAAACAGAGTCCCCGGAGGTTGAGCTTTCAGAAGCAAGCTTAACTGTTAGGGAGGGAGCAGCAGAATGTGCCTCTCACATCTAGCCTGTAGGAATTCAGGTTGGCAAGTTCTATGGGGAAGCCCATTGGCGCCTTCGTTGGAAACGGGTTTGGAAATTTCAGTTTCAAAATCTCTGTGAAAAAGCGTCAGAGAAGCTTCTCCGTTTAGAATCCAGCATATCTCACTGAACCGAAGAAGTGGTAGTTAGAAGGCAGTTAGAGCTGCAAGCAGTTTGGTTTGGGAAATTAGACGCGAAATGAAACTGCAAATGCCTTCCAACAGGCTTGGAAAAGTGTGTTCTATATCTCTGCCAAACAAACTCCCCGGAGGTTGAGCTTTCAGAAGCTAGTTTAACTCTAAGGGAGGAAGCAGCAGAATGTGCCTCTCACATCTAGCCTGTAGGAATTCAGGTTGGCAAGTTCTATGGGGAAGCCCATTGGCGCCTTCGTTGGAAACGGGTTTGGCAATTTCACTTTCAAAATCTCTGTGAAAAAGCGTCAGAGAAGCTTCTCCGTTTAGAATCCAGCATATCTCACTGAACCGAAGAAGTGGTAGTTAGAAGGCAGTTAGAGCTGCAAGCAGTTTGGTTTGGGAAATTAGACGCGAAATGAAACTGCAAATGCCTTCCAACAGGCTTGGAAAAGTGTGTTCTATATCTCTGCCAAACAAACTCCCCGGAGGTTGAGCTTTCAGAAGCTAGTTTAACTCTAAGGGAGGAAGCAGCAGAATGTGCCTCTCACATCTAGCCTGTAGGAATTCAGGTTGGCAAGTTCTATGGGGAAGCCCATAGGCGCCTTCGTTGGAAACGGGTTTGGAAATTTCAGTTTCAAAATCTCTGTGAAAAAGCGTCAGAGAAGCTTCTCCGTTTAGAATCCAGCATATCTCACTGAACCGAAGAAGTGGTAGTTAGAAGGGAGTTAGAGCTGCAAGCAGTTTGGTTTGGGAAATTAGACGCGAAATGAAACTGCAAATGCCTTCCAACAGGCTTGGAAAAGTGTGTTCTATATCTCTGCCAAACAAACTCCCCGGAGGTTGAGCTTTCTGAAGCAAGTTTAACTCTAAGGGAGGAAGCAGCAGAATGTGCCTCTCACATCTAGCCTTTAGGAATTCAGGTTGGCAAGTTCTATGGGGAAGCCCATTGCTGCCTATGGTGGAAACGGCATGGGAGATTTCAGTTTCAAAATCTCTGTGAAAAAGCGTCAGAGAAGCTTCTCCGTTTAGAATCCAGCATATCTCACTGAACCGAAGAAGTGGTAGTTAGAAGGGAGTTAGAGCTGCAAGCAGTTTGGTTTGGGAAATTAGATGCGAAATGACACTGCAAAGGCCTTGCAACAGGCTTGGAAAAGTGTGTTCTATATCTCTGCCAAACAGAGTCCCCGGAGGTTGAGCTTTCAGAAGCTAGCTTAACTCTAAGGGAGGAAGCAGCAGAATGTGCCTCTCACATCTAGCCTGTAGGAATTCAGGTTGGCAAGTTCTATGGGGAAGCCCATTGCTGCCTATGGTGGAAACGGCATGGGAGATTTCAGTTTCAAAATCTCTGTGAAAAAGCGTCAGAGAAGCTTCTCCGTTTAGAATCCAGCATATCTCACTGAACCGAAGAAGTGGTAGTTAGAAGGGAGTTAGAGCTGCAAGCAGTTTGGTTTGGGAAATTAGACGCGAAATGAAACTGCAAATGCCTTCCAACAGGCTTGGAAAAGTGTGTTCTATATCTCTGCCAAACAAACTCCCCGGAGGTTGAGCATTCAGAAGTAAGTTTAACTCTAAGGGAGGAAGCAGCAGAATGTGCCTCTCACATCTAGCCTGTAGGAATTCAGGTTGGCAAGTTCTATGGGGAAGCCCATTGCTGCCTATGGTGGAAACGGCATGGGAGATTTCAGTTTCAAAATCTCTGTGAAAAAGCGTCAGAGAAGCTTCTCCGTTTAGAATCCAGCATATCTCACTGAACCGAAGAAGTGGTAGTTAGAAGGGAGTTAGAGCTGCAAGCAGTTTGGTTTGGGAAATTAGACGCGAAATGAAACTGCAAATGCCTTCCAACAGCCTTGGAAAAGTGTGTTCTATATCTCTGCCAAACAAACTCCCCGGAGGTTGAGCTTTCAGAAGCTAGTTTAACTCTAAGGGAGGAAGCAGCAGAATGTGCCTCTCACATCTAGCCTGTAGGAATTCAGGTTGGCAAGTTCTATGGGGAAGCCCATAGGCGCCTTCGTTGGAAACGGGTTTGGAAATTTCAGTTTCAAAATCTCTGTGAAAAAGCGTCAGAGAAGCTTCTCCGTTTAGAATCCAGCATATCTCACTGAACCGAAGAAGTGGTAGTTAGAAGGCAGTTAGAGCTGCAAGCAGTTTGGTTTGGGAAATTAGACGCGAAATGAAACTGCAAATGCCTTCCAACAGGCTTGGAAAAGTGTGTTCTATATCTCTGCCAAACAGAGTCCCCGGAGGTTGAGCTTTCAGAAGCAAGCTTAACTGTTAGGGAGGAAGCAGCAGAATGTGCCTCTCACATCTAGCCTGTAGGAATTCAGGTTGGCAAGTTCTATGGGGAAGCCCATTGCTTCCTATGGTGGAAACAGCATGGGAGATTTCAGTTTCAAAATCTCTGTGAAAAAGCGTCAGAGAAGCTTCTCCGTTTAGAATCCAGCATATCTCACTGAACCGAAGAAGTGGTAGTTAGAAGGGAGTTAGAGCTGCAAGCAGTTTGGTTTGGGAAATTAGACGCGAAATGACACTGCAAAGGCCTTCCAACAGGCTTGGAAAAGTGTGTTCTATATCTCTGCCAAACAGAGTCCCCGGAGGTTGAGCTTTCAGAAGCAAGCTTAACTGTTAGGGAGGAAGCAGCAGAATGTGCCTCTCACATCTAGCCTGTAGGAATTCAGGTTGGCAAGTTCTATGGGGAAGCCCATTGGCGCCTTCGTTGGAAACGGGTTTGGAAATTTCAGTTTCAAAATCTCTGTGAAAAAGCGTCAGAGAAGCTTCTCCGTTTAGAATCCAGCATATCTCACTGAACCGAAGAAGTGGTAGTTAGAAGGGAGTTAGAGCTGCAAGCAGTTTGGTTTGGGAAATTAGACGCGAAATGAAACTGCAAATGCCTTCCAACAGGCTTGGAAAAGTGTGTTCTATATCTCTGCCAAACAAACTCCCCGGAGGTTGAGCTTTCTGAAGCAAGTTTAACTCTAAGGGAGGAAGCAGCAGAATGTGCCTCTCACATCTAGCCTTTAGGAATTCAGGTTGGCAAGTTCTATGGGGAAGCCCAATGCTGCCTATGGTGGAAACGGCATGGGAGATTTCAGTTTCAAAATCTCTGTGAAAAAGCGTCAGAGAAGCTTCTCCGTTTAGAATCCAGCATATCTCACTGAACCGAAGAAGTGGTAGTTAGAAGGGAGTTAGAGCTGCAAGCAGTTTGGTTTGGGAAATTAGATGCGAAATGACACTGCAAAGGCCTTGCAACAGGCTTGGAAAAGTGTGTTCTATATCTCTGCCAAACAGAGTCCCCGGAGGTTGAGCTTTCAGAAGCAAGCTTAACTGTTAGGGAGGGAGCAGCAGAATGTGCCTCTCACATCTAGCCTGTAGGAATTCAGGTTGGCAAGTTCTATGGGGAAGCCCATTGGCGCCTTCGTTGGAAACGGGTTTGGAAATTTCAGTTTCAAAATCTCTGTGAAAAAGCGTCAGAGAAGCTTCTCCGTTTAGAATCCAGCATATCTCACTGAACCGAAGAAGTGGTAGTTAGAAGGCAGTTAGAGCTGCAAGCAGTTTGGTTTGGGAAATTAGACGCGAAATGAAACTGCAAATGCCTTCCAACAGGCTTGGAAAAGTGTGTTCTATATCTCTGCCAAACAAACTCCCCGGAGGTTGAGCTTTCAGAAGCTAGTTTAACTCTAAGGGAGGAAGCAGCAGAATGTGCCTCTCACATCTAGCCTGTAGGAATTCAGGTTGGCAAGTTCTATGGGGAAGCCCATTGGCGCCTTCGTTGGAAACGGGTTTGGCAATTTCACTTTCAAAATCTCTGTGAAAAAGCGTCAGAGAAGCTTCTCCGTTTAGAATCCAGCATATCTCACTGAACCGAAGAAGTGGTAGTTAGAAGGCAGTTAGAGCTGCAAGCAGTTTGGTTTGGGAAATTAGACGCGAAATGAAACTGCAAATGCCTTCCAACAGGCTTGGAAAAGTGTGTTCTATATCTCTGCCAAACAAACTCCCCGGAGGTTGAGCTTTCAGAAGCTAGTTTAACTCTAAGGGAGGAAGCAGCAGAATGTGCCTCTCACATCTAGCCTGTAGGAATTCAGGTTGGCAAGTTCTATGGGGAAGCCCATAGGCGCCTTCGTTGGAAACGGGTTTGGAAATTTCAGTTTCAAAATCTCTGTGAAAAAGCGTCAGAGAAGCTTCTCCGTTTAGAATCCAGCATATCTCACTGAACCGAAGAAGTGGTAGTTAGAAGGGAGTTAGAGCTGCAAGCAGTTTGGTTTGGGAAATTAGACGCGAAATGAAACTGCAAATGCCTTCCAACAGGCTTGGAAAAGTGTGTTCTATATCTCTGCCAAACAAACTCCCCGGAGGTTGAGCTTTCTGAAGCAAGTTTAACTCTAAGGGAGGAAGCAGCAGAATGTGCCTCTCACATCTAGCCTTTAGGAATTCAGGTTGGCAAGTTCTATGGGGAAGCCCATTGCTGCCTATGGTGGAAACGGCATGGGAGATTTCAGTTTCAAAATCTCTGTGAAAAAGCGTCAGAGAAGCTTCTCCGTTTAGAATCCAGCATATCTCACTGAACCGAAGAAGTGGTAGTTAGAAGGGAGTTAGAGCTGCAAGCAGTTTGGTTTGGGAAATTAGATGCGAAATGACACTGCAAAGGCCTTGCAACAGGCTTGGAAAAGTGTGTTCTATATCTCTGCCAAACAGAGTCCCCGGAGGTTGAGCTTTCAGAAGCAAGCTTAACTGTTAGGGAGGGAGCAGCAGAATGTGCCTCTCACATCTAGCCTGTAGGAATTCAGGTTGGCAAGTTCTATGGGGAAGCCCATTGCTGCCTATGGTGGAAACGGCATGGGAGATTTCAGTTTCAAAATCTCTGTGAAAAAGCGTCAGAGAAGCTTCTCCGTTTAGAATCCAGCATATCTCACTGAACCGAAGAAGTGGTAGTTAGAAGGGAGTTAGAGCTGCAAGCAGTTTGGTTTGGGAAATTAGACGCGAAATGAAACTGCAAATGCCTTCCAACAGGCTTGGAAAAGTGTGTTCTATATCTCTGCCAAACAGAGTCCCCGGAGGTTGAGCTTTCAGAAGCAAGCTTAACTGTTAGGGAGGAAGCAGCAGAATGTGCCTCTCACATCTAGCCTGTAGGAATTCAGGTTGGCAAGTTCTATGGGGAAGCCCATTGCTGCCTATGGTGGAAACGGCATGGGAGATTTCAGTTTCAAAATCTCTGTGAAAAAGCGTCAGAGAAGCTTCTCCGTTTAGAATCCAGCATATCTCACTGAACCGAAGAAGTGGTAGTTAGAAGGGAGTTAGAGCTGCAAGCAGTTTGGTTTGGGAAATTAGACGCGAAATGAAACTGCAAATGCCTTCCAACAGGCTTGGAAAAGTGTGTTCTATATCTCTGCCAAACAAACTCCCCGGAGGTTGAGCTTTCAGAAGCAAGTTTAACTCTAAGGGAGGAAGCAGCAGAATGTGCCTCTCACATCTAGCCTGTAGGAATTCAGGTTGGCAAGTTCCATGCGGAAGCCCATTGCTGCCTATGGTGGAAACGGCATGGGAGATTTCAGTTTCAAAATCTCTGTGAAAAAGCGTCAGAGAAGCTTCTCCGTTTAGAATCCAGCATATCTCACTGAACCGAAGAAGTGGTAGTTAGAAGGCAGTTAGAGCTGCAAGCAGTTTGGTTTGGGAAATTAGACGCGAAATGAGACTGCAAATGCCTTCCAACAGGCTTGGAAAAGTGTGTTCTATATCTCTGCCAAACAAACTCCCCGGAGGTTGAGCTTTCAGAAGCTAGTTTAACTCTAAGGGAGGAAGCAGCAGAATGTGCCTCTCACATCTAGCCTGTAGGAATTCAGGTTGGCAAGTTCTATGGGGAAGCCCATAGGCGCCTTCGTTGGAAACGGGTTTGGAAATTTCAGTTTCAAAATCTCTGTGAAAAAGCGTCAGAGAAGCTTCTCCATTTAGAATCCAGCATATCTCACTGAACCGAAGAAGTGGTAGTTAGAAGGGAGTTAGAGCTGCAAGCAGTTTGGTTTGGGAAATTAGACGCGAAATGAAACTGCAAATGCCTTCCAACAGGCTTGGAAAAGTGTGTTCTATATCTCTGCCAAACAAACTCCCCGGAGGTTGAGCTTTCTGAAGCAAGTTTAACTCTAAGGGAGGAAGCAGCAGAATGTGCCTCTCACATCTAGCCTTTAGGAATTCAGGTTGGCAAGTTCTATGGGGAAGCCCAATGCTGCCTATGGTGGAAACGGCATGGGAGATTTCAGTTTCAAAATCTCTGTGAAAAAGCGTCAGAGAAGCTTCTCCGTTTAGAATCCAGCATATCTCACTGAACCGAAGAAGTGGTAGTTAGAAGGGAGTTAGAGCTGCAAGCAGTTTGGTTTGGGAAATTAGATGCGAAATGACACTGCAAAGGCCTTGCAACAGGCTTGGAAAAGTGTGTTCTATATCTCTGCCAAACAGAGTCCCCGGAGGTTGAGCTTTCAGAAGCAAGCTTAACTGTTAGGGAGGGAGCAGCAGAATGTGCCTCTCACATCTAGCTTGTAGGAATTCAGGTTGGCAAGTTCTATGGGGAAGCCCATTGGCGCCTTCGTTGGAAACGGGTTTGGAAATTTCAGTTTCAAAATCTCTGTGAAAAAGCGTCAGAGAAGCTTCTCCGTTTAGAATCCAGCATATCTCACTGAACCGAAGAAGTGGTAGTTAGAAGGCAGTTAGAGCTGCAAGCAGTTTGGTTTGGGAAATTAGACGCGAAATGAAACTGCAAATGCCTTCCAACAGGCTTGGAAAAGTGTGTTCTATATCTCTGCCAAACAAACTCCCCGGAGGTTGAGCTTTCAGAAGCTAGTTTAACTCTAAGGGAGGAAGCAGCAGAATGTGCCTCTCACATCTAGCCTGTAGGAATTCAGGTTGGCAAGTTCTATGGGGAAGCCCATTGGCGCCTTCGTTGGAAACGGGTTTGGCAATTTCACTTTCAAAATCTCTGTGAAAAAGCGTCAGAGAAGCTTCTCCGTTTAGAATCCAGCATATCTCACTGAACCGAAGAAGTGGTAGTTAGAAGGCAGTTAGAGCTGCAAGCAGTTTGGTTTGGGAAATTAGACGCGAAATGAAACTGCAAATGCCTTCCAACAGGCTTGGAAAAGTGTGTTCTATATCTCTGCCAAACAAACTCCCCGGAGGTTGAGCTTTCAGAAGCTAGTTTAACTCTAAGGGAGGAAGCAGCAGAATGTGCCTCTCACATCTAGCCTGTAGGAATTCAGGTTGGCAAGTTCTATGGGGAAGCCCATAGGCGCCTTCGTTGGAAACGGGTTTGGAAATTTCAGTTTCAAAATCTCTGTGAAAAAGCGTCAGAGAAGCTTCTCCGTTTAGAATCCAGCATATCTCACTGAACCGAAGAAGTGGTAGTTAGAAGGGAGTTAGAGCTGCAAGCAGTTTGGTTTGGGAAATTAGACGCGAAATGAAACTGCAAATGCCTTCCAACAGGCTTGGAAAAGTGTGTTCTATATCTCTGCCAAACAAACTCCCCGGAGGTTGAGCTTTCTGAAGCAAGTTTAACTCTAAGGGAGGAAGCAGCAGAATGTGCCTCTCACATCTAGCCTTTAGGAATTCAGGTTGGCAAGTTCTATGGGGAAGCCCATTGCTGCCTATGGTGGAAACGGCATGGGAGATTTCAGTTTCAAAATCTCTGTGAAAAAGCGTCAGAGAAGCTTCTCCGTTTAGAATCCAGCATATCTCACTGAACCGAAGAAGTGGTAGTTAGAAGGGAGTTAGAGCTGCAAGCAGTTTGGTTTGGGAAATTAGATGCGAAATGACACTGCAAAGGCCTTGCAACAGGCTTGGAAAAGTGTGTTCTATATCTCTGCCAAACAGAGTCCCCGGAGGTTGAGCTTTCAGAAGCAAGCTTAACTGTTAGGGAGGGAGCAGCAGAATGTGCCTCTCACATCTAGCCTGTAGGAATTCAGGTTGGCAAGTTCTATGGGGAAGCCCATTGCTGCCTATGGTGGAAACGGCATGGGAGATTTCAGTTTCAAAATCTCTGTGAAAAAGCGTCAGAGAAGCTTCTCCGTTTAGAATCCAGCATATCTCACTGAACCGAAGAAGTGGTAGTTAGAAGGGAGTTAGAGCTGCAAGCAGTTTGGTTTGGGAAATTAGACGCGAAATGAAACTGCAAATGCCTTCCAACAGGCTTGGAAAAGTGTGTTCTATATCTCTGCCAAACAAACTCCCCGGAGGTTGAGCTTTCTGAAGCAAGTTTAACTCTAAGGGAGGAAGCAGCAGAATGTGCCTCTCACATCTAGCCTTTAGGAATTCAGGTTGGCAAGTTCTATGGGGAAGCCCATTGCTGCCTATGGTGGAAACGGCATGGGAGATTTCAGTTTCAAAATCTCTGTGAAAAAGCGTCAGAGAAGCTTCTCCGTTTAGAATCCAGCATATCTCACTGAACCGAAGAAGTGGTAGTTAGAAGGGAGTTAGAGCTGCAAGCAGTTTGGTTTGGGAAATTAGATGCGAAATGACACTGCAAAGGCCTTGCAACAGGCTTGGAAAAGTGTGTTCTATATCTCTGCCAAACAGAGTCCCCGGAGGTTGAGCTTTCAGAAGCAAGCTTAACTGTTAGGGAGGGAGCAGCAGAATGTGCCTCTCACATCTAGCCTGTAGGAATTCAGGTTGGCAAGTTCTATGGGGAAGCCCATTGCTGCCTATGGTGGAAACGGCATGGGAGATTTCAGTTTCAAAATCTCTGTGAAAAAGCGTCAGAGAAGCTTCTCCGTTTAGAATCCAGCATATCTCACTGAACCGAAGAAGTGGTAGTTAGAAGGGAGTTAGAGCTGCAAGCAGTTTGGTTTGGGAAATTAGACGCGAAATGAAACTGCAAATGCCTTCCAACAGGCTTGGAAAAGTGTGTTCTATATCTCTGCCAAACAGAGTCCCCGGAGGTTGAGCTTTCAGAAGCAAGCTTAACTGTTAGGGAGGAAGCAGCAGAATGTGCCTCTCACATCTAGCCTGTAGGAATTCAGGTTGGCAAGTTCTATGGGGAAGCCCATTGCTGCCTATGGTGGAAACGGCATGGGAGATTTCAGTTTCAAAATCTCTGTGAAAAAGCGTCAGAGAAGCTTCTCCGTTTAGAATCCAGCATATCTCACTGAACCGAAGAAGTGGTAGTTAGAAGGGAGTTAGAGCTGCAAGCAGTTTGGTTTGGGAAATTAGACGCGAAATGAAACTGCAAATGCCTTCCAACAGGCTTGGAAAAGTGTGTTCTATATCTCTGCCAAACAAACTCCCCGGAGGTTGAGCTTTCAGAAGCAAGTTTAACTCTAAGGGAGGAAGCAGCAGAATGTGCCTCTCACATCTAGCCTGTAGGAATTCAGGTTGGCAAGTTCCATGCGGAAGCCCATTGCTGCCTATGGTGGAAACGGCATGGGAGATTTCAGTTTCAAAATCTCTGTGAAAAAGCGTCAGAGAAGCTTCTCCGTTTAGAATCCAGCATATCTCACTGAACCGAAGAAGTGGTAGTTAGAAGGGAGTTAGAGCTGCAAGCAGTTTGGTTTGGGAAATTAGATGCGAAATGACACTGCAAAGGCCTTCCAACAGGCTTGGAAAAGTGTGTTCTATATCTCTGCCAAACAGAGTCCCCGGAGGTTGAGCTTTCAGAAGCAAGCTTAACTGTTAGGGAGGAAGCAGCAGAATGTGCCTCTCACATCTAGCCTGTAGGAATTCAGGTTGGCAAGTTCTATGGGGAAGCCCATAGGCGCCTTCGTTGGAAACGGGTTTGGAAATTTCAGTTTCAAAATCTCTGTGAAAAAGCGTCAGAGAAGCTTCTCCGTTTAGAATCCAGCATATCTCACTGAACCGAAGAAGTGGTAGTTAGAAGGGAGTTAGAGCTGCAAGCAGTTTGGTTTGGGAAATTAGACGCGAAATGAAACTGCAAATGCCTTCCAACAGGCTTGGAAAAGTGTGTTCTATATCTCTGCCAAACAAACTCCCCGGAGGTTGAGCTTTCAGAAGCAAGTTTAACTCTAAGGGAGGAAGCAGCAGAATGTGCCTCTCACATCTAGCCTGTAGGAATTCAGGTTGGCAAGTTCCATGGGGAAGCCCATTGCTGCCTACGGTGGAAACGGCATGGGAGATTTCAGTTTCAAAATCTCTGTGAAAAAGCGTCAGAGAAGCTTCTCCGTTTAGAATCCAGCATATCTCACTGAACCGAAGAAGTGGTAGTTAGAAGGGAGTTAGAGCTGCAAGCAGTTTGGTTTGGGAAATTAGACGCGAAATGAAACTGCAAATGCCTTCCAACAGGCTTGGAAAAGTGTGTTCTATATCTCTGCCAAACAAACTCCCCGGAGGTTGAGCTTTCAGAAGCTAGTTTAACTCTAAGGGAGGAAGCAGCAGAATGTGCCTCTCACATCTAGCCTGTAGGAATTCAGGTTGGCAAGTTCTATGGGGAAGCCCAGAGGCGCCTTCGTTGGAAACGGGTTTGGAAATTTCAGTTTCAAAATCTCTGTGAAAAAGCGTCAGAGAAGCTTCTCCGTTTAGAATCCAGCATATCTCACTGAACCGAAGAAGTGGTAGTTAGAAGGGAGTTAGAGCTGCAAGCAGTTTGGTTTGGGAAATTAGACGCGAAATGAAACTGCAAATGCCTTCCAACAGGCTTGGAAAAGTGTGTTCTATATCTCTGCCAAACAAACTCCCCGGAGGTTGAGCTTTCTGAAGCAAGTTTAACTCTAAGGGAGGAAGCAGCAGAATGTGCCTCTCACATCTAGCCTTTAGGAATTCAGGATGGCAAGTTCTATGGGGAAGCCCATTGCTGCCTATGGTGGAAACGGCATGGGAGATTTCAGTTTCAAAATCTCTGTGAAAAAGCGTCAGAGAAGCTTCTCCGTTTAGAATCCAGCATATCTCACTGAACCGAAGAAGTGGTAGTTAGAAGGCAGTTAGAGCTGCAAGCAGTTTGGTTTGGGAAATTAGACGCGAAATGAAACTGCAAATGCCTTCCAACAGGCTTGGAAAAGTGTGTTCTATATCTCTGCCAAACAGAGTCCCCGGAGGTTGAGCTTTCAGAAGCTAGATTAACTCTAAGGGAGGAAGCAGCAGAATGTGCCTCTCACATCTAGCCTGTAGGAATTCAGGTTGGCAAGTTCTATGGGGAAGCCCATTGGCGCCTTCGTTGGAAACGGTTTTGGAAATTTCAGTTTCAAAATCTCTGTGAAAAAGCGTCAGAGAAGCTTCTCCGTTTAGAATCCAGCATATCTCACTGAACCGAAGAAGTGGTAGTTAGATGGGAGTTAGAGCTGCAAGCAGTTTGCTTTGGGAAATTAGACGCGAAATGAAACTGCAAATGCCTTCCAACAGGCTTGGAAAAGTGTGTTCTATATCTCTGCCAAACAAACTCCCCGGAGGTTGAGCTTTCAGAAGCAAGTTTAACTCTAAGGGAGGAAGCAGCAGAATGTGCCTCTCACATCTAGCCTGTAGGAATTCAGGTTGGCAAGTTCTATGGGGAAGCCCATTGCTGCCTATGGTGGAAACGACATGGGAGATTTCAGTTTCAAAATCTCTGTGAAAAAGCGTCAGAGAAGCTTCTCCGTTTAGAATCCAGCATATCTCACTGAACCGAAGAAGTGGTAGTTAGAAGGGAGTTAGAGCTGCAAGCAGTTTGGTTTGGGAAATTAGACGCGAAATGAAACTGCAAATGCCTTCCAACAGGCTTGGAAAAGTGTGTTCTATATCTCTGCCAAACAAACTCCCCGGAGGTTGAGCTTTCAGAAGCAAGTTTAACTCTAAGGGAGGAAGCAGCAGAATGTGCCTCTCACATCTAGCCTGTAGGAATTCAGGTTGGCAAGTTCTATGGGGAAGCCCATTGCTGCCTATGGTGGAAACGGCATGGGAGATTTCAGTTTCAAAATCTCTGTGAAAAAGCGTCAGAGAAGCTTCTCCGTTTAGAATCCAGCATATCTCACTGAACCGAAGAAGTGGTAGTTAGAAGGGAGTTAGAGCTGCAAGCAGTTTGGTTTGGGAAATTAGACGCGAAATGAAACTGCAAATGCCTTCCAACAGGCTTGGAAAAGTGTGTTCTATATCTCTGCCAAACAAACTCCCCGGAGGTTGAGCTTTCAGAAGCAAGTTTAACTCTAAGGGAGGAAGCAGCAGAATGTGCCTCTCACATCTAGCCTGTAGGAATTCAGGTTGGCAAGTTCTATGGGGAAGCCCATTGCTGCCTATGGTGGAAACGGCATGGGAGATTTCAGTTTCAAAATCTCTGTGAAAAAGCGTCAGAGAAGCTTCTCCGTTTAGAATCCAGCATATCTCACTGAACCGAAGAAGTGGTAGTTAGAAGGGAGTTAGAGCTGCAAGCAGTTTGGTTTGGGAAATTAGACGCGAAATGAAACTGCAAATGCCTTCCAACAGGCTTGGAAAAGTGTGTTCTATATCTCTGCCAAACAAACTCCCCGGAGGTTGAGCTTTCAGAAGCTAGTTTAACTCTAAGGGAGGAAGCAGCAGAATGTGCCTCTCACATCTAGCCTGTAGGAATTCAGGTTGGCAAGTTCGATGGGGAAGCCCATAGGCGCCTTCGTTGGAAACGGGTTTGGAAATTTCAGTTTCAAAATCTCTGTGAAAAAGCGTCAGAGAAGCTTCTCCGTTTAGAATCCAGCATATCTCACTGAACCGAAGAAGTGGTAGTTAGAAGGCAGTTAGAGCTGCAAGCAGTTTGGTTTGGGAAATTAGACGCGAAATGAAACTGCAAATGCCTTCCAACAGGCTTGGAAAAGTGTGTTCTATATCTCTGCCAAACAAACTCCCCGGAGGTTGAGCTTTCAGAAGCTAGTTTAACTCTAAGGGAGGAAGCAGCAGAATGTGCCTCTCACATCTAGCCTGTAGGAATTCAGGTTGGCAAGTTCTATGGGGAAGCCCATTGGCGCCTTCGTTAGAAACGGGTTTGGAAATTTCAGTTTTAAAATCCCTGTGAAAAAGCGTCAGAGAAGCTTCTCCGTTTAGAATCCAGCATATCTCACTGAACCGAAGAAGTGGTAGTTAGATGGGAGTTAGAGCTGCAAGCAGTTTGGTTTGGGAAATTAGACGCGAAATGAAACTGCAAATGCCTTCCAACAGGCTTGGAAAATTGTGTTCTATATCTCTGCCAAACAGAGTCCCCGGAGGTTGAGCTTTCAGAAGCAAGCTTAACTGTTAGGGAGGAAGCAGCAGAATGTGCCTCTCACATCTAGCCTGTAGGAATTCAGGTTGGCAAGTTCTATGGGGAAGCCCATAGGCGCCTTCGTTGGAAACGGGTTTGGAAATTTCAGTTTCAAAATCTCTGTGAAAAAGCGTCAGAGAAGCTTCTCCGTTTAGAATCCAGCATATCTCACTGAACCGAAGAAGTGGTAGTTAGAAGGGAGTTAGAGCTGCAAGCAGTTTGGTTTGGGAAATTAGACGCGAAATGAAACTGCAAATGCCTTCCAACAGGCTTGGAAAAGTGTGTTCTATATCTCTGCCAAACAAACTCCCCGGAGGTTGAGCTTTCTGAAGCAAGTTTAACTCTAAGGGAGGAAGCAGCAGAATGTGCCTCTCACATCTAGCCTGTAGGAATTCAGGTTGGCAAGTTCTATGGGGAAGCCCATTGCTGCCTATGGTGGAAACGGCATGGGAGATTTCAGTTTCAAAATCTCTGTGAAAAAGCGTCAGAGAAGCTTCTCCGTTTAGAATCCAGCATATCTCACTGAACCGAAGAAGTGGTAGTTAGAAGGCAGTTAGAGCTGCAAGCAGTTTGGTTTGGGAAATTAGATGCGAAATGACACTGCAAAGGCCTTGCAACAGGCTTGGAAAAGTGTGTTCTATATCTCTGCCAAACAGAGTCCCCGGAGGTTGAGCTTACAGAAGCAAGCTTAACTGTTAGGGAGGGAGCAGCAGAATGTGCCTCTCACATCTAGCTTGTAGGAATTCAGGTTGGCAAGTTCTATGGGGAAGCCCATTGCTGCCTATGGTGGAAACGGCATGGGAGATTTCAGTTTCAAAATCTCTGTGAAAAAGCGTCAGAGAAGCTTCTCCGTTTAGAATCCAGCATATCTCACTGAACCGAAGAAGTGGTAGTTAGAAGGCAGTTAGAGCTGCAAGCAGTTTGGTTTGGGAAATTAGACGCGAAATGAAACTGCAAATGCCTTCCAACAGGCTTGGAAAAGTGTGTTCTATATCTCTGCCAAACAAACTCCCCGGAGGTTGAGCTTTCAGAAGCTAGTTTAACTCTAAGGGAGGAAGCAGCAGAATGTGCCTCTCACATCTAGCCTGTAGGAATTCAGGTTGGCAAGTTCTATGGGGAAGCCCATTGGCGCCTTCGTTGGAAACGGGTTTGGAAATTTCAGTTTCAAAATCTCTGTGAAAAAGCGTCAGAGAAGCTTCTCCGTTTAGAATCCAGCATATCTCACTGAACCGAAGAAGTGGTAGTTAGAAGGGAGTTAGAGCTGCAAGCAGTTTGGTTTGGGAAATTAGACGCGAAATGAAACTGCAAATGCCTTCCAACAGGCTTGGAAAAGTGTGTTCTATATCTCTGCCAAACAAACTCCCCGGAGGTTGAGCTTTCAGAAGCAAGTTTAACTCTAAGGGAGGAAGCAGCAGAATGTGCCTCTCACATCTAGCCTGTAGGAATTCAGGTTGGCAAGTTCTATGGGGAAGCCCATTGCTGCCTATGGTGGAAACGGCATGGGAGATTTCAGTTTCAAAATCTCTGTGAAAAAGCGTCAGAGAAGCTTCTCCGTTTAGAATCCAGCATATCTCACTGAACCGAAGAAGTGGTAGTTAGAAGGGAGTTAGAGCTGCAAGCAGTTTGGTTTGGGAAATTAGACGCGAAATGAAACTGCAAATGCCTTCCAACAGGCTTGGAAAAGTGTGTTCTATATCTCTGCCAAACAAACTCCCCGGAGGTTGAGCTTTCAGAAGCAAGTTTAACTCTAAGGGAGGAAGCAGCAGAATGTGCCTCTCACATCTAGCCTGTAGGAATTCAGGTTGGCAAGTTCCATGGGGAAGCCCATTGCTGCCTATGGTGGAAACGGCATGGGAGATTTCAGTTTCAAAATCTCTGTGAAAAAGCGTCAGAGAAGCTTCTCCGTTTAGAATCCAGCATATCTCACTGAACCGAAGAAGTGGTAGTTAGAAGGGAGTTAGAGCTGCAAGCAGTTTGGTTTGGGAAATTAGACGCGAAATGAAACTGCAAATGCCTTCCAACAGGCTTGGAAAAGTGTGTTCTATATCTCTGCCAAACAAACTCCCCGGAGGTTGAGCTTTCAGAAGCAAGTTTAACTCTAAGGGAGGAAGCAGCAGAATGTGCCTCTCACATCTAGCCTGTAGGAATTCAGGTTGGCAAGTTCCATGGGGAAGCCCATTGCTGCCTACGGTGGAAACGGCATGGGAGATTTCAGTTTCAAAATCTCTGTGAAAAAGCGTCAGAGAAGCTTCTCCGTTTAGAATCCAGCATATCTCACTGAACCGAAGAAGTGGTAGTTAGAAGGGAGTTAGAGCTGCAAGCAGTTTGGTTTGGGAAATTAGACGCGAAATGAAACTGCAAATGCCTTCCAACAGGCTTGGAAAACTGTGTTCTATATCTCTGCCAAACAAACTCCCCGGAGGTTGAGCTTTCAGAAGCTAGTTTAACTCTAAGGGAGGAAGCAGCAGAATGTGCCTCTCACATCTAGCCTGTAGGAATTCAGGTTGGCAAGTTCTATGGGGAAGCCCATTGGCGCCTTCGTTGGAAACGGGTTTGGAAATTTCAGTTTCAAAATCTCTGTGAAAAAGCGTCAGAGAAGCTTCTCCGTTTAGAATCCAGCATATCTCACTGAACCGAAGAAGTGGTAGTTAGAAGGGAGTTAGAGCTGCAAGCAGTTTGGTTTGGGAAATTAGATGCGAAATGACACTGCAAAGGCCTTCCAACAGGCTTGGAAAAGTGTGTTCTATATCCCTGCCAAACAGACTCCCCGGAGGTTGAGCTTTCAGAAGCAAGCTTAACTCTTAGGGAGGAAGCAGCAGAATGTGCCTCTCACATCTAGCCTGTAGGAATTCAGGTTGGCAAGTTCTATGGGGAAGCCCATTGCTGCCTATGGTGGAAACGGCATGGGAGATTTCAGTTTCAAAATCTCTGTGAAAAAGCGTCAGAGAAGCTTCTCCGTTTAGAATCCAGCATATCTCACTGAACCGAAGAAGTGGTAGTTAGAAGGGAGTTAGAGCTGCAAGCAGTTTGCTTTGGGAAATTAGACGCGAAATGAAACTGCAAATGCCTTCCAACAGGCTTGGAAAAGTGTGTTCTACATCTCTGCCAAACAAACTCCCCGGAGGTTGACCTTTCAGAAGCAAGTTTAACTCTAAGGGAGGAAGCAGCAGAATGTGCCTCTCACATCTAGCCTGTAGGAATTCAGGTTGGCAAGTTCTATGGGGAAGCCCATTGCTGCCTATGGTGGAAACGGCATGGGAGATTTCAGTTTCAAAATCTCTGTGAAAAAGCGTCAGAGAAGCTTCTCCGTTTAGAATCCAGCATATCTCACTGAACCGAAGAAGTGGTAGTTAGAAGGGAGTTAGAGCTGCAAGCAGTTTGGTTTGGGAAATTAGACGCGAAATGAAACTGCAAATGCCTTCCAACAGGCTTGGAAAAGTGTGTTCTATATCTCTGCCAAACAAACTCCCCGGAGGTTGAGCTTTCAGAAGCAAGTTTAACTCTAAGGGAGGAAGCAGCAGAATGTGCCTCTCACATCTAGCCTGTAGGAATTCAGGTTGGCAAGTTCTATGGGGAAGCCCATTGCTGCCTATGGTGGAAACGGCATGGGAGATTTCAGTTTCAAAATCTCTGTGAAAAAGCGTCAGAGAAGCTTCTCCGTTTAGAATCCAGCATATCTCACTGAACCGAAGAAGTGGTAGTTAGAAGGGAGTTAGAGCTGCAAGCAGTTTGGTTTGGGAAATTAGACGCGAAATGAAACTGCAAATGCCTTCCAACAGCCTTGGAAAAGTGTGTTCTATATCTCTGCCAAACAAACTCCCCGGAGGTTGAGCTTTCAGAAGCTAGTTTAACTCTAAGGGAGGAAGCAGCAGAATGTGCCTCTCACATCTAGCCTGTAGGAATTCAGGTTGGCAAGTTCTATGGGGAAGCCCATAGGCGCCTTCGTTGGAAACGGGTTTGGAAATTTCAGTTTCAAAATCTCTGTGAAAAAGCGTCAGAGAAGCTTCTCCGTTTAGAATCCAGCATATCTCACTGAACCGAAGAAGTGGTAGTTAGAAGGGAGTTAGAGCTGCAAGCAGTTTGGTTTGGGAAATTAGATGCGAAATGACACTGCAAAGGCCTTGCAACAGGCTTGGAAAAGTGTGTTCTATATCTCTGCCAAACAGAGTCCCCGGAGGTTGAGCTTTCAGAAGCAAGCTTAACTGTTAGGGAGGGAGCAGCAGAATGTGCCTCTCACATCTAGCTTGTAGGAATTCAGGTTGGCAAGTTCTATGGGGAAGCCCATTGGCGCCTTCGTTGGAAACGGGTTTGGAAATTTCAGTTTCAAAATCTCTGTGAAAAAGCGTCAGAGAAGCTTCTCCGTTTAGAATCCAGCATATCTCACTGAACCGAAGAAGTGGTAGTTAGAAGGCAGTTAGAGCTGCAAGCAGTTTGGTTTGGGAAATTAGACGCGAAATGAAACTGCAAATGCCTTCCAACAGGCTTGGAAAAGTGTGTTCTATATCTCTGCCAAACAAACTCCCCGGAGGTTGAGCTTTCAGAAGCTAGTTTAACTCTAAGGGAGGAAGCAGCAGAATGTGCCTCTCACATCTAGCCTGTAGGAATTCAGGTTGGCAAGTTCTATGGGGAAGCCCATTGGCGCCTTCGTTGGAAACGGGTTTGGAAATTTCAGTTTCAAAATCTCTGTGAAAAAGCGTCAGAGAAGCTTCTCCGTTTAGAATCCAGCATATCTCACTGAACCGAAGAAGTGGTAGTTAGAAGGGAGTTAGAGCTGCAAGCAGTTTGGTTTGGGAAATTAGACGCGAAATGAAACTGCAAATGCCTTCCAACAGGCTTGGAAAAGTGTGTTCTATATCTCTGCCAAACAAACTCCCCGGAGGTTGAGCTTTCAGAAGCAAGTTTAACTCTAAGGGAGGAAGCAGCAGAATGTGCCTCTCACATCTAGCCTGTAGGAATTCAGGTTGGCAAGTTCTATGGGGAAGCCCATTGCTGCCTATGGTGGAAACGGCATGGGAGATTTCAGTTTCAAAATCTCTGTGAAAAAGCGTCAGAGAAGCTTCTCCGTTTAGAATCCAGCATATCTCACTGAACCGAAGAAGTGGTAGTTAGAAGGGAGTTAGAGCTGCAAGCAGTTTGGTTTGGGAAATTAGACGGAAATGAAACTGCAAATGCCTTCCAACAGGCTTGGAAAAGTGTGTTCTATATCTCTGCCAAACAAACTCCCCGGAGGTTGAGCTTTCAGAAGCAAGTTTAACTCTAAGGGAGGAAGCAGCAGAATGTGCCTCTCACATCTAGCCTGTAGGAATTCAGGTTGGCAAGTTCCATGGGGAAGCCCATTGCTGCCTATGGTGGAAACGGCATGGGAGATTTCAGTTTCAAAATCTCTGTGAAAAAGCGTCAGAGAAGCTTCTCCGTTTAGAATCCAGCATATCTCACTGAACCGAAGAAGTGGTAGTTAGAAGGGAGTTAGAGCTGCAAGCAGTTTGGTTTGGGAAATTAGACGCGAAATGAAACTGCAAATGCCTTCCAACAGGCTTGGAAAAGTGTGTTCTATATCTCTGCCAAACAAACTCCCCGGAGGTTGAGCTTTCAGAAGCAAGTTTAACTCTAAGGGAGGAAGCAGCAGAATGTGCCTCTCACATCTAGCCTGTAGGAATTCAGGTTGGCAAGTTCCATGGGGAAGCCCATTGCTGCCTACGGTGGAAACGGCATGGGAGATTTCAGTTTCAAAATCTCTGTGAAAAAGCGTCAGAGAAGCTTCTCCGTTTAGAATCCAGCATATCTCACTGAACCGAAGAAGTGGTAGTTAGAAGGGAGTTAGAGCTGCAAGCAGTTTGGTTTGGGAAATTAGACGTGAAATGAAACTGCAAATGCCTTCCAACAGGCTTGGAAAACTGTGTTCTATATCTCTGCCAAACAAACTCCCCGGAGGTTGAGCTTTCAGAAGCTAGTTTAACTCTAAGGGAGGAAGCAGCAGAATGTGCCTCTCACATCTAGCCTGTAGGAATTCAGGTTGGCAAGTTCTATGGGGAAGCCCATTGCTGCCTATGGTGAAAACGGCATGGGAAATTTCAGTTTCAAAATCTCTGTGAAAAAGCGTCAGAGAAGCTTCTCCGTTTAGAATCCAGCATATCTCACTGAACCGAAGAAGTGGTAGTTAGAAGGGAGTTAGAGCTGCAAGCAGTTTGGTTTGGGAAATTAGATGCGAAATGACACTGCAAAGGCCTTCCAACAGGCTTGGAAAAGTGTGTTCTATATCCCTGCCAAACAGACTCCCCGGAGGTTGAGCTTTCAGAAGCAAGCTTAACTCTTAGGGAGGAAGCAGCAGAATGTGCCTCTCACATCTAGCCTGTAGGAATTCAGGTTGGCAAGTTCTATGGGGAAGCCCATTGCTGCCTATGGTGGAAACGGCATGGGAGATTTCAGTTTCAAAATCTCTGTGAAAAAGCGTCAGAGAAGCTTCTCCGTTTAGAATCCAGCATATCTCACTGAACCGAAGAAGTGGTAGTTAGAAGGGAGTTAGAGCTGCAAGCAGTTTGCTTTGGGAAATTAGACGCGAAATGAAACTGCAAATGCCTTCCAAAAGGCTTGGAAAAGTGTGTTCTACATCTCTGCCAAACAAACTCCCCGGAGGTTGACCTTTCAGAAGCAAGTTTAACTCTAAGGGAGGAAGCAGCAGAATGTGCCTCTCACATCTAGCCTGTAGGAATTCAGGTTGGCAAGTTCTATGGGGAAGCCCATTGCTGCCTATGGTGGAAACGGCATGGGAGATTTCAGTTTCAAAATCTCTGTGAAAAAGCGTCAGAGAAGCTTCTCCGTTTAGAATCCAGCATATCTCACTGAACCGAAGAAGTGGTAGTTAGAAGGGAGTTAGAGCTGCAAGCAGTTTGGTTTGGGAAATTAGACGCGAAATGAAACTGCAAATGCCTTCCAACAGGCTTGGAAAAGTGTGTTCTATATCTCTGCCAAACAAACTCCCCGGAGGTTGAGCTTTCAGAAGCAAGTTTAACTCTAAGGGAGGAAGCAGCAGAATGTGCCTCTCACATCTAGCCTGTAGGAATTCAGGTTGGCAAGTTCTATGGGGAAGCCCATTGCTGCCTATGGTGGAAACGGCATGGGAGATTTCAGTTTCAAAATCTCTGTGAAAAAGCGTCAGAGAAGCTTCTCCGTTTAGAATCCAGCATATCTCACTGAACCGAAGAAGTGGTAGTTAGAAGGGAGTTAGAGCTGCAAGCAGTTTGGTTTGGGAAATTAGACGCGAAATGAAACTGCAAATGCCTTCCAACAGCCTTGGAAAAGTGTGTTCTATATCTCTGCCAAACAAACTCCCCGGAGGTTGAGCTTTCAGAAGCTAGTTTAACTCTAAGGGAGGAAGCAGCAGAATGTGCCTCTCACATCTAGCCTGTAGGAATTCAGGTTGGCAAGTTCTATGGGGAAGCCCATAGGCGCCTTCGTTGGAAACGGGTTTGGAAATTTCAGTTTCAAAATCTCTGTGAAAAAGCGTCAGAGAAGCTTCTCCGTTTAGAATCCAGCATATCTCACTGAACCGAAGAAGTGGTAGTTAGAAGGGAGTTAGAGCTGCAAGCAGTTTGGTTTGGGAAATTAGATGCGAAATGACACTGCAAAGGCCTTGCAACAGGCTTGGAAAAGTGTGTTCTATATCTCTGCCAAACAGAGTCCCCGGAGGTTGAGCTTTCAGAAGCAAGCTTAACTGTTAGGGAGGGAGCAGCAGAATGTGCCTCTCACATCTAGCTTGTAGGAATTCAGGTTGGCAAGTTCTATGGGGAAGCCCATTGGCGCCTTCGTTGGAAACGGGTTTGGAAATTTCAGTTTCAAAATCTCTGTGAAAAAGCGTCAGAGAAGCTTCTCCGTTTAGAATCCAGCATATCTCACTGAACCGAAGAAGTGGTAGTTAGAAGGCAGTTAGAGCTGCAAGCAGTTTGGTTTGGGAAATTAGACGCGAAATGAAACTGCAAATGCCTTCCAACAGGCTTGGAAAAGTGTGTTCTATATCTCTGCCAAACAAACTCCCCGGAGGTTGAGCTTTCAGAAGCTAGTTTAACTCTAAGGGAGGAAGCAGCAGAATGTGCCTCTCACATCTAGCCTGTAGGAATTCAGGTTGGCAAGTTCTATGGGGAAGCCCATTGGCGCCTTCGTTGGAAACGGGTTTGGAAATTTCAGTTTCAAAATCTCTGTGAAAAAGCGTCAGAGAAGCTTCTCCGTTTAGAATCCAGCATATCTCACTGAACCGAAGAAGTGGTAGTTAGAAGGGAGTTAGAGCTGCAAGCAGTTTGGTTTGGGAAATTAGACGCGAAATGAAACTGCAAATGCCTTCCAACAGGCTTGGAAAAGTGTGTTCTATATCTCTGCCAAACAAACTCCCCGGAGGTTGAGCTTTCAGAAGCAAGTTTAACTCTAAGGGAGGAAGCAGCAGAATGTGCCTCTCACATCTAGCCTGTAGGAATTCAGGTTGGCAAGTTCTATGGGGAAGCCCATTGCTGCCTATGGTGGAAACGGCATGGGAGATTTCAGTTTCAAAATCTCTGTGAAAAAGCGTCAGAGAAGCTTCTCCGTTTAGAATCCAGCATATCTCACTGAACCGAAGAAGTGGTAGTTAGAAGGGAGTTAGAGCTGCAAGCAGTTTGGTTTGGGAAATTAGACGCGAAATGAAACTGCAAATGCCTTCCAACAGGCTTGGAAAAGTGTGTTCTATATCTCTGCCAAACAAACTCCCCGGAGGTTGAGCTTTCAGAAGCAAGTTTAACTCTAAGGGAGGAAGCAGCAGAATGTGCCTCTCACATCTAGCCTGTAGGAATTCAGGTTGGCAAGTTCCATGGGGAAGCCCATTGCTGCCTATGGTGGAAACGGCATGGGAGATTTCAGTTTCAAAATCTCTGTGAAAAAGCGTCAGAGAAGCTTCTCCGTTTAGAATCCAGCATATCTCACTGAACCGAAGAAGTGGTAGTTAGAAGGCAGTTAGAGCTGCAAGCAGTTTGGTTTGGGAAATTAGACGCGAAATGAAACTGCAAATGCCTTCCAACAGGCTTGGAAAAGTGTGTTCTATATCTCTGCCAAACAAACTCCCCGGAGGTTGAGCTTTCAGAAGCAAGTTTAACTCTAAGGGAGGAAGCAGCAGAATGTGCCTCTCACATCTAGCCTGTACGAATTCAGGTTGGCAAGTTCCATGGGGAAGCCCATTGCTGCCTACGGTGGAAACGGCATGGGAGATTTCAGTTTCAAAATCTCTGTGAAAAAGCGTCAGAGAAGCTTCTCCGTTTAGAATCCAGCATATCTCACTGAACCGAAGAAGTGGTAGTTAGAAGGGAGTTAGAGCTGCAAGCAGTTTGGTTTGGGAAATTAGACGCGAAATGAAACTGCAAATGCCTTCCAACAGGCTTGGAAAACTGTGTTCTATATCTCTGCCAAACAAACTCCCCGGAGGTTGAGCTTTCAGAAGCTAGTTTAACTCTAAGGGAGGAAGCAGCAGAATGTGCCTCTCACATCTAGCCTGTAGGAATTCAGGTTGGCAAGTTCTATGGGGAAGCCCATTGCTGCCTATGGTGAAAACGGCATGGGAAATTTCAGTTTCAAAATCTCTGTGAAAAAGCGTCAGAGAAGCTTCTCCGTTTAGAATCCAGCATATCTCACTGAACCGAAGAAGTGGTAGTTAGAAGGGAGTTAGAGCTGCAAGCAGTTTGGTTTGGGAAATTAGATGCGAAATGACACTGCAAAGGCCTTCCAACAGGCTTGGAAAAGTGTGTTCTATATCCCTGCCAAACAGACTCCCCGGAGGTTGAGCTTTCAGAAGCAAGCTTAACTCTTAGGGAGGAAGCAGCAGAATGTGCCTCTCACATCTAGCCTGTAGGAATTCAGGTTGGCAAGTTCTATGGGGAAGCCCATTGCTGCCTATGGTGGAAACGGCATGGGAGATTTCAGTTTCAAAATCTCTGTGAAAAAGCGTCAGAGAAGCTTCTCCGTTTAGAATCCAGCATATCTCACTGAACCGAAGAAGTGGTAGTTAGAAGGGAGTTAGAGCTGCAAGCAGTTTGCTTTGGGAAATTAGACGCGAAATGAAACTGCAAATGCCTTCCAACAGGCTTGGAAAAGTGTGTTCTACATCTCTGCCAAACAAACTCCCCGGAGGTTGACCTTTCAGAAGCAAGTTTAACTCTAAGGGAGGAAGCAGCAGAATGTGCCTCTCACATCTAGCCTGTAGGAATTCAGGTTGGCAAGTTCTATGGGGAAGCCCATTGCTGCCTATGGTGGAAACGGCATGGGAGATTTCAGTTTCAAAATCTCTGTGAAAAAGCGTCAGAGAAGCTTCTCCGTTTAGAATCCAGCATATCTCACTGAACCGAAGAAGTGGTAGTTAGAAGGGAGTTAGAGCTGCAAGCAGTTTGGTTTGGGAAATTAGACGCGAAATGAAACTGCAAATGCCTTCCAACAGGCTTGGAAAAGTGTGTTCTATATCTCTGCCAAACAAACTCCCCGGAGGTTGAGCTTTCAGAAGCAAGTTTAACTCTAAGGGAGGAAGCAGCAGAATGTGCCTCTCACATCTAGCCTGTAGGAATTCAGGTTGGCAAGTTCTATGGGGAAGCCCATTGCTGCCTATGGTGGAAACGGCATGGGAGATTTCAGTTTCAAAATCTCTGTGAAAAAGCGTCAGAGAAGCTTCTCCGTTTAGAATCCAGCATATCTCACTGAACCGAAGAAGTGGTAGTTAGAAGGGAGTTAGAGCTGCAAGCAGTTTGGTTTGGGAAATTAGACGCGAAATGAAACTGCAAATGCCTTCCAACAGCCTTGGAAAAGTGTGTTCTATATCTCTGCCAAACAAACTCCCCGGAGGTTGAGCTTTCAGAAGCTAGTTTAACTCTAAGGGAGGAAGCAGCAGAATGTGCCTCTCACATCTAGCCTGTAGGAATTCAGGTTGGCAAGTTCTATGGGGAAGCCCATAGGCGCCTTCGTTGGAAACGGGTTTGGAAATTTCAGTTTCAAAATCTCTGTGAAAAAGCGTCAGAGAAGCTTCTCCGTTTAGAATCCAGCATATCTCACTGAACCGAAGAAGTGGTAGTTAGAAGGGAGTTAGAGCTGCAAGCAGTTTGGTTTGGGAAATTAGATGCGAAATGACACTGCAAAGGCCTTGCAACAGGCTTGGAAAAGTGTGTTCTATATCTCTGCCAAACAGAGTCCCCGGAGGTTGAGCTTTCAGAAGCAAGCTTAACTGTTAGGGAGGGAGCAGCAGAATGTGCCTCTCACATCTAGCTTGTAGGAATTCAGGTTGGCAAGTTCTATGGGGAAGCCCATTGGCGCCTTCGTTGGAAACGGGTTTGGAAATTTCAGTTTCAAAATCTCTGTGAAAAAGCGTCAGAGAAGCTTCTCCGTTTAGAATCCAGCATATCTCACTGAACCGAAGAAGTGGTAGTTAGAAGGCAGTTAGAGCTGCAAGCAGTTTGGTTTGGGAAATTAGACGCGAAATGAAACTGCAAATGCCTTCCAACAGGCTTGGAAAAGTGTGTTCTATATCTCTGCCAAACAAACTCCCCGGAGGTTGAGCTTTCAGAAGCAAGTTTAACTCTAAGGGAGGAAGCAGCAGAATGTGCCTCTCACATCTAGCCTGTAGGAATTCAGGTTGGCAAGTTCTATGGGGAAGCCCATTGCTGCCTATGGTGGAAACGGCATGGGAGATTTCAGTTTCAAAATCTCTGTGAAAAAGCGTCAGAGAAGCTTCTCCGTTTAGAATCCAGCATATCTCACTGAACCGAAGAAGTGGTAGTTAGAAGGGAGTTAGAGCTGCAAGCAGTTTGGTTTGGGAAATTAGACGCGAAATGAAACTGCAAATGCCTTCCAACAGGCTTGGAAAAGTGTGTTCTATATCTCTGCCAAACAAACTCCCCGGAGGTTGAGCTTTCAGAAGCAAGTTTAACTCTAAGGGAGGAAGCAGCAGAATGTGCCTCTCACATCTAGCCTGTAGGAATTCAGGTTGGCAAGTTCCATGGGGAAGCCCATTGCTGCCTATGGTGGAAACGGCATGGGAGATTTCAGTTTCAAAATCTCTGTGAAAAAGCGTCAGAGAAGCTTCTCCGTTTAGAATCCAGCATATCTCACTGAACCGAAGAAGTGGTAGTTAGAAGGGAGTTAGAGCTGCAAGCAGTTTGGTTTGGGAAATTAGACGCGAAATGAAACTGCAAATGCCTTCCAACAGGCTTGGAAAAGTGTGTTCTATATCTCTGCCAAACAAACTCCCCGGAGGTTGAGCTTTCAGAAGCAAGTTTAACTCTAAGGGAGGAAGCAGCAGAATGTGCCTCTCACATCTAGCCTGTAGGAATTCAGGTTGGCAAGTTCCATGGGGAAGCCCATTGCTGCCAACGGTGGAAACGGCATGGGAGATTTCAGTTTCAAAATCTCTGTGAAAAAGCGTCAGAGAAGCTTCTCCGTTTAGAATCCAGCATATCTCACTGAACCGAAGAAGTGGTAGTTAGAAGGGAGTTAGAGCTGCAAGCAGTTTGGTTTGGGAAATTAGACGCGAAATGAAACTGCAAATGCCTTCCAACAGGCTTGGAAAACTGTGTTCTATATCTCTGCCAAACAAACTCCCCGGAGGTTGAGCTTTCAGAAGCTAGTTTAACTCTAAGGGAGGAAGCAGCAGAATGTGCCTCTCACATCTAGCCTGTAGGAATTCAGGTTGGCAAGTTCTATGGGGAAGCCCATTGCTGCCTATGGTGAAAACGGCATGGGAAATTTCAGTTTCAAAATCTCTGTGAAAAAGCGTCAGAGAAGCTTCTCCGTTTAGAATCCAGCATATCTCACTGAACCGAAGAAGTGGTAGTTAGAAGGGAGTTAGAGCTGCAAGCAGTTTGGTTTGGGAAATTAGATGCGAAATGACACTGCAAAGGCCTTCCAACAGGCTTGGAAAAGTGTGTTCTATATCCCTGCCAAACAGACTCCCCGGAGGTTGAGCTTTCAGAAGCAAGCTTAACTCTTAGGGAGGAAGCAGCAGAATGTGCCTCTCACATCTAGCCTGTAGGAATTCAGGTTGGCAAGTTCTATGGGGAAGCCCATTGCTGCCTATGGTGGAAACGGCATGGGAGATTTCAGTTTCAAAATCTCTGTGAAAAAGCGTCAGAGAAGCTTCTCCGTTTAGAATCCAGCATATCTCACTGAACCGAAGAAGTGGTAGTTAGAAGGGAGTTAGAGCTGCAAGCAGTTTGCTTTGGGAAATTAGACGCGAAATGAAACTGCAAATGCCTTCCAACAGGCTTGGAAAAGTGTGTTCTACATCTCTGCCAAACAAACTCCCCGGAGGTTGACCTTTCAGAAGCAAGTTTAACTCTAAGGGAGGAAGCAGCAGAATGTGCCTCTCACATCTAGCCTGTAGGAATTCAGGTTGGCAAGTTCTATGGGGAAGCCCATTGCTGCCTATGGTGGAAACGGCATGGGAGATTTCAGTTTCAAAATCTCTGTGAAAAAGCGTCAGAGAAGCTTCTCCGTTTAGAATCCAGCATATCTCACTGAACCGAAGAAGTGGTAGTTAGAAGGGAGTTAGAGCTGCAAGCAGTTTGGTTTGGGAAATTAGACGCGAAATGAAACTGCAAATGCCTTCCAACAGGCTTGGAAAAGTGTGTTCTATATCTCTGCCAAACAAACTCCCCGGAGGTTGAGCTTTCAGAAGCAAGTTTAACTCTAAGGGAGGAAGCAGCAGAATGTGCCTCTCACATCTAGCCTGTAGGAATTCAGGTTGGCAAGTTCTATGGGGAAGCCCATTGCTGCCTATGGTGGAAACGGCATGGGAGATTTCAGTTTCAAAATCTCTGTGAAAAAGCGTCAGAGAAGCTTCTCCGTTTAGAATCCAGCATATCTCACTGAACCGAAGAAGTGGTAGTTAGAAGGGAGTTAGAGCTGCAAGCAGTTTGGTTTGGGAAATTAGACGCGAAATGAAACTGCAAATGCCTTCCAACAGCCTTGGAAAAGTGTGTTCTATATCTCTGCCAAACAAACTCCCCGGAGGTTGAGCTTTCAGAAGCTAGTTTAACTCTAAGGGAGGAAGCAGCAGAATGTGCCTCTCACATCTAGCCTGTAGGAATTCAGGTTGGCAAGTTCTATGGGGAAGCCCATAGGCGCCTTCGTTGGAAACGGGTTTGGAAATTTCAGTTTCAAAATCTCTGTGAAAAAGCGTCAGAGAAGCTTCTCCGTTTAGAATCCAGCATATCTCACTGAACCGAAGAAGTGGTAGTTAGAAGGGAGTTAGAGCTGCAAGCAGTTTGGTTTGGGAAATTAGATGCGAAATGACACTGCAAAGGCCTTGCAACAGGCTTGGAAAAGTGTGTTCTATATCTCTGCCAAACAGAGTCCCCGGAGGTTGAGCTTTCAGAAGCAAGCTTAACTGTTAGGGAGGGAGCAGCAGAATGTGCCTCTCACATCTAGCTTGTAGGAATTCAGGTTGGCAAGTTCTATGGGGAAGCCCATTGGCGCCTTCGTTGGAAACGGGTTTGGAAATTTCAGTTTCAAAATCTCTGTGAAAAAGCGTCAGAGAAGCTTCTCCGTTTAGAATCCAGCATATCTCACTGAACCGAAGAAGTGGTAGTTAGAAGGCAGTTAGAGCTGCAAGCAGTTTGGTTTGGGAAATTAGACGCGAAATGAAACTGCAAATGCCTTCCAACAGGCTTGGAAAAGTGTGTTCTATATCTCTGCCAAACAAACTCCCCGGAGGTTGAGCTTTCAGAAGCTAGTTTAACTCTAAGGGAGGAAGCAGCAGAATGTGCCTCTCACATCTAGCCTGTAGGAATTCAGGTTGGCAAGTTCTATGGGGAAGCCCATTGGCGCCTTCGTTGGAAACGGGTTTGGAAATTTCAGTTTCAAAATCTCTGTGAAAAAGCGTCAGAGAAGCTTCTCCGTTTAGAATCCAGCATATCTCACTGAACCGAAGAAGTGGTAGTTAGAAGGGAGTTAGAGCTGCAAGCAGTTTGGTTTGGGAAATTAGACGCGAAATGAAACTGCAAATGCCTTCCAACAGGCTTGGAAAAGTGTGTTCTATATCTCTGCCAAACAAACTCCCCGGAGGTTGAGCTTTCAGAAGCAAGTTTAACTCTAAGGGAGGAAGCAGCAGAATGTGCCTCTCACATCTAGCCTGTAGGAATTCAGGTTGGCAAGTTCTATGGGGAAGCCCATTGCTGCCTATGGTGGAAACGGCATGGGAGAATTCAGTTTCAAAATCTCTGTGAAAAAGCGTCAGAGAAGCTTCTCCGTTTAGAATCCAGCATATCTCACTGAACCGAAGAAGTGGTAGTTAGAAGGGAGTTAGAGCTGCAAGCAGTTTGGTTTGGGAAATTAGACGCGAAATGAAACTGCAAATGCCTTCCAACAGGCTTGGAAAAGTGTGTTCTATATCTCTGCCAAACAAACTCCCCGGAGGTTGAGCTTTCAGAAGCAAGTTTAACTCTAAGGGAGGAAGCAGCAGAATGTGCCTCTCACATCTAGCCTGTAGGAATTCAGGTTGGCAAGTTCCATGGGGAAGCCCATTGCTGCCTACGGTGGAAACGGCATGGGAGATTTCAGTTTCAAAATCTCTGTGAAAAAGCGTCAGAGAAGCTTCTCCGTTTAGAATCCAGCATATCTCACTGAACCGAAGAAGTGGTAGTTAGAAGGGAGTTAGAGCTGCAAGCAGTTTGGTTTGGGAAATTAGACGCGAAATGAAACTGCAAATGCCTTCCAACAGGCTTGGAAAACTGTGTTCTATATCTCTGCCAAACAAACTCCCCGGAGGTTGAGCTTTCAGAAGCTAGTTTAACTCTAAGGGAGGAAGCAGCAGAATGTGCCTCTCACATCTAGCCTGTAGGAATTCAGGTTGGCAAGTTCTATGGGGAAGCCCATTGCTGCCTATGGTGAAAACGGCATGGGAAATTTCAGTTTCAAAATCTCTGTGAAAAAGCGTCAGAGAAGCTTCTCCGTTTAGAATCCAGCATATCTCACTGAACCGAAGAAGTGGTAGTTAGAAGGGAGTTAGAGCTGCAAGCAGTTTGGTTTGGGAAATTAGATGCGAAATGACACTGCAAAGGCCTTCCAACAGGCTTGGAAAAGTGTGTTCTATATCCCTGCCAAACAGACTCCCCGGAGGTTGAGCTTTCAGAAGCAAGCTTAACTCTTAGGGAGGAAGCAGCAGAATGTGCCTCTCACATCTAGCCTGTAGGAATTCAGGTTGGCAAGTTCTATGGGGAAGCCCATTGCTGCCTATGGTGGAAACGGCATGGGAGATTTCAGTTTCAAAATCTCTGTGAAAAAGCGTCAGAGAAGCTTCTCCGTTTAGAATCCAGCATATCTCACTGAACTGAAGAAGTGGTAGTTAGAAGGGAGTTAGAGCTGCAAGCAGTTTGCTTTGGGAAATTAGACGCGAAATGAAACTGCAAATGCCTTCCAACAGGCTTGGAAAATTGTGTTCTACATCTCTGCCAAACAAACTCCCCGGAGGTTGACCTTTCAGAAGCAAGTTTAACTCTAAGGGAGGAAGCAGCAGAATGTGCCTCTCACATCTAGCCTGTAGGAATTCAGGTTGGCAAGTTCTATGGGGAAGCCCATTGCTGCCTATGGTGGAAACGGCATGGGAGATTTCAGTTTCAAAATCTCTGTGAAAAAGCGTCAGAGAAGCTTCTCCGTTTAGAATCCAGCATATCTCACTGAACCGAAGAAGTGGTAGTTAGAAGGGAGTTAGAGCTGCAAGCAGTTTGGTTTGGGAAATTAGACGCGAAATGAAACTGCAAATGCCTTCCAACAGGCTTGGAAAAGTGTGTTCTATATCTCTGCCAAACAAACTCCCCGGAGGTTGAGCTTTCAGAAGCAAGTTTAACTCTAAGGGAGGAAGCAGCAGAATGTGCCTCTCACATCTAGCCTGTAGGAATTCAGGTTGGCAAGTTCTATGGGGAAGCCCATTGCTGCCTATGGTGGAAACGGCATGGGAGATTTCAGTTTCAAAATCTCTGTGAAAAAGCGTCAGAGAAGCTTCTCCGTTTAGAATCCAGCATATCTCACTGAACCGAAGAAGTGGTAGTTAGAAGGGAGTTAGAGCTGCAAGCAGTTTGGTTTGGGAAATTAGACGCGAAATGAAACTGCAAATGCCTTCCAACAGCCTTGGAAAAGTGTGTTCTATATCTCTGCCAAACAAACTCCCCGGAGGTTGAGCTTTCAGAAGCTAGTTTAACTCTAAGGGAGGAAGCAGCAGAATGTGCCTCTCACATCTAGCCTGTAGGAATTCAGGTTGGCAAGTTCTATGGGGAAGCCCATAGGCGCCTTCGTTGGAAACGGGTTTGGAAATTTCAGTTTCAAAATCTCTGTGAAAAAGCGTCAGAGAAGCTTCTCCGTTTAGAATCCAGCATATCTCACTGAACCGAAGAAGTGGTAGTTAGAAGGGAGTTAGAGCTGCAAGCAGTTTGGTTTGGGAAATTAGATGCGAAATGACACTGCAAAGGCCTTGCAACAGGCTTGGAAAAGTGTGTTCTATATCTCTGCCAAACAGAGTCCCCGGAGGTTGAGCTTTCAGAAGCAAGCTTAACTGTTAGGGAGGGAGCAGCAGAATGTGCCTCTCACATCTAGCTTGTAGGAATTCAGGTTGGCAAGTTCTATGGGGAAGCCCATTGGCGCCTTCGTTGGAAACGGGTTTGGAAATTTCAGTTTCAAAATCTCTGTGAAAAAGCGTCAGAGAAGCTTCTCCGTTTAGAATCCAGCATATCTCACTGAACCGAAGAAGTGGTAGTTAGAAGGCAGTTAGAGCTGCAAGCAGTTTGGTTTGGGAAATTAGACGCGAAATGAAACTGCAAATGCCTTCCAACAGGCTTGGAAAAGTGTGTTCTATATCTCTGCCAAACAAACTCCCCGGAGGTTGAGCTTTCAGAAGCTAGTTTAACTCTAAGGGAGGAAGCAGCAGAATGTGCCTCTCACATCTAGCCTGTACGAATTCAGGTTGGCAAGTTCCATGGGGAAGCCCATTGCTGCCTACGGTGGAAACGGCATGGGAGATTTCAGTTTCAAAATCTCTGTGAAAAAGCGTCAGAGAAGCTTCTCCGTTTAGAATCCAGCATATCTCACTGAACCGAAGAAGTGGTAGTTAGAAGGGAGTTAGAGCTGCAAGCAGTTTGGTTTGGGAAATTAGACGCGAAATGAAACTGCAAATGCCTTCCAACAGGCTTGGAAAACTGTGTTCTATATCTCTGCCAAACAAACTCCCCGGAGGTTGAGCTTTCAGAAGCTAGTTTAACTCTAAGGGAGGAAGCAGCAGAATGTGCCTCTCACATCTAGCCTGTAGGAATTCAGGTTGGCAAGTTCTATGGGGAAGCCCATTGCTGCCTATGGTGAAAACGGCATGGGAAATTTCAGTTTCAAAATCTCTGTGAAAAAGCGTCAGAGAAGCTTCTCCGTTTAGAATCCAGCATATCTCACTGAACCGAAGAAGTGGTAGTTAGAAGGGAGTTAGAGCTGCAAGCAGTTTGGTTTGGGAAATTAGATGCGAAATGACACTGCAAAGGCCTTCCAACAGGCTTGGAAAAGTGTGTTCTATATCCCTGCCAAACAGACTCCCCGGAGGTTGAGCTTTCAGAAGCAAGCTTAACTCTTAGGGAGGAAGCAGCAGAATGTGCCTCTCACATCTAGCCTGTAGGAATTCAGGTTGGCAAGTTCTATGGGGAAGCCCATTGCTGCCTATGGTGGAAACGGCATGGGAGATTTCAGTTTCAAAATCTCTGTGAAAAAGCGTCAGAGAAGCTTCTCCGTTTAGAATCCAGCATATCTCACTGAACCGAAGAAGTGGTAGTTAGAAGGGAGTTAGAGCTGCAAGCAGTTTGCTTTGGGAAATTAGACGCGAAATGAAACTGCAAATGCCTTCCAACAGGCTTGGAAAAGTGTGTTCTACATCTCTGCCAAACAAACTCCCCGGAGGTTGACCTTTCAGAAGCAAGTTTAACTCTAAGGGAGGAAGCAGCAGAATGTGCCTCTCACATCTAGCCTGTAGGAATTCAGGTTGGCAAGTTCTATGGGGAAGCCCATTGCTGCCTATGGTGGAAACGGCATGGGAGATTTCAGTTTCAAAATCTCTGTGAAAAAGCGTCAGAGAAGCTTCTCCGTTTAGAATCCAGCATATCTCACTGAACCGAAGAAGTGGTAGTTAGAAGGGAGTTAGAGCTGCAAGCAGTTTGGTTTGGGAAATTAGACGCGAAATGAAACTGCAAATGCCTTCCAACAGGCTTGGAAAAGTGTGTTCTATATCTCTGCCAAACAAACTCCCCGGAGGTTGAGCTTTCAGAAGCAAGTTTAACTCTAAGGGAGGAAGCAGCAGAATGTGCCTCTCACATCTAGCCTGTAGGAATTCAGGTTGGCAAGTTCTATGGGGAAGCCCATTGCTGCCTATGGTGGAAACGGCATGGGAGATTTCAGTTTCAAAATCTCTGTGAAAAAGCGTCAGAGAAGCTTCTCCGTTTAGAATCCAGCATATCTCACTGAACCGAAGAAGTGGTAGTTAGAAGGGAGTTAGAGCTGCAAGCAGTTTGGTTTGGGAAATTAGACGCGAAATGAAACTGCAAATGCCTTCCAACAGCCTTGGAAAAGTGTGTTCTATATCTCTGCCAAACAAACTCCCCGGAGGTTGAGCTTTCAGAAGCTAGTTTAACTCTAAGGGAGGAAGCAGCAGAATGTGCCTCTCACATCTAGCCTGTAGGAATTCAGGTTGGCAAGTTCTATGGGGAAGCCCATAGGCGCCTTCGTTGGAAACGGGTTTGGAAATTTCAGTTTCAAAATCTCTGTGAAAAAGCGTCAGAGAAGCTTCTCCGTTTAGAATCCAGCATATCTCACTGAACCGAAGAAGTGGTAGTTAGAAGGGAGTTAGAGCTGCAAGCAGTTTGGTTTGGGAAATTAGATGCGAAATGACACTGCAAAGGCCTTGCAACAGGCTTGGAAAAGTGTGTTCTATATCTCTGCCAAACAGAGTCCCCGGAGGTTGAGCTTTCAGAAGCAAGCTTAACTGTTAGGGAGGGAGCAGCAGAATGTGCCTCTCACATCTAGCTTGTAGGAATTCAGGTTGGCAAGTTCTATGGGGAAGCCCATTGGCGCCTTCGTTGGAAACGGGTTTGGAAATTTCAGTTTCAAAATCTCTGTGAAAAAGCGTCAGAGAAGCTTCTCCGTTTAGAATCCAGCATATCTCACTGAACCGAAGAAGTGGTAGTTAGAAGGGAGTTAGAGCTGCAAGCAGTTTGGTTTGGGAAATTAGACGCGAAATGAAACTGCAAATGCCTTCCAACAGCCTTGGAAAAGTGTGTTCTATATCTCTGCCAAACAAACTCCCCGGAGGTTGAGCTTTCAGAAGCTAGTTTAACTCTAAGGGAGGAAGCAGCAGAATGTGCCTCTCACATCTAGCCTGTAGGAATTCAGGTTGGCAAGTTCTATGGGGAAGCCCATTGGCGCCTTCGTTGGAAACGGGTTTGGAAATTTCAGTTTCAAAATCTCTGTGAAAAAGCGTCAGAGAAGCTTCTCCGTTTAGAATCCAGCATATCTCACTGAACCGAAGAAGTGGTAGTTAGAAGGGAGTTAGAGCTGCAAGCAGTTTGGTTTGGGAAATTAGACGCGAAATGAAACTGCAAATGCCTTCCAACAGGCTTGGAAAAGTGTGTTCTATATCTCTGCCAAACAAACTCCCCGGAGGTTGAGCTTTCAGAAGCAAGTTTAACTCTAAGGGAGGAAGCAGCAGAATGTGCCTCTCACATCTAGCCTGTAGGAATTCAGGTTGGCAAGTTCTATGGGGAAGCCCATTGCTGCCTATGGTGGAAACGGCATGGGAGATTTCAGTTTCAAAATCTCTGTGAAAAAGCGTCAGAGAAGCTTCTCCGTTTAGAATCCAGCATATCTCACTGAACCGAAGAAGTGGTAGTTAGAAGGGAGTTAGAGCTGCAAGCAGTTTGGTTTGGGAAATTAGACGCGAAATGAAACTGCAAATGCCTTCCAACAGGCTTGGAAAAGTGTGTTCTATATCTCTGCCAAACAAACTCCCCGGAGGTTGAGCTTTCAGAAGCAAGTTTAACTCTAAGGGAGGAAGCAGCAGAATGTGCCTCTCACATCTAGCCTGTAGGAATTCAGGTTGGCAAGTTCCATGGGGAAGCCCATTGCTGCCTATGGTGGAAACGGCATGGGAGATTTCAGTTTCAAAATCTCTGTGAAAAAGCGTCAGAGAAGCTTCTCCGTTTAGAATCCAGCATATCTCACTGAACCGAAGAAGTGGTAGTTAGAAGGGAGTTAGAGCTGCAAGCAGTTTGGTTTGGGAAATTAGACGCGAAATGAAACTGCAAATGCCTTCCAACAGGCTTGGAAAAGTGTGTTCTATATCTCTGCCAAACAAACTCCCCGGAGGTTGAGCTTTCAGAAGCAAGTTTAACTCTAAGGGAGGAAGCAGCAGAATGTGCCTCTCACATCTAGCCTGTAGGAATTCAGGTTGGCAAGTTCCATGGGGAAGCCCATTGCTGCCTACGGTGGAAACGGCATGGGAGATTTCAGTTTCAAAATCTCTGTGAAAAAGCGTCAGAGAAGCTTCTCCGTTTAGAATCCAGCATATCTCACTGAACCGAAGAAGTGGTAGTTAGAAGGGAGTTAGAGCTGCAAGCAGTTTGGTTTGGGAAATTAGACGCGAAATGAAACTGCAAATGCCTTCCAACAGGCTTGGAAAACTGTGTTCTATATCTCTGCCAAACAAACTCCCCGGAGGTTGAGCTTTCAGAAGCTAGTTTAACTCTAAGGGAGGAAGCAGCAGAATGTGCCTCTCACATCTAGCCTGTAGGAATTCAGGTTGGCAAGTTCTATGGGGAAGCCCATTGCTGCCTATGGTGAAAACGGCATGGGAAATTTCAGTTTCAAAATCTCTGTGAAAAAGCGTCAGAGAAGCTTCTCCGTTTAGAATCCAGCATATCTCACTGAACCGAAGAAGTGGTAGTTAGAAGGGAGTTAGAGCTGCAAGCAGTTTGGTTTGGGAAATTAGATGCGAAATGACACTGCAAAGGCCTTCCAACAGGCTTGGAAAAGTGTGTTCTATATCCCTGCCAAACAGACTCCCCGGAGGTTGAGCTTTCAGAAGCAAGCTTAACTCTTAGGGAGGAAGCAGCAGAATGTGCCTCTCACATCTAGCCTGTAGGAATTCAGGTTGGCAAGTTCTATGGGGAAGCCCATTGCTGCCTATGGTGGAAACGGCATGGGAGATTTCAGTTTCAAAATCTCTGTGAAAAAGCGTCAGAGAAGCTTCTCCGTTTAGAATCCAGCATATCTCACTGAACCGAAGAAGTGGTAGTTAGAAGGGAGTTAGAGCTGCAAGCAGTTTGCTTTGGGAAATTAGACGCGAAATGAAACTGCAAATGCCTTCCAACAGGCTTGGAAAAGTGTGTTCTACATCTCTGCCAAACAAACTCCCCGGAGGTTGACCTTTCAGAAGCAAGTTTAACTCTAAGGGAGGAAGCAGCAGAATGTGCCTCTCACATCTAGCCTGTAGGAATTCAGGTTGGCAAGTTCTATGGGGAAGCCCATTGCTGCCTATGGTGGAAACGGCATGGGAGATTTCAGTTTCAAAATCTCTGTGAAAAAGCGTCAGAGAAGCTTCTCCGTTTAGAATCCAGCATATCTCACTGAACCGAAGAAGTGGTAGTTAGAAGGGAGTTAGAGCTGCAAGCAGTTTGGTTTGGGAAATTAGACGCGAAATGAAACTGCAAATGCCTTCCAACAGGCTTGGAAAAGTGTGTTCTATATCTCTGCCAAACAAACTCCCCGGAGGTTGAGCTTTCAGAAGCAAGTTTAACTCTAAGGGAGGAAGCAGCAGAATGTGCCTCTCACATCTAGCCTGTAGGAATTCAGGTTGGCAAGTTCTATGGGGAAGCCCATTGCTGCCTATGGTGGAAACGGCATGGGAGATTTCAGTTTCAAAATCTCTGTGAAAAAGCGTCAGAGAAGCTTCTCCGTTTAGAATCCAGCATATCTCACTGAACCGAAGAAGTGGTAGTTAGAAGGGAGTTAGAGCTGCAAGCAGTTTGGTTTGGGAAATTAGACGCGAAATGAAACTGCAAATGCCTTCCAACAGCCTTGGAAAAGTGTGTTCTATATCTCTGCCAAACAAACTCCCCGGAGGTTGAGCTTTCAGAAGCTAGTTTAACTCTAAGGGAGGAAGCAGCAGAATGTGCCTCTCACATCTAGCCTGTAGGAATTCAGGTTGGCAAGTTCTATGGGGAAGCCCATAGGCGCCTTCGTTGGAAACGGGTTTGGAAATTTCAGTTTCAAAATCTCTGTGAAAAAGCGTCAGAGAAGCTTCTCCGTTTAGAATCCAGCATATCTCACTGAACCGAAGAAGTGGTAGTTAGAAGGGAGTTAGAGCTGCAAGCAGTTTGGTTTGGGAAATTAGATGCGAAATGACACTGCAAAGGCCTTGCAACAGGCTTGGAAAAGTGTGTTCTATATCTCTGCCAAACAGAGTCCCCGGAGGTTGAGCTTTCAGAAGCAAGCTTAACTGTTAGGGAGGGAGCAGCAGAATGTGCCTCTCACATCTAGCTTGTAGGAATTCAGGTTGGCAAGTTCTATGGGGAAGCCCATTGGCGCCTTCGTTGGAAACGGGTTTGGAAATTTCAGTTTCAAAATCTCTGTGAAAAAGCGTCAGAGAAGCTTCTCCGTTTAGAATCCAGCATATCTCACTGAACCGAAGAAGTGGTAGTTAGAAGGCAGTTAGAGCTGCAAGCAGTTTGGTTTGGGAAATTAGACGCGAAATGAAACTGCAAATGCCTTCCAACAGGCTTGGAAAAGTGTGTTCTATATCTCTGCCAAACAAACTCCCCGGAGGTTGAGCTTTCAGAAGCTAGTTTAACTCTAAGGGAGGAAGCAGCAGAATGTGCCTCTCACATCTAGCCTGTAGGAATTCAGGTTGGCAAGTTCCATGGGGAAGCCCATTGCTGCCTACGGTGGAAACGGCATGGGAGATTTCAGTTTCAAAATCTCTGTGAAAAAGCGTCAGAGAAGCTTCTCCGTTTAGAATCCAGCATATCTCACTGAACCGAAGAAGTGGTAGTTAGAAGGGAGTTAGAGCTGCAAGCAGTTTGCTTTGGGAAATTAGACGCGAAATGAAACTGCAAATGCCTTCCAACAGGCTTGGAAAAGTGTGTTCTACATCTCTGCCAAACAAACTCCCCGGAGGTTGACCTTTCAGAAGCAAGTTTAACTCTAAGGGAGGAAGCAGCAGAATGTGCCTCTCACATCTAGCCTGTAGGAATTCAGGTTGGCAAGTTCTATGGGGAAGCCCATTGCTGCCTATGGTGGAAACGGCATGGGAGATTTCAGTTTCAAAATCTCTGTGAAAAAGCGTCAGAGAAGCTTCTCCGTTTAGAATCCAGCATATCTCACTGAACCGAAGAAGTGGTAGTTAGAAGGGAGTTAGAGCTGCAAGCAGTTTGGTTTGGGAAATTAGACGCGAAATGAAACTGCAAATGCCTTCCAACAGGCTTGGAAAAGTGTGTTCTATATCTCTGCCAAACAAACTCCCCGGAGGTTGAGCTTTCAGAAGCAAGTTTAACTCTAAGGGAGGAAGCAGCAGAATGTGCCTCTCACATCTAGCCTGTAGGAATTCAGGTTGGCAAGTTCTATGGGGAAGCCCATTGCTGCCTATGGTGGAAACGGCATGGGAGATTTCAGTTTCAAAATCTCTGTGAAAAAGCGTCAGAGAAGCTTCTCCGTTTAGAATCCAGCATATCTCACTGAACCGAAGAAGTGGTAGTTAGAAGGGAGTTAGAGCTGCAAGCAGTTTGGTTTGGGAAATTAGACGCGAAATGAAACTGCAAATGCCTTCCAACAGCCTTGGAAAAGTGTGTTCTATATCTCTGCCAAACAAACTCCCCGGAGGTTGAGCTTTCAGAAGCTAGTTTAACTCTAAGGGAGGAAGCAGCAGAATGTGCCTCTCACATCTAGCCTGTAGGAATTCAGGTTGGCAAGTTCTATGGGGAAGCCCATAGGCGCCTTCGTTGGAAACGGGTTTGGAAATTTCAGTTTCAAAATCTCTGTGAAAAAGCGTCAGAGAAGCTTCTCCGTTTAGAATCCAGCATATCTCACTGAACCGAAGAAGTGGTAGTTAGAAGGGAGTTAGAGCTGCAAGCAGTTTGGTTTGGGAAATTAGATGCGAAATGACACTGCAAAGGCCTTGCAACAGGCTTGGAAAAGTGTGTTCTATATCTCTGCCAAACAGAGTCCCCGGAGGTTGAGCTTTCAGAAGCAAGCTTAACTGTTAGGGAGGGAGCAGCAGAATGTGCCTCTCACATCTAGCTTGTAGGAATTCAGGTTGGCAAGTTCTATGGGGAAGCCCATTGGCGCCTTCGTTGGAAACGGGTTTGGAAATTTCAGTTTCAAAATCTCTGTGAAAAAGCGTCAGAGAAGCTTCTCCGTTTAGAATCCAGCATATCTCACTGAACCGAAGAAGTGGTAGTTAGAAGGCAGTTAGAGCTGCAAGCAGTTTGGTTTGGGAAATTAGACGCGAAATGAAACTGCAAATGCCTTCCAACAGGCTTGGAAAAGTGTGTTCTATATCTCTGCCAAACAAACTCCCCGGAGGTTGAGCTTTCAGAAGCTAGTTTAACTCTAAGGGAGGAAGCAGCAGAATGTGCCTCTCACATCTAGCCTGTAGGAATTCAGGTTGGCAAGTTCCATGGGGAAGCCCATTGCTGCCTACGGTGGAAACGGCATGGGAGATTTCAGTTTCAAAATCTCTGTGAAAAAGCGTCAGAGAAGCTTCTCCGTTTAGAATCCAGCATATCTCACTGAACCGAAGAAGTGGTAGTTAGAAGGGAGTTAGAGCTGCAAGCAGTTTGGTTTGGGAAATTAGACGCGAAATGAAACTGCAAATGCCTTCCAACAGGCTTGGAAAACTGTGTTCTATATCTCTGCCAAACAAACTCCCCGGAGGTTGAGCTTTCAGAAGCTAGTTTAACTCTAAGGGAGGAAGCAGCAGAATGTGCCTCTCACATCTAGCCTGTAGGAATTCAGGTTGGCAAGTTCTATGGGGAAGCCCATTGCTGCCTATGGTGAAAACGGCATGGGAAATTTCAGTTTCAAAATCTCTGTGAAAAAGCGTCAGAGAAGCTTCTCCGTTTAGAATCCAGCATATCTCACTGAACCGAAGAAGTGGTAGTTAGAAGGGAGTTAGAGCTGCAAGCAGTTTGGTTTGGGAAATTAGATGCGAAATGACACTGCAAAGGCCTTCCAACAGGCTTGGAAAAGTGTGTTCTATATCCCTGCCAAACAGACTCCCCGGAGGTTGAGCTTTCAGAAGCAAGCTTAACTCTTAGGGAGGAAGCAGCAGAATGTGCCTCTCACATCTAGCCTGTAGGAATTCAGGTTGGCAAGTTCTATGGGGAAGCCCATTGCTGCCTACGGTGGAAACGGCATGGGAGATTTCAGTTTCAAAATCTCTGTGAAAAAGCGTCAGAGAAGCTTCTCCGTTTAGAATCCAGCATATCTCACTGAACCGAAGAAGTGGTAGTTAGAAGGGAGTTAGAGCTGCAAGCAGTTTGCTTTGGGAAATTAGACGCGAAATGAAACTGCAAATGCCTTCCAACAGGCTTGGAAAAGTGTGTTCTACATCTCTGCCAAACAAACTCCCATGAGGTTGACCTTTCAGAAGCAAGTTTAACTCTAAGGGAGGAAGCAGCAGAATGTGCCTCTCACATCTAGCCTGTAGGAATTCAGGTTGGCAAGTTCTATGGGGAAGCCCATTGCTGCCTATGGTGGAAACGGCATGGGAGATTTCAGTTTCAAAATCTCTGTGAAAAAGCGTCAGAGAAGCTTCTCCGTTTAGAATCCAGCATATCTCACTGAACCGAAGAAGTGGTAGTTAGAAGGGAGTTAGAGCTGCAAGCAGTTTGGTTTGGGAAATTAGACGCGAAATGAAACTGCAAATGCCTTCCAACAGGCTTGGAAAAGTGTGTTCTATATCTCTGCCAAACAAACTCCCCGGAGGTTGAGCTTTCAGAAGCAAGTTTAACTCTAAGGGAGGAAGCAGCAGAATGTGCCTCTCACATCTAGCCTGTAGGAATTCAGGTTGGCAAGTTCTATGGGGAAGCCCATTGCTGCCTATGGTGGAAACGGCATGGGAGATTTCAGTTTCAAAATCTCTGTGAAAAAGCGTCAGAGAAGCTTCTCCGTTTAGAATCCAGCATATCTCACTGAACCGAAGAAGTGGTAGTTAGAAGGGAGTTAGAGCTGCAAGCAGTTTGGTTTGGGAAATTAGACGCGAAATGAAACTGCAAATGCCTTCCAACAGCCTTGGAAAAGTGTGTTCTATATCTCTGCCAAACAAACTCCCCGGAGGTTGAGCTTTCAGAAGCTAGTTTAACTCTAAGGGAGGAAGCAGCAGAATGTGCCTCTCACATCTAGCCTGTAGGAATTCAGGTTGGCAAGTTCTATGGGGAAGCCCATAGGCGCCTTCGTTGGAAACGGGTTTGGAAATTTCAGTTTCAAAATCTCTGTGAAAAAGCGTCAGAGAAGCTTCTCCGTTTAGAATCCAGCATATCTCACTGAACCGAAGAAGTGGTAGTTAGAAGGGAGTTAGAGCTGCAAGCAGTTTGGTTTGGGAAATTAGATGCGAAATGACACTGCAAAGGCCTTGCAACAGGCTTGGAAAAGTGTGTTCTATATCTCTGCCAAACAGAGTCCCCGGAGGTTGAGCTTTCAGAAGCAAGCTTAACTGTTAGGGAGGGAGCAGCAGAATGTGCCTCTCACATCTAGCTTGTAGGAATTCAGGTTGGCAAGTTCTATGGGGAAGCCCATTGGCGCCTTCGTTGGAAACGGGTTTGGAAATTTCAGTTTCAAAATCTCTGTGAAAAAGCGTCAGAGAAGCTTCTCCGTTTAGAATCCAGCATATCTCACTGAACCGAAGAAGTGGTAGTTAGAAGGCAGTTAGAGCTGCAAGCAGTTTGGTTTGGGAAATTAGACGCGAAATGAAACTGCAAATGCCTTCCAACAGGCTTGGAAAAGTGTGTTCTATATCTCTGCCAAACAAACTCCCCGGAGGTTGAGCTTTCAGAAGCTAGTTTAACTCTAAGGGAGGAAGCAGCAGAATGTGCCTCTCACATCTAGCCTGTAGGAATTCAGGTTGGCAAGTTCTATGGGGAAGCCCATTGGCGCCTTCGTTGGAAACGGGTTTGGAAATTTCAGTTTCAAAATCTCTGTGAAAAAGCGTCAGAGAAGCTTCTCCGTTTAGAATCCAGCATATCTCACTGAACCGAAGAAGTGGTAGTTAGAAGGGAGTTAGAGCTGCAAGCAGTTTGGTTTGGGAAATTAGACGCGAAATGAAACTGCAAATGCCTTCCAACAGGCTTGGAAAAGTGTGTTCTATATCTCTGCCAAACAAACTCCCCGGAGGTTGAGCTTTCAGAAGCAAGTTTAACTCTAAGGGAGGAAGCAGCAGAATGTGCCTCTCACATCTAGCCTGTAGGAATTCAGGTTGGCAAGTTCTATGGGGAAGCCCATTGCTGCCTATGGTGGAAACGGCATGGGAGATTTCAGTTTCAAAATCTCTGTGAAAAAGCGTCAGAGAAGCTTCTCCGTTTAGAATCCAGCATATCTCACTGAACCGAAGAAGTGGTAGTTAGAAGGGAGTTAGAGCTGCAAGCAGTTTGGTTTGGGAAATTAGACGCGAAATGAAACTGCAAATGCCTTCCAACAGCCTTGGAAAAGTGTGTTCTATATCTCTGCCAAACAAACTCCCCGGAGGTTGAGCTTTCAGAAGCTAGTTTAACTCTAAGGGAGGAAGCAGCAGAATGTGCCTCTCACATCTAGCCTGTAGGAATTCAGGTTGGCAAGTTCTATGGGGAAGCCCATAGGCGCCTTCGTTGGAAACGGGTTTGGAAATTTCAGTTTCAAAATCTCTGTGAAAAAGCGTCAGAGAAGCTTCTCCGTTTAGAATCCAGCATATCTCACTGAACCGAAGAAGTGGTAGTTAGAAGGGAGTTAGAGCTGCAAGCAGTTTGGTTTGGGAAATTAGATGCGAAATGACACTGCAAAGGCCTTGCAACAGGCTTGGAAAAGTGTGTTCTATATCTCTGCCAAACAGAGTCCCCGGAGGTTGAGCTTTCAGAAGCAAGCTTAACTGTTAGGGAGGGAGCAGCAGAATGTGCCTCTCACATCTAGCTTGTAGGAATTCAGGTTGGCAAGTTCTATGGGGAAGCCCATTGGCGCCTTCGTTGGAAACGGGTTTGGAAATTTCAGTTTCAAAATCTCTGTGAAAAAGCGTCAGAGAAGCTTCTCCGTTTAGAATCCAGCATATCTCACTGAACCGAAGAAGTGGTAGTTAGAAGGCAGTTAGAGCTGCAAGCAGTTTGGTTTGGGAAATTAGACGCGAAATGAAACTGCAAATGCCTTCCAACAGGCTTGGAAAAGTGTGTTCTATATCTCTGCCAAACAAACTCCCCGGAGGTTGAGCTTTCAGAAGCTAGTTTAACTCTAAGGGAGGAAGCAGCAGAATGTGCCTCTCACATCTAGCCTGTAGGAATTCAGGTTGGCAAGTTCTATGGGGAAGCCCATTGGCGCCTTCGTTGGAAACGGGTTTGGAAATTTCAGTTTCAAAATCTCTGTGAAAAAGCGTCAGAGAAGCTTCTCCGTTTAGAATCCAGCATATCTCACTGAACCGAAGAAGTGGTAGTTAGAAGGGAGTTAGAGCTGCAAGCAGTTTGGTTTGGGAAATTAGACGCGAAATGAAACTGCAAATGCCTTCCAACAGGCTTGGAAAAGTGTGTTCTATATCTCTGCCAAACAAACTCCCCGGAGGTTGAGCTTTCAGAAGCAAGTTTAACTCTAAGGGAGGAAGCAGCAGAATGTGCCTCTCACATCTAGCCTGTAGGAATTCAGGTTGGCAAGTTCTATGGGGAAGCCCATTGCTGCCTATGGTGGAAACGGCATGGGAGATTTCAGTTTCAAAATCTCTGTGAAAAAGCGTCAGAGAAGCTTCTCCGTTTAGAATCCAGCATATCTCACTGAACCGAAGAAGTGGTAGTTAGAAGGGAGTTAGAGCTGCAAGCAGTTTGGTTTGGGAAATTAGACGCGAAATGAAACTGCAAATGCCTTCCAACAGGCTTGGAAAAGTGTGTTCTATATCTCTGCCAAACAAACTCCCCGGAGGTTGAGCTTTCAGAAGCAAGTTTAACTCTAAGGGAGGAAGCAGCAGAATGTGCCTCTCACATCTAGCCTGTAGGAATTCAGGTTGGCAAGTTCCATGGGGTAGCCCATTGCTGCCTATGGTGGAAACGGCATGGGAGATTTCAGTTTCAAAATCTCTGTGAAAAAGCGTCAGAGAAGCTTCTCCGTTTAGAATCCAGCATATCTCACTGAACCGAAGAAGTGGTAGTTAGAAGGGAGTTAGAGCTGCAAGCAGTTTGGTTTGGGAAATTAGACGCGAAATGAAACTGCAAATGCCTTCCAACAGGCTTGGAAAAGTGTGTTCTATATCTCTGCCAAACAAACTCCCCGGAGGTTGAGCTTTCAGAAGCAAGTTTAACTCTAAGGGAGGAAGCAGCAGAATGTGCCTCTCACATCTAGCCTGTAGGAATTCAGGTTGGCAAGTTCCATGGGGAAGCCCATTGCTGCCTACGGTGGAAACGGCATGGGAGATTTCAGTTTCAAAATCTCTGTGAAAAAGCGTCAGAGAAGCTTCTCCGTTTAGAATCCAGCATATCTCACTGAACCGAAGAAGTGGTAGTTAGAAGGGAGTTAGAGCTGCAAGCAGTTTGGTTTGGGAAATTAGACGCGAAATGAAACTGCAAATGCCTTCCAACAGGCTTGGAAAACTGTGTTCTATATCTCTGCCAAACAAACTCCCCGGAGGTTGAGCTTTCAGAAGCTAGTTTAACTCTAAGGGAGGAAGCAGCAGAATGTGCCTCTCACATCTAGCCTGTAGGAATTCAGGTTGGCAAGTTCTATGGGGAAGCCCATTGCTGCCTATGGTGAAAACGGCATGGGAAATTTCAGTTTCAAAATCTCTGTGAAAAAGCGTCAGAGAAGCTTCTCCGTTTAGAATCCAGCATATCTCACTGAACCGAAGAAGTGGTAGTTAGAAGGGAGTTAGAGCTGCAAGCAGTTTGGTTTGGGAAATTAGATGCGAAATGACACTGCAAAGGCCTTCCAACAGGCTTGGAAAAGTGTGTTCTATATCCCTGCCAAACAGACTCCCCGGAGGTTGAGCTTTCAGAAGCAAGCTTAACTCTTAGGGAGGAAGCAGCAGAATGTGCCTCTCACATCTAGCCTGTAGGAATTCAGGTTGGCAAGTTCTATGGGGAAGCCCATTGCTGCCTATGGTGGAAACGGCATGGGAGATTTCAGTTTCAAAATCTCTGTGAAAAAGCGTCAGAGAAGCTTCTCCGTTTAGAATCCAGCATATCTCACTGAACCGAAGAAGTGGTAGTTAGAAGGGAGTTAGAGCTGCAAGCAGTTTGGTTTGGGAAATTAGACGCGAAATGAAACTGCAAATGCCTTCCAACAGGCTTGGAAAAGTGTGTTCTACATCTCTGCCAAACAAACTCCCCGGAGGTTGACCTTTCAGAAGCAAGTTTAACTCTAAGGGAGGAAGCAGCAGAATGTGCCTCTCACATCTAGCCTGTAGGAATTCAGGTTGGCAAGTTCTATGGGGAAGCCCATTGCTGCCTATGGTGGAAACGGCATGGGAGATTTCAGTTTCAAAATCTCTGTGAAAAAGCGTCAGAGAAGCTTCTCCGTTTAGAATCCAGCATATCTCACTGAACCGAAGAAGTGGTAGTTAGAAGGGAGTTAGAGCTGCAAGCAGTTTGGTTTGGGAAATTAGACGCGAAATGAAACTGCAAATGCCTTCCAACAGGCTTGGAAAAGTGTGTTCTATATCTCTGCCAAACAAACTCCCCGGAGGTTGAGCTTTCAGAAGCAAGTTTAACTCTAAGGGAGGAAGCAGCAGAATGTGCCTCTCACATCTAGCCTGTAGGAATTCAGGTTGGCAAGTTCTATGGGGAAGCCCATTGCTGCCTATGGTGGAAACGGCATGGGAGATTTCAGTTTCAAAATCTCTGTGAAAAAGCGTCAGAGAAGCTTCTCCGTTTAGAATCCAGCATATCTCACTGAACCGAAGAAGTGGTAGTTAGAAGGGAGTTAGAGCTGCAAGCAGTTTGGTTTGGGAAATTAGACGCGAAATGAAACTGCAAATGCCTTCCAACAGCCTTGGAAAAGTGTGTTCTATATCTCTGCCAAACAAACTCCCCGGAGGTTGAGCTTTCAGAAGCTAGTTTAACTCTAAGGGAGGAAGCAGCAGAATGTGCCTCTCACATCTAGCCTGTAGGAATTCAGGTTGGCAAGTTCTATGGGGAAGCCCATAGGCGCCTTCGTTGGAAACGGGTTTGGAAATTTCAGTTTCAAAATCTCTGTGAAAAAGCGTCAGAGAAGCTTCTCCGTTTAGAATCCAGCATATCTCACTGAACCGAAGAAGTGGTAGTTAGAAGGGAGTTAGAGCTGCAAGCAGTTTGGTTTGGGAAATTAGATGCGAAATGACACTGCAAAGGCCTTGCAACAGGCTTGGAAAAGTGTGTTCTATATCTCTGCCAAACAGAGTCCCCGGAGGTTGAGCTTTCAGAAGCAAGCTTAACTGTTAGGGAGGGAGCAGCAGAATGTGCCTCTCACATCTAGCTTGTAGGAATTCAGGTTGGCAAGTTCTATGGGGAAGCCCATTGGCGCCTTCGTTGGAAACGGGTTTGGAAATTTCAGTTTCAAAATCTCTGTGAAAAAGCGTCAGAGAAGCTTCTCCGTTTAGAATCCAGCATATCTCACTGAACCGAAGAAGTGGTAGTTAGAAGGCAGTTAGAGCTGCAAGCAGTTTGGTTTGGGAAATTAGACGCGAAATGAAACTGCAAATGCCTTCCAACAGGCTTGGAAAAGTGTGTTCTATATCTCTGCCAAACAAACTCCCCGGAGGTTGAGCTTTCAGAAGCTAGTTTAACTCTAAGGGAGGAAGCAGCAGAATGTGCCTCTCACATCTAGCCTGTAGGAATTCAGGTTGGCAAGTTCTATGGGGAAGCCCATTGGCGCCTTCGTTGGAAACGGGTTTGGAAATTTCAGTTTCAAAATCTCTGTGAAAAAGCGTCAGAGAAGCTTCTCCGTTTAGAATCCAGCATATCTCACTGAACCGAAGAAGTGGTAGTTAGAAGGCAGTTAGAGCTGCAAGCAGTTTGGTTTGGGAAATTAGACGCGAAATGAAACTGCAAATGCCTTCCAACAGGCTTGGAAAAGTGTGTTCTATATCTCTGCCAAACAAACTCCCCGGAGGTTGAGCTTTCAGAAGCAAGTTTAACTCTAAGGGAGGAAGCAGCAGAATGTGCCTCTCACATCTAGCCTGTAGGAATTCAGGTTGGCAAGTTCTATGGGGAAGCCCATTGCTGCCTATGGTGGAAACGGCATGGGAGATTTCAGTTTCAAAATCTCTGTGAAAAAGCGTCAGAGAAGCTTCTCCGTTTAGAATCCAGCATATCTCACTGAACCGAAGAAGTGGTAGTTAGAAGGGAGTTAGAGCTGCAAGCAGTTTGGTTTGGGAAATTAGACGCGAAATGAAACTGCAAATGCCTTCCAACAGGCTTGGAAAAGTGTGTTCTATATCTCTGCCAAACAAACTCCCCGGAGGTTGAGCTTTCAGAAGCAAGTTTAACTCTAAGGGAGGAAGCAGCAGAATGTGCCTCTCACATCTAGCCTGTAGGAATTCAGGTTGGCAAGTTCCATGGGGAAGCCCATTGCTGCCTATGGTGGAAACGGCATGGGAGATTTCAGTTTCAAAATCTCTGTGAAAAAGCGTCAGAGAAGCTTCTCCGTTTAGAATCCAGCATATCTCACTGAACCGAAGAAGTGGTAGTTAGAAGGGAGTTAGAGCTGCAAGCAGTTTGGTTTGGGAAATTAGACGCGAAATGAAACTGCAAATGCCTTCCAACAGGCTTGGAAAAGTGTGTTCTATATCTCTGCCAAACAAACTCCCCGGAGGTTGAGCTTTCAGAAGCAAGTTTAACTCTAAGGGAGGAAGCAGCAGAATGTGCCTCTCACATCTAGCCTGTAGGAATTCAGGTTGGCAAGTTCCATGGGGAAGCCCATTGCTGCCTACGGTGGAAACGGCATGGGAGATTTCAGTTTCAAAATCTCTGTGAAAAAGCGTCAGAGAAGCTTCTCCGTTTAGAATCCAGCATATCTCACTGAACCGAAGAAGTGGTAGTTAGAAGGGAGTTAGAGCTGCAAGCAGTTTGGTTTGGGAAATTAGACGCGAAATGAAACTGCAAATGCCTTCCAACAGGCTTGGAAAACTGTGTTCTATATCTCTGCCAAACAAACTCCCCGGAGGTTGAGCTTTCAGAAGCTAGTTTAACTCTAAGGGAGGAAGCAGCAGAATGTGCCTCTCACATCTAGCCTGTAGGAATTCAGGTTGGCAAGTTCTATGGGGAAGCCCATTGCTGCCTATGGTGAAAACGGCATGGGAAATTTCAGTTTCAAAATCTCTGTGAAAAAGCGTCAGAGAAGCTTCTCCGTTTAGAATCCAGCATATCTCACTGAACCGAAGAAGTGGTAGTTAGAAGGGAGTTAGAGCTGCAAGCAGTTTGGTTTGGGAAATTAGATGCGAAATGACACTGCAAAGGCCTTCCAACAGGCTTGGAAAAGTGTGTTCTATATCCCTGCCAAACAGACTCCCCGGAGGTTGAGCTTTCAGAAGCAAGCTTAACTCTTAGGGAGGAAGCAGCAGAATGTGCCTCTCACATCTAGCCTGTAGGAATTCAGGTTGGCAAGTTCTATGGGGAAGCCCATTGCTGCCTATGGTGGAAACGGCATGGGAGATTTCAGTTTCAAAATCTCTGTGAAAAAGCGTCAGAGAAGCTTCTCCGTTTAGAATCCAGCATATCTCACTGAACCGAAGAAGTGGTAGTTAGAAGGGAGTTAGAGCTGCAAGCAGTTTGCTTTGGGAAATTAGACGCGAAATGAAACTGCAAATGCCTTCCAACAGGCTTGGAAAAGTGTGTTCTACATCTCTGCCAAACAAACTCCCCGGAGGTTGACCTTTCAGAAGCAAGTTTAACTCTAAGGGAGGAAGCAGCAGAATGTGCCTCTCACATCTAGCCTGTAGGAATTCAGGTTGGCAAGTTCTATGGGGAAGCCCATTGCTGCCTATGGTGGAAACGGCATGGGAGATTTCAGTTTCAAAATCTCTGTGAAAAAGCGTCAGAGAAGCTTCTCCGTTTAGAATCCAGCATATCTCACTGAACCGAAGAAGTGGTAGTTAGAAGGGAGTTAGAGCTGCAAGCAGTTTGGTTTGGGAAATTAGACGCGAAATGAAACTGCAAATGCCTTCCAACAGGCTTGGAAAAGTGTGTTCTATATCTCTGCCAAACAAACTCCCCGGAGGTTGAGCTTTCAGAAGCAAGTTTAACTCTAAGGGAGGAAGCAGCAGAATGTGCCTCTCACATCTAGCCTGTAGGAATTCAGGTTGGCAAGTTCTATGGGGAAGCCCATTGCTGCCTATGGTGGAAACGGCATGGGAGATTTCAGTTTCAAAATCTCTGTGAAAAAGCGTCAGAGAAGCTTCTCCGTTTAGAATCCAGCATATCTCACTGAACCGAAGAAGTGGTAGTTAGAAGGGAGTTAGAGCTGCAAGCAGTTTGGATTGGGAAATTAGACGCGAAATGAAACTGCAAATGCCTTCCAACAGCCTTGGAAAAGTGTGTTCTATATCTCTGCCAAACAAACTCCCCGGAGGTTGAGCTTTCAGAAGCTAGTTTAACTCTAAGGGAGGAAGCAGCAGAATGTGCCTCTCACATCTAGCCTGTAGGAATTCAGGTTGGCAAGTTCTATGGGGAAGCCCATAGGCGCCTTCGTTGGAAACGGGTTTGGAAATTTCAGTTTCAAAATCTCTGTGAAAAAGCGTCAGAGAAGCTTCTCCGTTTAGAATCCAGCATATCTCACTGAACCGAAGAAGTGGTAGTTAGAAGGGAGTTAGAGCTGCAAGCAGTTTGGTTTGGGAAATTAGATGCGAAATGACACTGCAAAGGCCTTGCAACAGGCTTGGAAAAGTGTGTTCTATATCTCTGCCAAACAGAGTCCCCGGAGGTTGAGCTTTCAGAAGCAAGCTTAACTGTTAGGGAGGGAGCAGCAGAATGTGCCTCTCACATCTAGCTTGTAGGAATTCAGGTTGGCAAGTTCTATGGGGAAGCCCATTGGCGCCTTCGTTGGAAACGGGTTTGGAAATTTCAGTTTCAAAATCTCTGTGAAAAAGCGTCAGAGAAGCTTCTCCGTTTAGAATCCAGCATATCTCACTGAACCGAAGAAGTGGTAGTTAGAAGGCAGTTAGAGCTGCAAGCAGTTTGGTTTGGGAAATTAGACGCGAAATGAAACTGCAAATGCCTTCCAACAGGCTTGGAAAAGTGTGTTCTATATCTCTGCCAAACAAACTCCCCGGAGGTTGAGCTTTCAGAAGCTAGTTTAACTCTAAGGGAGGAAGCAGCAGAATGTGCCTCTCACATCTAGCCTGTAGGAATTCAGGTTGGCAAGTTCTATGGGGAAGCCCATTGGCGCCTTCGTTGGAAACGGGTTTGGAAATTTCAGTTTCAAAATCTCTGTGAAAAAGCGTCAGAGAAGCTTCTCCGTTTAGAATCCAGCATATCTCACTGAACCGAAGAAGTGGTAGTTAGAAGGGAGTTAGAGCTGCAAGCAGTTTGGTTTGGGAAATTAGACGCGAAATGAAACTGCAAATGCCTTCCAACAGGCTTGGAAAAGTGTGTTCTATATCTCTGCCAAACAAACTCCCCGGAGGTTGAGCTTTCAGAAGCAAGTTTAACTCTAAGGGAGGAAGCAGCAGAATGTGCCTCTCACATCTAGCCTGTAGGAATTCAGGTTGGCAAGTTCTATGGGGAAGCCCATTGCTGCCTATGGTGGAAACGGCATGGGAGATTTCAGTTTCAAAATCTCTGTGAAAAAGCGTCAGAGAAGCTTCTCCGTTTAGAATCCAGCATATCTCACTGAACCGAAGAAGTGGTAGTTAGAAGGGAGTTAGAGCTGCAAGCAGTTTGGTTTGGGAAATTAGACGCGAAATGAAACTGCAAATGCCTTCCAACAGGCTTGGAAAAGTGTGTTCTATATCTCTGCCAAACAAACTCCCCGGAGGTTGAGCTTTCAGAAGCAAGTTTAACTCTAAGGGAGGAAGCAGCAGAATGTGCCTCTCACATCTAGCCTGTAGGAATTCAGGTTGGCAAGTTCCATGGGGAAGCCCATTGCTGCCTATGGTGGAAACGGCATGGGAGATTTCAGTTTCAAAATCTCTGTGAAAAAGCGTCAGAGAAGCTTCTCCGTTTAGAATCCAGCATATCTCACTGAACCGAAGAAGTGGTAGTTAGAAGGGAGTTAGAGCTGCAAGCAGTTTGGTTTGGGAAATTAGACGCGAAATGAAACTGCAAATGCCTTCCAACAGGCTTGGAAAAGTGTGTTCTATATCTCTGCCAAACAAACTCCCCGGAGGTTGAGCTTTCAGAAGCAAGTTTAACTCTAAGGGAGGAAGCAGCAGAATGTGCCTCTCACATCTAGCCTGTAGGAATTCAGGTTGGCAAGTTCCATGGGGAAGCCCATTGCTGCCTACGGTGGAAACGGCATGGGAGATTTCAGTTTCAAAATCTCTGTGAAAAAGCGTCAGAGAAGCTTCTCCGTTTAGAATCCAGCATATCTCACTGAACCGAAGAAGTGGTAGTTAGAAGGGAGTTAGAGCTGCAAGCAGTTTGGTTTGGGAAATTAGACGCGAAATGAAACTGCAAATGCCTTCCAACAGGCTTGGAAAACTGTGTTCTATATCTCTGCCAAACAAACTCCCCGGAGGTTGAGCTTTCAGAAGCTAGTTTAACTCTAAGGGAGGAAGCAGCAGAATGTGCCTCTCACATCTAGCCTGTAGGAATTCAGGTTGGCAAGTTCTATGGGGAAGCCCATAGGCGCCTTCGTTGGAAACGGGTTTGGAAATTTCAGTTTCAAAATCTCTGTGAAAAAGCGTCAGAGAAGCTTCTCCGTTTAGAATCCAGCATATCTCACTGAACCGAAGAAGTGGTAGTTAGAAGGCAGTTAGAGCTGCAAGCAGTTTGGTTTGGGAAATTAGACGCGAAATGAAACTGCAAATGCCTTCCAACAGGCTTGGAAAAGTGTGTTCTATATCTCTGCCAAACAAACTCCCCGGAGGTTGAGCTTTCAGAAGCTAGTTTAACTCTAAGGGAGGAAGCAGCAGAATGTGCCTCTCACATCTAGCCTGTAGGAATTCAGGTTGGCAAGTTCTATGGGGAAGCCCATTGGCGCCTTCGTTAGAAACGGGTTTGGAAATTTCAGTTTCAAAATCCCTGTGAAAAAGCGTCAGAGAAGCTTCTCCGTTTAGAATCCAGCATATCTCACTGAACCGAAGAAGTGGTAGTTATATGGGAGTTAGAGCTGCAAGCAGTTTGGTTTGGGAAATTAGACGCGAAATGAAACTGCAAATGCCTTCCAACAGGCTTGGAAAATTGTGTTCTATATCTCTGCCAAACAGAGTCCCCGGAGGTTGAGCTTTCAGAAGCAAGCTTAACTGTTAGGGAGGAAGCAGCAGAATGTGCCTCTCACATCTAGCCTGTAGGAATTCAGGTTGGCAAGTTCTATGGGGAAGCCCATTGCTGCCTATGGTGGAAACGGCATGGGAGATTTCAGTTTCAAAATCTCTGTGAAAAAGCGTCAGAGAAGCTTCTCCTTTTAGAATGCAGCATATCTCACTGAACCGAAGAAGTGGTAGTTAGAAGGGAGTTAGAGCTACAAGCAGTTTGGTTTGGGAAATTAGACGCGAAATGAAACTGCAAATGCCTTCCAACAGGCTTGGAAAAGTGTGTTCTACATCTCTGCCAAACAGAGTCCCCGGAGGTTGAGCTTTCAGAAGCAAGCTTAACTGTTAGGGAGGAAGCAGCAGAATGTGCCTCTCACATCTAGCCTGTAGGAATTCAGGTTGGCAAGTTCTATGGGGAAGCCCATTGCTGCCTATGGTGGAAACGGCATGGGAGATTTCAGTTTCAAAATCTCTGTGAAAAAGCGTCAGAGAAGCTTCTCCGTTTAGAATCCAGCATATCTCACTGAACCGAAGAAGTGGTAGTTAGAAGGGAGTTAGAGCTGCAAGCAGTTTGGTTTGGGAAATTAGACGCGAAATGAAACTGCAAATGCCTTCCAACAGGCTTGGAAAAGTGTGTTCTATATCTCTGCCAAACAAACTCCCCGGAGGTTGAGCTTTCAGAAGCAAGTTTAACTCTAAGGGAGGAAGCAGCAGAATGTGCCTCTCACATCTAGCCTGTAGGAATTCAGGTTGGCAAGTTCCATGGGGAAGCCCATTGCTGCCTACGGTGGAAACGGCATGGGAGATTTCAGTTTCAAAATCTCTGTGAAAAAGCGTCAGAGAAGCTTCTCCGTTTAGAATCCAGCATATCTCACTGAACCGAAGAAGTGGTAGTTAGAAGGGAGTTAGAGCTGCAAGCAGTTTGGTTTGGGAAATTAGATGCGAAATGACACTGCAAAGGCCTTGCAACAGGCTTGGAAAAGTGTGTTCTATATCTCTGCCAAACAGAGTCCCCGGAGGTTGAGCTTTCAGAAGCAAGCTTAACTGTTAGGGAGGGAGCAGCAGAATGTGCCTCTCACATCTAGCTTGTAGGAATTCAGGTTGGCATGTTCTATGGGGAAGCCCATTGGCGCCTTCGTTGGAAACGGGTTTGGAAATTTCAGTTTCAAAATCTCTGTGAAAAAGCGTCAGAGAAGCTTCTCCGTTTAGAATCCAGCATATCTCACTGAACCGAAGAAGTGGTAGTTAGAAGGCAGTTAGAGCTGCAAGCAGTTTGGTTTGGGAAATTAGACGCGAAATGAAACTGCAAATGCCTTCCAACAGGCTTGGAAAAGTGTGTTCTATATCTCTGCCAAACAAACTCCCCGGAGGTTGAGCTTTCAGAAGCTAGTTTAACTCTAAGGGAGGAAGCAGCAGAATGTGCCTCTCACATCTAGCCTGTAGGAATTCAGGTTGGCAAGTTCTATGGGGAAGCCCATTGGCGCCTTCGTTGGAAACGGGTTTGGAAATTTCAGTTTCAAAATCTCTGTGAAAAAGCGTCAGAGAAGCTTCTCCGTTTAGAATCCAGCATATCTCACTGAACCGAAGAAGTGGTAGTTAGAAGGGAGTTAGAGCTGCAAGCAGTTTGGTTTGGGAAATTAGACGCGAAATGAAACTGCAAATGCCTTCCAACAGGCTTGGAAAAGTGTGTTCTATATCTCTGCCAAACAAACTCCCCGGAGGTTGAGCTTTCAGAAGCTAGTTTAACTCTAAGGGAGGAAGCAGCAGAATGTGCCTCTCACATCTAGCCTGTAGGAATTCAGGTTGGCAAGTTCTATGGGGAAGCCCATAGGCGCCTTCGTTGGAAACGGGTTTGGAAATTTCAGTTTCAAAATCTCTGTGAAAAAGCGTCAGAGAAGCTTCTCCGTTTAGAATCCAGCATATCTCACTGAACCGAAGAAGTGGTAGTTAGAAGGGAGTTAGAGCTGCAAGCAGTTTGGTTTGGGAAATTAGACGCGAAATGAAACTGCAAATGCCTTAAAACAGGCTTGGAAAAGTGTGTTCTATATCTCTGCCAAACAGACTCCCCGGAGGTTGAGCTTTCAGAAGCTAGCTTAACTCTAAGGGAGGAAGCAGCAGAATGTGCCTCTCACATCTAGCCTGTAGGAATTCAGGTTGGCAAGTTCTATGGGGAAGCCCATTGCTGCCTATGGTGGAAACCGCATGGGAGATTTCAGTTTCAAAATCTCTGTGAAAAAGCGTCAGAGAAGCTTCTCCGTTTAGAATCCAGCATATCTCACTGAACCGAAGAAGTGGTAGTTAGAAGGGAGTTAGAGCTGCAAGCAGTTTGGTTTGGGAAATTAGACGCGAAATGAAACTGCAAATGCCTTCCAACAGGCTTGGAAAAGTGTGTTCTATATCTCTGCCAAACAGAGTCCCCGGAGGTTGAGCTTTCAGAAGCAAGCTTAACTGTTAGGGAGGAAGCAGCAGAATGTGCCTCTCACATCTAGCCTGTAGGAATTCAGGTTGGCAAGTTCTATGGGGAAGCCCATTGCTGCCTATGGTGGAAACGGCATGGGAGATTTCAGTTTCAAAATCTCTGTGAAAAAGCGTCAGAGAAGCTTCTCCGTTTAGAATGCAGCATATCTCACTGAACCGAAGAAGTGGTAGTTAGAAGGGAGTTAGAGCTGCAAGCAGTTTGGTTTGGGAAATTAGACGCGAAATGAAACTGCAAATGCCTTCCAACAGGCTTGGAAAAGTGTGTTCTATATCTCTGCCAAACAAACTCCCCGGAGGTTGAGCTTTCAGAAGCAAGTTTAACTCTAAGGGAGGAAGCAGCAGAATGTGCCTCTCACATCTAGCCTGTAGGAATTCAGGTTGGCAAGTTCCATGGGGAAGCCCATTGCTGCCTACGGTGGAAACGGCATGGGAGATTTCAGTTTCAAAATCTCTGTGAAAAAGCGTCAGAGAAGCTTCTCCGTTTAGAATCCAGCATATCTCACTGAACCGAAGAAGTGGTAGTTAGAAGGGAGTTAGAGCTGCAAGCAGTTTGGTTTGGGAAATTAGATGCGAAATGACACTGCAAAGTCCTTCCAACAGGCTTGGAAAAGTGTGTTCTATATCTCTGCCAAACAAAGTCCCCGGAGGTTGAGCTTTCAGAAGCAAGCTTAACTGTTAGGGAGGAAGCAGCAGAATGTGCCTCTCACATCTAGCCTGTAGGAATTCAGGTTGGCAAGTTCTATGGGGTAGCCCATAGGCGCCTTCGTTGGAAACGGGTTTGGAAATTTCAGTTTCAAAATCTCTGTGAAAAAGCGTCAGAGAAGCTTCTCCGTTTAGAATCCAGCATATCTCACTGAACCGAAGAAGTGGTAGTTAGAAGGGAGTTAGAGCTGCAAGCAGTTTGGTTTGGGAAATTAGACGCGAAATGAAACTGCAAATGCCTTCCAACAGGCTTGGAAAAGTGTGTTCTATATCTCTGCCAAACAAACTCCCCGGAGGTTGAGCTTTCTGAAGCAAGTTTAACTCTAAGGGAGGAAGCAGCAGAATGTGCCTCTCACATCTAGCCTTTAGGAATTCAGGTTGGCAAGTTCTATGGGGAAGCCCTTTGCTGCCTATGGTGGAAACGGCATGGGAGATTTCAGTTTCAAAATCTCTGTGAAAAAGCGTCAGAGAAGCTTCTCCGTTTAGAATTCAGCATATCTCACTGAACCGAAGAAGTGGTAGTTAGAAGGCAGTTAGAGCTGCAAGCAGTTTGGTTTGGGAAATTAGACGCGAAATGAAACTGCAAATGCCTTCCAACAGGCTTGGAAAAGTGTGTTCTATATCTCTCCCAAACAAACTCCCCGGAGGTTGAGCTTTCAGAAGCTAGTTTAACTCTAAGGGAGGAAGCAGCAGAATGTGCCTCTCACATCTAGCCTGTAGGAATTCAGGTTGGCAAGTTCTATGGGGAAGCCCATTGGCGCCTTCGTTGGAAACGGGTTTGGAAATTTCAGTTGCAAAATCTCTGTGAAAAAGCGTCAGAGAAGCTTCTCCGTTTAGAATCCAGCATATCTCACTGAACCGAAGAAGTGGTAGTTAGAAGGCAGTTAGAGCTGCAAGCAGTTTGGTTTGGGAAATTAGACGCGAAATGAAACTGCAAATGCCTTCCAACAGGCTTGGAAAAGTGTGTTCTATATCTCTGCCAAACAAACTCCCCGGAGGTTGAGCTTTCAGAAGCTAGTTTAACTCTAAGGGAGGAAGCAGCAGAATGTGCCTCTCACATCTAGCCTGTAGGAATTCAGGTTGGCAAGTTCTATGGGGAAGCCCATTGGCGCCTTCGTTGGAAACGGGTTTGGAAATTTCAGTTTCAAAATCTCTGTGAAAAAGCGTCAGAGAAGCTTCTCCGTTTAGAATCCAGCATATCTCACTGAACCGAAGAAGTGGTAGTTAGAAGGGAGTTAGAGCTGCAAGCAGTTTGGTTTGGGAAATTAGACGCGAAATGAAACTGCAAATGCCTTCCAACAGGCTTGGAAAAGTGTGTTCTATATCTCTGCCAAACAAACTCCCCGGAGGTTGAGCTTTCAGAAGCAAGTTTAACTCTAAGGGAGGAAGCAGCAGAATGTGCCTCTCACATCTAGCCTGTAGGAATTCAGGTTGGCAAGTTCTATGGGGAAGCCCATTGCTGCCTATGGTGGAAACGGCATGGGAGATTTCAGTTTCAAAATCTCTGTGAAAAAGCGTCAGAGAAGCTTCTCCGTTTAGAATCCAGCATATCTCACTGAACCGAAGAAGTGGTAGTTAGAAGGGAGTTAGAGCTGCAAGCAGTTTGGTTTGGGAAATTAGACGCGAAATGAAACTGCAAATGCCTTCCAACAGGCTTGGAAAAGTGTGTTCTATATCTCTGCCAAACAAACTCCCCGGAGGTTGAGCTTTCAGAAGCAAGTTTAACTCTAAGGGAGGAAGCAGCAGAATGTGCCTCTCACATCTAGCCTGTAGGAATTCAGGTTGGCAAGTTCCATGGGGAAGCCCATTGCTGCCTATGGTGGAAACGGCATGGGAGATTTCAGTTTCAAAATCTCTGTGAAAAAGCGTCAGAGAAGCTTCTCCGTTTAGAATCCAGCATATCTCACTGAACCGAAGAAGTGGTAGTTAGAAGGGAGTTAGAGCTGCAAGCAGTTTGGTTTGGGAAATTAGACGCGAAATGAAACTGCAAATGCCTTCCAACAGGCTTGGAAAAGTGTGTTCTATATCTCTGCCAAACAAACTCCCCGGAGGTTGAGCTTTCAGAAGCAAGTTTAACTCTAAGGGAGGAAGCAGCAGAATGTGCCTCTCACATCTAGCCTGTAGGAATTCAGGTTGGCAAGTTCCATGGGGAAGCCCATTGCTGCCTACGGTGGAAACGGCATGGGAGATTTCAGTTTCAAAATCTCTGTGAAAAAGCGTCAGAGAAGCTTCTCCGTTTAGAATCCAGCATATCTCACTGAACCGAAGAAGTGGTAGTTAGAAGGGAGTTAGAGCTGCAAGCAGTTTGGTTTGGGAAATTAGACGCGAAATGAAACTGCAAATGCCTTCCAACAGGCTTGGAAAACTGTGTTCTATATCTCTGCCAAACAAACTCCCCGGAGGTTGAGCTTTCAGAAGCTAGTTTAACTCTAAGGGAGGAAGCAGCAGAATGTGCCTCTCACATCTAGCCTGTAGGAATTCAGGTTGGCAAGTTCTATGGGGAAGCCCATAGGCGCCTTCGTTGGAAACGGGTTTGGAAATTTCAGTTTCAAAATCTCTGTGAAAAAGCGTCAGAGAAGCTTCTCCGTTTAGAATCCAGCATATCTCACTGAACCGAAGAAGTGGTAGTTAGAAGGCAGTTAGAGCTGCAAGCAGTTTGGTTTGGGAAATTAGACGCGAAATGAAACTGCAAATGCCTTCCAACAGGCTTGGAAAAGTGTGTTCTATATCTCTGCCAAACAAACTCCCCGGAGGTTGAGCTTTCAGAAGCTAGTTTAACTCTAAGGGAGGAAGCAGCAGAATGTGCCTCTCACATCTAGCCTGTAGGAATTCAGGTTGGCAAGTTCTATGGGGAAGCCCATTGGCGCCTTCGTTAGAAACGGGTTTGGAAATTTCAGTTTCAAAATCCCTGTGAAAAAGCGTCAGAGAAGCTTCTCCGTTTAGAATCCAGCATATCTCACTGAACCGAAGAAGTGGTAGTTATATGGGAGTTAGAGCTGCAAGCAGTTTGGTTTGGGAAATTAGACGCGAAATGAAACTGCAAATGCCTTCCAACAGGCTTGGAAAATTGTGTTCTATATCTCTGCCAAACAGAGTCCCCGGAGGTTGAGCTTTCAGAAGCAAGCTTAACTGTTAGGGAGGAAGCAGCAGAATGTGCCTCTCACATCTAGCCTGTAGGAATTCAGGTTGGCAAGTTCTATGGGGAAGCCCATTGCTGCCTATGGTGGAAACGGCATGGGAGATTTCAGTTTCAAAATCTCTGTGAAAAAGCGTCAGAGAAGCTTCTCCTTTTAGAATGCAGCATATCTCACTGAACCGAAGAAGTGGTAGTTAGAAGGGAGTTAGAGCTACAAGCAGTTTGGTTTGGGAAATTAGACGCGAAATGAAACTGCAAATGCCTTCCAACAGGCTTGGAAAAGTGTGTTCTACATCTCTGCCAAACAGAGTCCCCGGAGGTTGAGCTTTCAGAAGCAAGCTTAACTGTTAGGGAGGAAGCAGCAGAATGTGCCTCTCACATCTAGCCTGTAGGAATTCAGGTTGGCAAGTTCTATGGGGAAGCCCATTGCTGCCTATGGTGGAAACGGCATGGGAGATTTCAGTTTCAAAATCTCTGTGAAAAAGCGTCAGAGAAGCTTCTCCGTTTAGAATCCAGCATATCTCACTGAACCGAAGAAGTGGTAGTTAGAAGGGAGTTAGAGCTGCAAGCAGTTTGGTTTGGGAAATTAGACGCGAAATGAAACTGCAAATGCCTTCCAACAGGCTTGGAAAAGTGTGTTCTATATCTCTGCCAAACAAACTCCCCGGAGGTTGAGCTTTCAGAAGCAAGTTTAACTCTAAGGGAGGAAGCAGCAGAATGTGCCTCTCACATCTAGCCTGTAGGAATTCAGGTTGGCAAGTTCCATGGGGAAGCCCATTGCTGCCTACGGTGGAAACGGCATGGGAGATTTCAGTTTCAAAATCTCTGTGAAAAAGCGTCAGAGAAGCTTCTCCGTTTAGAATCCAGCATATCTCACTGAACCGAAGAAGTGGTAGTTAGAAGGGAGTTAGAGCTGCAAGCAGTTTGGTTTGGGAAATTAGATGCGAAATGACACTGCAAAGGCCTTGCAACAGGCTTGGAAAAGTGTGTTCTATATCTCTGCCAAACAGAGTCCCCGGAGGTTGAGCTTTCAGAAGCAAGCTTAACTGTTAGGGAGGGAGCAGCAGAATGTGCCTCTCACATCTAGCTTGTAGGAATTCAGGTTGGCATGTTCTATGGGGAAGCCCATTGGCGCCTTCGTTGGAAACGGGTTTGGAAATTTCAGTTTCAAAATCTCTGTGAAAAAGCGTCAGAGAAGCTTCTCCGTTTAGAATCCAGCATATCTCACTGAACCGAAGAAGTGGTAGTTAGAAGGCAGTTAGAGCTGCAAGCAGTTTGGTTTGGGAAATTAGACGCGAAATGAAACTGCAAATGCCTTCCAACAGGCTTGGAAAAGTGTGTTCTATATCTCTGCCAAACAAACTCCCCGGAGGTTGAGCTTTCAGAAGCTAGTTTAACTCTAAGGGAGGAAGCAGCAGAATGTGCCTCTCACATCTAGCCTGTAGGAATTCAGGTTGGCAAGTTCTATGGGGAAGCCCATTGGCGCCTTCGTTGGAAACGGGTTTGGAAATTTCAGTTTCAAAATCTCTGTGAAAAAGCGTCAGAGAAGCTTCTCCGTTTAGAATCCAGCATATCTCACTGAACCGAAGAAGTGGTAGTTAGAAGGGAGTTAGAGCTGCAAGCAGTTTGGTTTGGGAAATTAGACGCGAAATGAAACTGCAAATGCCTTCCAACAGGCTTGGAAAAGTGTGTTCTATATCTCTGCCAAACAAACTCCCCGGAGGTTGAGCTTTCAGAAGCTAGTTTAACTCTAAGGGAGGAAGCAGCAGAATGTGCCTCTCACATCTAGCCTGTAGGAATTCAGGTTGGCAAGTTCTATGGGGAAGCCCATAGGCGCCTTCGTTGGAAACGGGTTTGGAAATTTCAGTTTCAAAATCTCTGTGAAAAAGCGTCAGAGAAGCTTCTCCGTTTAGAATCCAGCATATCTCACTGAACCGAAGAAGTGGTAGTTAGAAGGGAGTTAGAGCTGCAAGCAGTTTGGTTTGGGAAATTAGACGCGAAATGAAACTGCAAATGCCTTAAAACAGGCTTGGAAAAGTGTGTTCTATATCTCTGCCAAACAGACTCCCCGGAGGTTGAGCTTTCAGAAGCTAGCTTAACTCTAAGGGAGGAAGCAGCAGAATGTGCCTCTCACATCTAGCCTGTAGGAATTCAGGTTGGCAAGTTCTATGGGGAAGCCCATTGCTGCCTATGGTGGAAACCGCATGGGAGATTTCAGTTTCAAAATCTCTGTGAAAAAGCGTCAGAGAAGCTTCTCCGTTTAGAATCCAGCATATCTCACTGAACCGAAGAAGTGGTAGTTAGAAGGGAGTTAGAGCTGCAAGCAGTTTGGTTTGGGAAATTAGACGCGAAATGAAACTGCAAATGCCTTCCAACAGGCTTGGAAAAGTGTGTTCTATATCTCTGCCAAACAGAGTCCCCGGAGGTTGAGCTTTCAGAAGCAAGCTTAACTGTTAGGGAGGAAGCAGCAGAATGTGCCTCTCACATCTAGCCTGTAGGAATTCAGGTTGGCAAGTTCTATGGGGAAGCCCATTGCTGCCTATGGTGGAAACGGCATGGGAGATTTCAGTTTCAAAATCTCTGTGAAAAAGCGTCAGAGAAGCTTCTCCGTTTAGAATGCAGCATATCTCACTGAACCGAAGAAGTGGTAGTTAGAAGGGAGTTAGAGCTGCAAGCAGTTTGGTTTGGGAAATTAGACGCGAAATGAAACTGCAAATGCCTTCCAACAGGCTTGGAAAAGTGTGTTCTATATCTCTGCCAAACAAACTCCCCGGAGGTTGAGCTTTCAGAAGCAAGTTTAACTCTAAGGGAGGAAGCAGCAGAATGTGCCTCTCACATCTAGCCTGTAGGAATTCAGGTTGGCAAGTTCCATGGGGAAGCCCATTGCTGCCTACGGTGGAAACGGCATGGGAGATTTCAGTTTCAAAATCTCTGTGAAAAAGCGTCAGAGAAGCTTCTCCGTTTAGAATCCAGCATATCTCACTGAACCGAAGAAGTGGTAGTTAGAAGGGAGTTAGAGCTGCAAGCAGTTTGGTTTGGGAAATTAGATGCGAAATGACACTGCAAAGTCCTTCCAACAGGCTTGGAAAAGTGTGTTCTATATCTCTGCCAAACAAAGTCCCCGGAGGTTGAGCTTTCAGAAGCAAGCTTAACTGTTAGGGAGGAAGCAGCAGAATGTGCCTCTCACATCTAGCCTGTAGGAATTCAGGTTGGCAAGTTCTATGGGGTAGCCCATAGGCGCCTTCGTTGGAAACGGGTTTGGAAATTTCAGTTTCAAAATCTCTGTGAAAAAGCGTCAGAGAAGCTTCTCCGTTTAGAATCCAGCATATCTCACTGAACCGAAGAAGTGGTAGTTAGAAGGGAGTTAGAGCTGCAAGCAGTTTGGTTTGGGAAATTAGACGCGAAATGAAACTGCAAATGCCTTCCAACAGGCTTGGAAAAGTGTGTTCTATATCTCTGCCAAACAAACTCCCCGGAGGTTGAGCTTTCTGAAGCAAGTTTAACTCTAAGGGAGGAAGCAGCAGAATGTGCCTCTCACATCTAGCCTTTAGGAATTCAGGTTGGCAAGTTCTATGGGGAAGCCCTTTGCTGCCTATGGTGGAAACGGCATGGGAGATTTCAGTTTCAAAATCTCTGTGAAAAAGCGTCAGAGAAGCTTCTCCGTTTAGAATTCAGCATATCTCACTGAACCGAAGAAGTGGTAGTTAGAAGGCAGTTAGAGCTGCAAGCAGTTTGGTTTGGGAAATTAGACGCGAAATGAAACTGCAAATGCCTTCCAACAGGCTTGGAAAAGTGTGTTCTATATCTCTCCCAAACAAACTCCCCGGAGGTTGAGCTTTCAGAAGCTAGTTTAACTCTAAGGGAGGAAGCAGCAGAATGTGCCTCTCACATCTAGCCTGTAGGAATTCAGGTTGGCAAGTTCTATGGGGAAGCCCATTGGCGCCTTCGTTGGAAACGGGTTTGGAAATTTCAGTTGCAAAATCTCTGTGAAAAAGCGTCAGAGAAGCTTCTCCGTTTAGAATCCAGCATATCTCACTGAACCGAAGAAGTGGTAGTTAGAAGGGAGTTAGAGCTGCAAGCAGTTTGGTTTGGGAAATTAGACGCGAAATGAAACTGCAAATGCCTTCCAACAGGCTTGGAAAAGTGTGTTCTATATCTCTGCCAAACAAACTCCCCGGAGGTTGAGCTTTCAGAAGCTAGTTTAACTCTAAGGGAGGAAGCAGCAGAATGTGCCTCTCACATCTAGCCTGTAGGAATTCAGGTTGGCAAGTTCTATGGGGAAGCCCATAGGCGCCTTCGTTGGAAACGGGTTTGGAAATTTCAGTTTCAAAATCTCTGTGAAAAAGCGTCAGAGAAGCTTCTCCGTTTAGAATCCAGCATATCTCACTGAACCGAAGAAGTGGTAGTTAGAAGGGAGTTAGAGCTGCAAGCAGTTTGGTTTGGGAAATTAGACACGAAATGAAACTGCAAATGCCTTCCAACAGGCTTGGAAAAGTGTGTTCTATATCTCTGCCAAACAAACCCCCCGGAGGTTGAGCTTTCTGAAGCAAGTTTAACTCTAAGGGAGGAAGCAGCAGAATGTGCCTCTCACATCTAGCCTTTAGGAATTCAGGTTGGCAAGTTCTATGGGGAAGCCCATTGCTGCCTATGGTGGAAACGGCATGGGAGATTTCAGTTTCAAAATCTCTGTGAAAAAGCGTCAGAGAAGCTTCTCCGTTTAGAATCCAGCATATCTCACTGAACCGAAGAAGTGGTAGTTAGAAGGGAGTTAGAGCTGCAAGCAGTTTGGTTTGGGAAATTAGATGCGAAATGACACTGCAAAGGCCTTGCAACAGGCTTGGAAAAGTGTGTTCTATATCTCTGCCAAACAGAGTCCCCGGAGGTTGAGCTTTCAGAAGCAAGCTTAACTGTTAGGGAGGGAGCAGCAGAATGTGCCTCTCACATCTAGCCTGTAGGAATTCAGGTTGGCAAGTTCTATGGGGAAGCCCATTGCTGCCTATGGTGGAAACGGCATGGGAGATTTCAGTTTCAAAATCTCTGTGAAAAAGCGTCAGAGAAGCTTCTCCGTTTAGAATCCAGCATATCTCACTGAACCGAAGAAGTGGTAGTTAGAAGGGAGTTAGAGCTACAAGCAGTTTGGTTTGGGAAATTAGACGCGAAATGAAACTGCAAATGCCTTCCAACAGGCTTGGAAAAGTGTGTTCTATATCTTTGCCAAACAGACTCCCCGGAGGTTGAGCTTTCAGAAGCAAGTTTAACTCTAAGGGAGGAAGCAGCAGAATGTGCCTATCACATCTAGCCTGTAGGAATTCAGGTTGGCAAGTTCTATGGGGAAGCCCATTGCTGCCTATGGTGAAAACGGCATGGGAAATTTCAGTTTCAAAATCTCTGTGAAAAAGCGTCAGAGAAGCTTCTCCATTTACAATCCAGCATATCTCACTGAACCGAAGAAGTGGTAGTTAGAAGGGAGTTAGAGCTGCAAGCAGTTTGGTTTGGGAAATTAGACGCGAAATGAAACTGCAAATGCCTTAAAACAGGCTTGGAAAAGTGTGTTCTATATCTCTGCCAAACAGACTCCCCGGAGGTTGAGCTTTCAGAAGCTAGCTTAACTCTAAGGGAGGAAGCAGCAGAATGTGCCTCTCACATCTAGCCTGTAGGAATTCAGGTTGGCAAGTTCTATGGGAAAGCCCATTGGCGCCTTCGTTGGAAACGGGTTTGGAAATTTCAGTTGCAAAATCTCTGTGAAAAAGCGTCAGAGAAGCTTCTCCGTTTAGAATCCAGCATATCTCACTGAACCGAAGAAGTGGTAGTTAGAAGGGAGTCAGAGCTGCAAGCAGTTTGGTTTGGGAAATTAGACGCGAAATGAAACTGCAAATGCCTTCCAACAGGCTTGGAAAAGTGTGTTCTATATCTCTGCCAAACAAACTCCCCGGAGGTTGAGCTTTCAGAAGCAAGTTTAACTCTAAGGGAGGAAGCAGCAGAATGTGCCTCTCACATCTAGCCTGTAGGAATTCAGGTTGGCAAGTTCTATGGGGAAGCCCATTGCTGCCTATGGTGGAAACGGCATGGGAGATTTCAGTTTCAAAATCTCTGTGAAAAAGCGTCAGAGAAGCTTCTCCGTTTAGAATCCAGCATATCTCACTGAACCGAAGAAGTGGTAGTTAGAAGGGAGTTAGAGCTGCAAGCAGTTTGGTTTGGGAAATTAGACGCGAAATGAAACTGCAAATGCCTTCCAACAGGCTTGGAAAAGTGTGTTCTATATCTCTGCCAAACAAACTCCCCGGAGGTTGAGCTTTCAGAAGCTAGTTTAACTCTAAGGGAGGAAGCAGCAGAATGTGCCTCTCACATCTAGCCTGTAGGAATTCAGGTTGGCAAGTTCTATGGGGAAGCCCATTGCTGCCTATGGTGAAAACGGCATGGGAAATTTCAGTTTCAAAATCTCTGTGAAAAAGCGTCAGAGAAGCTTCTCCGTTTAGAATCCAGCATATCTCACTGAACCGAAGAAGTGGTAGTTAGAAGGGAGTTAGAGCTGCAAGCAGTTTGGTTTGGGAAATTAGACGCGAAATGAAACTGCAAATGCCTTAAAACAGGCTTGGAAAAGTGTGTTCTATATCTCTGCCAAACAGACTCCCCGGAGGTTGAGCTTTCAGAAGCTAGCTTAACTCTAAGGGAGGAAGCAGCAGAATGTGCCTCTCACATCTAGCCTGTAGGAATTCAGGTTGGCAAGTTCTATGGGGAAGCCCATTGCTGCCTATGGTGGAAACGGCATGGGAAATTTCAGTTTCAAAATCTCTGTGAAAAAGCGTCAGAGAAGCTTCTCCATTTACAATCCAGCATATCTCACTGAACCGAAGAAGTGGTAGTTAGAAGGGAGTTAGAGCTGCAAGCAGTTTGGTTTGGGAAATTAGACGCGAAATGAAACTGCAAATGCCTTAAAACAGGCTTGGAAAAGTGTGTTCTATATCTCTGCCAAACAGACTCCCCGGAGGTTGAGCTTTCAGAAGCTAGCTTAACTCTAAGGGAGGAAGCAGCAGAATGTGCCTCTCACATCTAGCCTGTAGGAATTCAGGTTGGCAAGTTCTATGGGAAAGCCCATTGGCGCCTTCGTTGGAAACGGGTTTGGAAATTTCAGTTGCAAAATCTCTGTGAAAAAGCGTCAGAGAAGCTTCTCCGTTTAGAATCCAGCATATCTCACTGAACCGAAGAAGTGGTAGTTAGAAGGGAGTCAGAGCTGCAAGCAGTTTGGTTTGGGAAATTAGACGCGAAATGAAACTGCAAATGCCTTCCAACAGGCTTGGAAAAGTGTGTTCTATATCTCTGCCAAACAAACTCCCCGGAGGTTGAGCTTTCAGAAGCAAGTTTAACTCTAAGGGAGGAAGCAGCAGAATGTGCCTCTCACATCTAGCCTGTAGGAATTCAGGTTGGCAAGTTCTATGGGGAAGCCCATTGCTGCCTATGGTGGAAACGGCATGGGAGATTTCAGTTTCAAAATCTCTGTGAAAAAGCGTCAGAGAAGCTTCTCCGTTTAGAATCCAGCATATCTCACTGAACCGAAGAAGTGGTAGTTAGAAGGGAGTTAGAGCTGCAAGCAGTTTGGTTTGGGAAATTAGACGCGAAATGAAACTGCAAATGCCTTCCAACAGGCTTGGAAAAGTGTGTTCTATATCTCTGCCAAACAAACTCCCCGGAGGTTGAGCTTTCAGAAGCTAGTTTAACTCTAAGGGAGGAAGCAGCAGAATGTGCCTCTCACATCTAGCCTGTAGGAATTCAGGTTGGCAAGTTCTATGGGGAAGCCCATTGCTGCCTACGGTGAAAACGGCATGGGAAATTTCAGTTTCAAAATCTCTGTGAAAAAGCGTCAGAGAAGCTTCTCCGTTTAGAATCCAGCATATCTCACTGAACCGAAGAAGTGGTAGTTAGAAGGGAGTTAGAGCTGCAAGCAGTTTGGTTTGGGAAATTAGACGCGAAATGAAACTGCAAATGCCTTAAAACAGGCTTGGAAAAGTGTGTTCTATATCTCTGCCAAACAGACTCCCCGGAGGTTGAGCTTTCAGAAGCTAGCTTAACTCTAAGGGAGGAAGCAGCAGAATGTGCCTCTCACATCTAGCCTGTAGGAATTCAGGTTGGCAAGTTCTATGGGGAAGCCCATTGCTGCCTATGGTGGAAACGGCATGTGAGATTTCAGTTTCAAAATCTCTGTGAAAAAGCGTCAGAGAAGCTTCTCCGTTTAGAATCCAGCATATCTCACTGAACCGAAGAAGTGGTAGTTAGAAGGGAGTTAGAGCTGCAAGCAGTTTGGTTTGGGAAATTAGACGCGAAATGAAACTGCAAATGCCTTCCAACAGGCTTGGAAAAGTGTGTTCTACATCTCTGCCAAACAGAGTCCCCGGAGGTTGAGCTTTCAGAAGCAAGCTTAACTGTTAGGGAGGAAGCAGCAGAATGTGCCTCTCACATCTAGCCTGTAGGAATTCAGGTTGGCAAGTTCTATGGGGAAGCCCATTGCTGCCTATGGTGGAAACGGCATGGGAGATTTCAGTTTCAAAATCTCTGTGAAAAAGCGTCAGAGAAGCTTCTCCGTTTAGAATCCAGCATATCTCACTGAACCGAAGAAGTGGTAGTTAGAAGGCAGTTAGAGCTGCAAGCAGTTTGGTGTGGGAAATTAGACGCGAAATGAAACTGCAAATGCCTTAAAACAGGCTTGGAAAAGTGTGTTCTATATCTCTGCCAAACAGACTCCCCGGAGGTTGAGCTTTCAGAAGCTAGCTTAACTCTAAGGGAGGAAGCAGCAGAATGTGCCTCTCACATCTAGCCTGTAGGAATTCAGGTTGGCAAGTTCTATGGGGAAGCCCATTGCTGCCTATGGTGGAAACGGCATGTGAGATTTCAGTTTCAAAATCTCTGTGAAAAAGCGTCAGAGAAGCTTCTCCGTTTAGAATCCAGCATATCTCACTGAACCGAAGAAGTGGTAGTTAGAAGGGAGTTAGAGCTGCAAGCAGTTTGGTTTGGGAAATTAGACGCGAAATGAAACTGCAAATGCCTTCCAACAGGCTTGGAAAAGTGTGTTCTACATCTCTGCCAAACAGAGTCCCCGGAGGTTGAGCTTTCAGAAGCAAGCTTAACTGTTAGGGAGGAAGCAGCAGAATGTGCCTCTCACATCTAGCCTGTAGGAATTCAGGTTGGCAAGTTCTATGGGGAAGCCCATTGCTGCCTATGGTGGAAACGGCATGGGAGATTTCAGTTTCAAAATCTCTGTGAAAAAGCGTCAGAGAAGCTTCTCCGTTTAGAATCCAGCATATCTCACTGAACCGAAGAAGTGGTAGTTAGAAGGGAGTTAGAGCTGCAAGCAGTTTGGTTTGGGAAATTAGACGCGAAATGAAACTGCAAATGCCTTCCAACAGGCTTGGAAAAGTGTGTTCTATATCTCTGCCAAACAAACTCCCCGGAGGTTGAGCTTTCAGAAGCAAGTTTAACTCTAAGGGAGGAAGCAGCAGAATGTGCCTCTCACATCTAGCCTGTAGGAATTCAGGTTGGCAAGTTCCATGGGGAAGCCCATTGCTGCCTACGGTGGAAACGGCATGGGAGATTTCAGTTTCAAAATCTCTGTGAAAAAGCGTCAGAGAAGCTTCTCCGTTTAGAATCCAGCATATCTCACTGAACCGAAGAAGTGGTAGTTAGAAGGGAGTTAGAGCTGCAAGCAGTTTGGTTTGGGAAATTAGATGCGAAATGACACTGCAAAGGCCTTCCAACAGGCTTGGAAAAGTGTGTTCTATATCTCTGCCAAACAAAGTCCCCGGAGGTTGAGCTTTCAGAAGCAAGCTTAACTGTTAGGGAGGAAGCAGCAGAATGTGCCTCTCACATCTAGCCTGTAGGAATTCAGGTTGGCAAGTTCTATGGGGAAGCCCATAGGCGCCTTCGTTGGAAACGGGTTTGGAAATTTCAGTTTCAAAATCTCTGTGAAAAAGCGTCAGAGAAGCTTCTCCGTTTAGAATCCAGCATATCTCACTGAACCGAAGAAGTGGTAGTTAGAAGGGAGTTAGAGCTGCAAGCAGTTTGGTTTGGGAAATTAGACGCGAAATGAAACTGCAAATGCCTTCCAACAGGCTTGGAAAAGTGTGTTCTATATCTCTGCCAAACAAACTCCCCGGAGGTTGAGCTTTCTGAAGCAAGTTTAACTCTAAGGGAGGAAGCAGCAGAATGTGCCTCTCACATCTAGCCTTTAGGAATTCAGGTTGGCAAGTTCTATGGGGAAGCCCATTGCTGCCTATGGTGGAAACGGCATGGGAGATTTCAGTTTCAAAATCTCTGTGAAAAAGCGTCAGAGAAGCTTCTCCGTTTAGAATCCAGCATATCTCACTGAACCGAGGAAGTGGTAGTTAGAAGGGAGTTAGAGCTGGAAGCAGTTTGGTTTGGGAAATTAGATGCGAAATGACACTGCAAAGGCCTTGCAACAGGCTTGGAAAAGTGTGTTCTATATCTCTGCCAAACAGAGTCCCCGGAGGTTGAGCTTTCAGAAGCAAGCTTAACTGTTAGGGAGGGAGCAGCAGAATGTGCCTCTCACATCTAGCTTGTAGGAATTCAGGTTGGCATGTTCTATGGGGAAGCCCATTGGCGCCTTCGTTGGAAACGGGTTTGGAAATTTCAGTTTCAAAATCTCTGTGAAAAAGCGTCAGAGAAGCTTCTCCGTTTAGAATCCAGCATATCTCACTGAACCGAAGAAGTGGTAGTTAGAAGGCAGTTAGAGCTGCAAGCAGTTTGGTTTGGGAAATTAGACGCGAAATGAAACTGCAAATGCCTTCCAACAGGCTTGGAAAAGTGTGTTCTATATCTCTGCCAAACAAACTCCCCGGAGGTTGAGCTTTCAGAAGCTAGTTTAACTCTAAGGGAGGAAGCAGCAGAATGTGCCTCTCACATCTAGCCTGTAGGAATTCAGGTTGGCAAGTTCTATGGGGAAGCCCATTGGCGCCTTCGTTGGAAACGGGTTTGGAAATTTCAGTTTCAAAATCTCTGTGAAAAAGCGTCAGAGAAGCTTCTCCGTTTAGAATCCAGCATATCTCACTGAACCGAAGAAGTGGTAGTTAGAAGGGAGTTAGAGCTGCAAGCAGTTTGGTTTGGGAAATTAGACGCGAAATGAAACTGCAAATGCCTTCCAACAGGCTTGGAAAAGTGTGTTCTATATCTCTGCCAAACAAACTCCCCGGAGGTTGAGCTTTCAGAAGCTAGTTTAACTCTAAGGGAGGAAGCAGCAGAATGTGCCTCTCACATCTAGCCTGTAGGAATTCAGGTTGGCAAGTTCTATGGGGAAGCCCATAGGCGCCTTCGTTGGAAACGGGTTTGGAAATTTCAGTTTCAAAATCTCTGTGAAAAAGCGTCAGAGAAGCTTCTCCGTTTAGAATCCAGCATATCTCACTGAACCGAAGAAGTGGTAGTTAGAAGGGAGTTAGAGCTGCAAGCAGTTTGGTTTGGGAAATTAGACGCGAAATGAAACTGCAAATGCCTTAAAACAGGCTTGGAAAAGTGTGTTCTATATCTCTGCCAAACAGACTCCCCGGAGGTTGAGCTTTCAGAAGCTAGCTTAACTCTAAGGGAGGAAGCAGCAGAATGTGCCTCTCACATCTAGCCTGTAGGAATTCAGGTTGGCAAGTTCTATGGGGAAGCCCATTGCTGCCTATGGTGGAAACCGCATGGGAGATTTCAGTTTCAAAATCTCTGTGAAAAAGCGTCAGAGAAGCTTCTCCGTTTAGAATCCAGCATATCTCACTGAACCGAAGAAGTGGTAGTTAGAAGGGAGTTAGAGCTGCAAGCAGTTTGGTTTGGGAAATTAGACGCGAAATGAAACTGCAAATGCCTTCCAACAGGCTTGGAAAATTGTGTTCTATATCTCTGCCAAACAGAGTCCCCGGAGGTTGAGCTTTCAGAAGCAAGCTTAACTGTTAGGGAGGAAGCAGCAGAATGTGCCTCTCACATCTAGCCTGTAGGAATTCAGGTTGGCAAGTTCTATGGGGAAGCCCATTGCTGCCTATGGTGGAAACGGCATGGGAGATTTCAGTTTCAAAATCTCTGTGAAAAAGCGTCAGAGAAGCTTCTCCGTTTAGAATCCAGCATATCTCACTGAACCGAAGAAGTGGTAGTTAGAAGGGAGTTAGAGCTGCAAGCAGTTTGGTTTGGGAAATTAGACGCGAAATGAAACTGCAAATGCCTTCCAACAGGCTTGGAAAAGTGTGTTCTATATCTCTGCCAAACAAACTCCCCGGAGGTTGAGCTTTCAGAAGCAAGTTTAACTCTAAGGGAGGAAGCAGCAGAATGTGCCTCTCACATCTAGCCTGTAGGAATTCAGGTTGGCAAGTTCCATGGGGAAGCCCATTGCTGCCTACGGTGGAAACGGCATGGGAGATTTCAGTTTCAAAATCTCTGTGAAAAAGCGTCAGAGAAGCTTCTCCGTTTAGAATCCAGCATATCTCACTGAACCGAAGAAGTGGTAGTTAGAAGGGAGTTAGAGCTGCAAGCAGTTTGGTTTGGGAAATTAGATGCGAAATGACACTGCAAAGTCCTTCCAACAGGCTTGGAAAAGTGTGTTCTATATCTCTGCCAAACAAAGTCCCCGGAGGTTGAGCTTTCAGAAGCAAGCTTAACTGTTAGGGAGGAAGCAGCAGAATGTGCCTCTCACATCTAGCCTGTAGGAATTCAGGTTGGCAAGTTCTATGGGGTAGCCCATAGGCGCCTTCGTTGGAAACGGGTTTGGAAATTTCAGTTTCAAAATCTCTGTGAAAAAGCGTCAGAGAAGCTTCTCCGTTTAGAATCCAGCATATCTCACTGAACCGAAGAAGTGGTAGTTAGAAGGGAGTTAGAGCTGCAAGCAGTTTGGTTTGGGAAATTAGACGCGAAATGAAACTGCAAATGCCTTCCAACAGGCTTGGAAAAGTGTGTTCTATATCTCTGCCAAACAAACTCCCCAGAGGTTGAGCTTTCTGAAGCAAGTTTAACTCTAAGGGAGGAAGCAGCAGAATGTGCCTCTCACATCTAGCCTTTAGGAATTCAGGTTGGCAAGTTCTATGGGGAAGCCCTTTGCTGCCTATGGTGGAAACGGCATGGGAGATTTCAGTTTCAAAATCTCTGTGAAAAAGCGTCAGAGAAGCTTCTCCGTTTAGAATTCAGCATATCTCACTGAACCGAAGAAGTGGTAGTTAGAAGGCAGTTAGAGCTGCAAGCAGTTTGGTTTGGGAAATTAGACGCGAAATGAAACTGCAAATGCCTTCCAACAGGCTTGGAAAAGTGTGTTCTATATCTCTGCCAAACAAACTCCCCGGAGGTTGAGCTTTCAGAAGCTAGTTTAACTCTAAGGGAGGAAGCAGCAGAATGTGCCTCTCACATCTAGCCTGTAGGAATTCAGGTTGGCAAGTTCTATGGGGAAGCCCATTGGCGCCTTCGTTGGAAACGGGTTTGGAAATTTCAGTTTCAAAATCTCTGTGAAAAAGCGTCAGAGAAGCTTCTCCGTTTAGAATCCAGCATATCTCACTGAACCGAAGAAGTGGTAGTTAGAAGGGAGTTAGAGCTGCAAGCAGTTTGGTTTGGGAAATTAGACGCGAAATGAAACTGCAAATGCCTTCCAACAGGCTTGGAAAAGTGTGTTCTATATCTCTGCCAAACAAACTCCCCGGAGGTTGAGCTTTCAGAAGCTAGTTTAACTCTAAGGGAGGAAGCAGCAGAATGTGCCTCTCACATCTAGCCTGTAGGAATTCAGGTTGGCAAGTTCTATGGGGAAGCCCATAGGCGCCTTCGTTGGAAACGGGTTTGGAAATTTCAGTTTCAAAATCTCTGTGAAAAAGCGTCAGAGAAGCTTCTCCGTTTAGAATCCAGCATATCTCACTGAACCGAAGAAGTGGTAGTTAGAAGGGAGTTAGAGCTGCAAGCAGTTTGGTTTGGGAAATTAGACGCGAAATGAAACTGCAAATGCCTTCCAACAGGCTTGGAAAAGTGTGTTCTATATCTCTGCCAAACAAACTCCCCGGAGGTTGAGCTTTCTGAAGCAAGTTTAACTCTAAGGGAGGAAGCAGCAGAATGTGCCTCTCACATCTAGCCTTTAGGAATTCAGGTTGGCAAGTTCTATGGGGAAGCCCATTGCTGCCTATGGTGGAAACGGCATGGGAGATTTCAGTTTCAAAATCTCTGTGAAAAAGCGTCAGAGAAGCTTCTCCGTTTAGAATCCAGCATATCTCACTGAACCGAAGAAGTGGTAGTTAGAAGGGAGTTAGAGCTGCAAGCAGTTTGGTTTGGGAAATTAGATGCGAAATGACACTGCAAAGGCCTTGCAACAGGCTTGGAAAAGTGTGTTCTATATCTCTGCCAAACAGAGTCCCCGGAGGTTGAGCTTTCAGAAGCAAGCTTAACTGTTAGGGAGGGAGCAGCAGAATGTGCCTCTCACATCTAGCCTGTAGGAATTCAGGTTGGCAAGTTCTATGGGGAAGCCCATTGCTGCCTATGGTGGAAACGGCATGGGAGATTTCAGTTTCAAAATCTCTGTGAAAAAGCGTCAGAGAAGCTTCTCCGTTTAGAATCCAGCATATCTCACTGAACCGAAGAAGTGGTAGTTAGAAGGGAGTTAGAGCTGCAAGCAGTTTGGTTTGGGAAATTAGACGCGAAATGAAACTGCAAATGCCTTCCAACAGGCTTGGAAAAGTGTGTTCTATATCTCTGCCAAACAAACTCCCCGGAGGTTGAGCTTTCAGAAGCAAGTTTAACTCTAAGGGAGGAAGCAGCAGAATGTGCCTCTCACATCTAGCCTGTAGGAATTCAGGTTGGCAAGTTCCATGGGGAAGCCCATTGCTGCCTATGGTGGAAACGGCATGGGAGATTTCAGTTTCAAAATCTCTGTGAAAAAGCGTCAGAGAAGCTTCTCCGTTTAGAATCCAGCATATCTCACTGAACCGAAGAAGTGGTAGTTAGAAGGGAGTTAGAGCTGCAAGCAGTTTGGTTTGGGAAATTAGATGCGAAATGACACTGCAAAGGCCTTGCAACAGGCTTGGAAAAGTGTGTTCTATATCTCTGCCAAACAGAGTCCCCGGAGGTTGAGCTTTCAGAAGCAAGCTTAACTGTTAGGGAGGGAGCAGCAGAATGTGCCTCTCACATCTAGCCTGTAGGAATTCAGGTTGGCAAGTTCTATGGGGAAGCCCATTGCTGCCTATGGTGGAAACGGCATGTGAGATTTCAGTTTCAAAATCTCTGTGAAAAAGCGTCAGAGAAGCTTCTCCGTTTAGAATCCAGCATATCTCACTGAACCGAAGAAGTGGTAGTTAGAAGGGAGTTAGAGCTGCAAGCAGTTTGGTTTGGGAAATTAGACGCGAAATGAAACTGCAAATGCCTTCCAACAGGCTTGGAAAAGTGTGTTCTATATCTCTGCCAAACAAACTCCCCGGAGGTTGAGCTTTCAGAAGCAAGTTTAACTCTAAGGGAGGAAGCAGCAGAATGTGCCTCTCACATCTAGCCTGTAGGAATTCAGGTTGGCAAGTTCCATGGGGAAGCCCATTGCTGCCTACGGTGGAAACGGCATGGGAGATTTCAGTTTCAAAATCTCTGTGAAAAAGCGTCAGAGAAGCTTCTCCGTTTAGAATCCAGCATATCTCACTGAACCGAAGAAGTGGTAGTTAGAAGGGAGTTAGAGCTGCAAGCAGTTTGGTTTGGGAAATTAGACGCGAAATGAAACTGCAAATGCCTTCCAACAGGCTTGGAAAACTGTGTTCTATATCTCTACCAAACAAACTCCCCGGAGGTTGAGCTTTCAGAAGCTAGTTTAACTCTAAGGGAGGAAGCAGCAGAATGTGCCTCTCACATCTAGCCTGTAGGAATTCAGGTTGGCAAGTTCTATGGGGAAGCCCATTGGCGCCTTCGTTGGAAACGGGTTTGGAAATTTCAGTTTCAAAATCTCTGTGAAAAAGCGTCAGAGAAGCTTCTCCGTTTAGAATCCAGCATATCTCACTGAACCGAAGAAGTGGTAGTTAGAAGGGAGTTAGAGCTGCAAGCAGTTTGGTTTGGGAAATTAGACGCGAAATGAAACTGCAAATGCCTTCCAACAGGCTTGGAAAAGTGTGTTCTATATCTCTGCCAAACAAACTCCCCGGAGGTTGAGCTTTCAGAAGCAAGTTTAACTCTAAGGGAGGAAGCAGCAGAATGTGCCTCTCACATCTAGCCTGTAGGAATTCAGGTTGGCAAGTTCTATGGGGAAGCCCATTGCTGCCTATGGTGGAAACGGCATGGGAGATTTCAGTTTCAAAATCTCTGTGAAAAAGCGTCAGAGAAGCTTCTCCGTTTAGAATCCAGCATATCACACTGAACCGAAGAAGTGGTAGTTAGAAGGCAGTTAGAGCTGCAAGCAGTTTGGTTTGGGAAATTAGACGCGAAATGAAACTGCAAATGCCTTCCAACAGCCTTGGAAAAGTGTGTTCTATATGTCTGCCAAACAAACTCAACGGAGGTTGAGCTTTCAGAAGCTAGTTTAACTCTAAGGGAGGAAGCAGCAGAATGTGCCTCTCACATCTAGCCTGTAGGAATTCAGGTTGGCAAGTTCTATGGGGAAGCCCATTGGCGCCTTCTTTGGAAACGGGTTTGGAAATTTCAGTTTCAAAATCTCTGTGAAAAAGCGTCAGAGAAGCTTCTCCGTTTAGAATCCAGCATATCTCACTGAACCGAAGAAGTGGTAGTTAGATGGGAGTTAGAGCTGCAAGCAGTTTGGTTTGGGAAATTAGACGCGAAATGAAACTGCAAATGCCTTCCAACAGGCTTGGAAAATTGTGTTCTATATCTCTGCCAAACAGAGTCCCCGGAGGTTGAGCTTTCAGAAGCAAGCTTAACTGTTAGGGAGGAAGCAGCAGAATGTGCCTCTCACATCTAGCCTGTAGGAATTCAGGTTGGCAAGTTCTATGGGGAAGCCCATTGCTGCCTATGGTGAAAACGGCATGGGAAATTTCAGTTTCAAAATCTCTGTGAAAAAGCGTCAGAGAAGCTTCTCCGTTTAGAATCCAGCATATCTCACTGAACCGAAGAAGTGGTAGTTAGAAGGGAGTTAGAGCTGCAAGCAGTTTGGTTTGGGAAATTAGACGCGAAATGAAACTGCAAATGCCTTAAAACAGGCTTGGAAAAGTGTGTTCTATATCTCTGCCAAACAAACTCCCCGGAGGTTGAGCTTTCAGAAGCTAGCTTAACTCTAAGGGAGGAAGCAGCAGAATGTGCCTCTCACATCTAGCCTGTAGGAATTCAGGTTGGCAAGTTCTATGGGGAAGCCCATTGGCGCCTTCGTTGGAAACGGGTTTGGAAATTTCAGTTTCAAAATCTCTGTGAAAAAGCGTCAGAGAAGCTTCTCCGTTTAGAATCCAGCATATCTCACTGAACCGAAGAAGTGGTAGTTAGAAGGGAGTCAGAGCTGCAAGCAGTTTGGTTTGGGAAATTAGACGCGAAATGAAACTGCAAATGCCTTCCAACAGGCTTGGAAAAGTGTGTTCTATATCTCTGCCAAACAAACTCCCCGGAGGTTGAGCTTTCAGAAGCAAGTTTAACTCTAAGGGAGGAAGCAGCAGAATGTGCCTCTCACATCTAGCCTGTAGGAATTCAGGTTGGCAAGTTCTTTGGGGAAGCCCATTGCTGCCTATGGTGGAAACGGGTTTGGAAATTTCGGTTTCAAAATCTCTGTGAAAAAGCGTCAGAGAAGCTTCTCCGTTTAGAATCCAGCATATCTCACTGAACCGAAGAAGTGGTAGTTAGAAGGGAGTTAGAGCTGCAAGCAGTTTGGTTTGGGAAATTAGACGCGAAATGAAACTGCAAATGCCTTCCAACAGGCTTGGAAAAGTGTGTTCTATATCTCTGCCAAACAAACTCCCCGGAGGTTGAGCTTTCAGAAGCAAGTTTAACTCTAAGGGAGGAAGCAGCAGAATGTGCCTCTCACATCTAGCCTGTAGGAATTCAGGTTGGCAAGTTCTATGGGGAAGACCATTGGCGCCTTCGTTGGAAACGGCATGGGAGATTTCAGTTTCAAAATCTCTGTGAAAAAGCGTCAGAGAAGCTTCTCCGTTTAGAATCCAGCATATCTCACTGAACCGAAGAAGTGGTAGTTAGAAGGGAGTTAGAGCTGCAAGCAGTTTGGTTTGGGAAATTAGACGCGAAATGAAACTGCAAATGCCTTCCAACAGGCTTGGAAAAGTGTGTTCTATATCTCTGCCAAACAAACTCCCCGGAGGTTGAGCTTTCAGAAGCTAGTTTAACTCTAAGGGAGGAAGCAGCAGAATGTGCCTCTCACATCTAGCCTGTAGGAATTCAGGTTGGCAAGTTCTATGGGGAAGCCCATTGGCGCCTTCGTTGGAAACGGGTTTGGAAATTTCAGTTTCAAAATCTCTGTGAAAAAGCGTCAGAGAAGCTTCTCCGTTTAGAATCCAGCATATCTCACTGAACCGAAGAAGTGGTAGTTAGAAGGGAGTTAGAGCTGCAAGCAGTTTGGTTTTGGAAATTAGACGCGAAATGAAACTGCAAATGCCTTCCAACAGGCTTGGAAAAGTGTGTTCTATATCTCTGCCAAACAAACTCCCCGGAGGTTGAGCTTTCAGAAGCAAGTTTAACTCTTAGGGAGGAAGCAGCAGAATGTGCCTCTCACATCTAGCCTGTAGGAATTCAGGTTGGCAAGTTCTATGGGGAAGCCCATTGCTGCCTATGGTGGAAACGGCATGGGAGATTTCAGTTTCAAAATCTCTGTGAAAAAGCGTCAGAGAAGCTTCTCCGTTTAGAATCCAGCATATCTCACTGAACCGAAGAAGTGGTAGTTAGAAGGGAGTTAGAGCTGCAAGCAGTTTGGTTTGGGAAATTAGTTGCGAAATGACACTGCAAAGGCCTTCCAACAAGCTTGGAAAAGTGTGTTCTATATCTCTGCCAAACAGAGTCCCCGGGGGTTGAGCTTTCAGAAGCAAGCTTAACTGTTAGGGAGGAAGCAGCAGAATGTGCCTCTCACATCTAGCCTGTAGGAATTCAGGTTGGCAAGTTCTATGGGGAAGCCCATTGCTGCCTATGGTGGAAACGGCATGGGAGATTTCAGTTTCAAAATCTCTGTGAAAAAGCGTCAGAGAAGCTTCTCCGTTTAGAATCCAGCATATCTCACTGAACCGAAGAAGTGGTAGTTAGAAGGCAGTTAGAGCTGCAAGCAGTTTGGTTTGGGAAATTAGACGCGAAATGAAACTGCAAATGCCTTCCAACAGGCTTGGAAAAGTGTGTTCTATATCTCTGCCAAACAAACTCCCCGGAGGTTGAGCTTTCAGAAGCAAGTTTAACTCTAAGGGAGGAAGCAGCAGAATGTGCCTCTCACATCTAGCCTGTAGGAATTCAGGTTGGCAAGTTCCATGGGGAAGCCCATTGCTGCCTACGGTGGAAACGGCATGGGAGATTTCTTTTTCAAAATCTCTGTGAAAAAGCGTCAGAGAAGCTTCTCCGTTTAGAATCCAGCATATCTCACTGAACCGAAGAAGTGGTAGTTAGAAGGGAGTTAGAGCTGCAAGCAGTTTGGTTTGGGAAATTAGACGCGAAATGAAACTGCAAATGCCTTCCAACAGGCTTGGAAAACTGTGTTCTATATCTCTGCCAAACAAACTCCCCGGAGGTTGAGCTTTCAGAAGCTAGTTTAACTCTAAGGGAGGAAGCAGCAGAATGTGCCTCTCACATCTAGCCTGTAGGAATTCAGGTTGGCAAGTTCTATGGGGAAGCCCATTGGCGCCTTCGTTGGAAACGGGTTTGGAAATTTCAGTTTCAAAATCTCTGTGAAAAAGCGTCAGAGAAGCTTCTCCGTTTAGAATCCAGCATATCTCACTGAACCGAAGAAGTGGTAGTTAGAAGGGAGTTAGAGCTGCAAGCAGTTTGGTTTGGGAAATTAGACGCGAAATGAAACTGCAAATGCCTTCCAACAGGCTTGGAAAAGTGTGTTCTATATCTCTGCCAAACAAACTCCCCGGAGGTTGAGCTTTCAGAAGCAAGTTTAACTCTAAGGGAGGAAGCAGCAGAATGTGCCTCTCACATCTAGCCTGTAGGAATTCAGGTTGGCAAGTTCTATGGGGAAGCCCATTGCTGCCTATGGTGGAAACGGCATGGGAGATTTCAGTTTCAAAATCTCTGTGAAAAAGCGTCAGAGAAGCTTCTCCGTTTAGAATCCAGCATATCACACTGAACCGAAGAAGTGGTAGTTAGAAGGCAGTTAGAGCTGCAAGCAGTTTGGTTTGGGAAATTAGACGCGAAATGAAACTGCAAATGCCTTCCAACAGCCTTGGAAAAGTGTGTTCTATATGTCTGCCAAACAAACTCAACGGAGGTTGAGCTTTCAGAAGCTAGTTTAACTCTAAGGGAGGAAGCAGCAGAATGTGCCTCTCACATCTAGCCTGTAGGAATTCAGGTTGGCAAGTTCTATGGGGAAGCCCATTGGCGCCTTCGTTGGAAACGGGTTTGGAAATTTCAGTTTCAAAATCTCTGTGAAAAAGCGTCAGAGAAGCTTCTCCGTTTAGAATCCAGCATATCTCACTGAACCGAAGAAGTGGTAGTTAGATGGGAGTTAGAGCTGCAAGCAGTTTGGTTTGGGAAATTAGACGCGAAATGAAACTGCAAATGCCTTCCAACAGGCTTGGAAAATTGTGTTCTATATCTCTGCCAAACAGAGTCCCCGGAGGTTGAGCTTTCAGAAGCAAGCTTAACTGTTAGGGAGGAAGCAGCAGAATGTGCCTCTCACATCTAGCCTGTAGGAATTCAGGTTGGCAAGTTCTATGGGGAAGCCCATTGCTGCCTATGGTGAAAACGGCATGGGAAATTTCAGTTTCAAAATCTCTGTGAAAAAGCGTCAGAGAAGCTTCTCCGTTTACAATCCAGCATATCTCACTGAACCGAAGAAGTGGTAGTTAGAAGGGAGTTAGAGCTGCAAGCAGTTTGGTTTGGGAAATTAGACGCGAAATGAAACTGCAAATGCCTTAAAACAGGCTTGGAAAAGTGTGTTCTATATCTCTGCCAAACAAACTCCCCGGAGGTTGAGCTTTCAGAAGCTAGCTTAACTCTAAGGGAGGAAGCAGCAGAATGTGCCTCTCACATCTAGCCTGTAGGAATTCAGGTTGGCAAGTTCTATGGGGAAGCCCATTGGCGCCTTCGTTGGAAACGGGTTTGGAAATTTCAGTTTCAAAATCTCTGTGAAAAAGCGTCAGAGAAGCTTCTCCGTTTAGAATCCAGCATATCTCACTGAACCGAAGAAGTGGTAGTTAGAAGGGAGTCAGAGCTGCAAGCAGTTTGGTTTGGGAAATTAGACGCGAAATGAAACTGCAAATGCCTTCCAACAGGCTTGGAAAAGTGTGTTCTATATCTCTGCCAAACAAACTCCCCGGAGGTTGAGCTTTCAGAAGCAAGTTTAACTCTAAGGGAGGAAGCAGCAGAATGTGCCTCTCACATCTAGCCTGTAGGAATTCAGGTTGGCAAGTTCTTTGGGGAAGCCCATTGCTGCCTATGGTGGAAACGGGTTTGGAAATTTCGGTTTCAAAATCTCTGTGAAAAAGCGTCAGAGAAGCTTCTCCGTTTAGAATCCAGCATATCTCACTGAACCGAAGAAGTGGTAGTTAGAAGGGAGTTAGAGCTGCAAGCAGTTTGGTTTGGGAAATTAGACGCGAAATGAAACTGCAAATGCCTTCCAACAGGCTTGGAAAAGTGTGTTCTATATCTCTGCCAAACAAACTCCCCGGAGGTTGAGCTTTCAGAAGCAAGTTTAACTCTAAGGGAGGAAGCAGCAGAATGTGCCTCTCACATCTAGCCTGTAGGAATTCAGGTTGGCAAGTTCTATGGGGAAGACCATTGGCGCCTTCGTTGGAAACGGCATGGGAGATTTCAGTTTCAAAATCTCTGTGAAAAAGCGTCAGAGAAGCTTCTCCGTTTAGAATCCAGCATATCTCACTGAACCGAAGAAGTGGTAGTTAGAAGGGAGTTAGAGCTGCAAGCAGTTTGGTTTGGGAAATTAGACGCGAAATGAAACTGCAAATGCCTTCCAACAGGCTTGGAAAAGTGTGTTCTATATCTCTGCCAAACAAACTCCCCGGAGGTTGAGCTTTCAGAAGCTAGTTTAACTCTAAGGGAGGAAGCAGCAGAATGTGCCTCTCACATCTAGCCTGTAGGAATTCAGGTTGGCAAGTTCTATGGGGAAGCCCATTGGCGCCTTCGTTGGAAACGGGTTTGGAAATTTCAGTTTCAAAATCTCTGTGAAAAAGCGTCAGAGAAGCTTCTCCGTTTAGAATCCAGCATATCTCACTGAACCGAAGAAGTGGTAGTTAGAAGGGAGTTAGAGCTGCAAGCAGTTTGGTTTTGGAAATTAGACGCGAAATGAAACTGCAAATGCCTTCCAACAGGCTTGGAAAAGTGTGTTCTATATCTCTGCCAAACAAACTCCCCGGAGGTTGAGCTTTCAGAAGCAAGTTTAACTCTTAGGGAGGAAGCAGCAGAATGTGCCTCTCACATCTAGCCTGTAGGAATTCAGGTTGGCAAGTTCTATGGGGAAGCCCATTGCTGCCTATGGTGGAAACGGCATGGGAGATTTCAGTTTCAAAATCTCTGTGAAAAAGCGTCAGAGAAGCTTCTCCGTTTAGAATCCAGCATATCTCACTGAACCGAAGAAGTGGTAGTTAGAAGGGAGTTAGAGCTGCAAGCAGTTTGGTTTGGGAAATTAGATGCGAAATGACACTGCAAAGGCCTTCCAACAGGCTTGGAAAAGTGTGTTCTATATCTCTGCCAAACAGAGTCCCCGGGGGTTGAGCTTTCAGAAGCAAGCTTAACTGTTAGGGAGGAAGCAGCAGAATGTGCCTCTCACATCTAGCCTGTAGGAATTCAGGTTGGCAAGTTCTATGGGGAAGCCCATTGCTGCCTATGGTGGAAACCGCATGGGAGATTTCAGTTTCAAAATCTCTGTGAAAAAGCGTCAGAGAAGCTTCTCCGTTTAGAATCCAGCATATCTCACTGAACCGAAGAAGTGGTAGTTAGAAGGCAGTTAGAGCTGCAAGCAGTTTGGTTTGGGAAATTAGACGCGAAATGAAACTGCAAATGCCTTCCAACAGGCTTGGAAAAGTGTGTTCTATATCTCTGCCAAACAGACTCCCTGGAGGTTGAGCTTTCAGAAGCTAGTTTAACTCTAAGGGAGGAAGCAGCAGAATGTGCCTCTCACATCTAGCCTGTAGGAATTCAGGTTGGCAAGTTCTATGGGGAAGCCCATTGCTGCCTATGGTGGAAACAGCATGGGAGATTTCAGTTTCAAAATCTCTGTGAAAAAGCGTCAGAGAAGCTTCTCCGTTTAGAATCCAGCATATCTCACTGAACCGAAGAAGTGGTAGTTAGAAGGCAGTTAGAGCTGCAAGCAGTTTGGTTTGGGAAATTAGACGCGAAATGAAACTGCAAATGCCTTCCAACAGGCTTGGAAAAGTGTGTTCTATATCTCTGCCAAACAAACTCCCCGGAAGTTGAGCTTTCAGAAGCTAGTTTAACTCTAAGGGAGGAAGCAGCAGAATGTGCCTCTCACATCTAGCCTGTAGGAATTCAGGTTGGCAAGTTCTATGGGGAAGCCCATTGGCGCCTTCGTTGGAAACGGGTTTGGAAATTTCAGTTTCAAAATCTCTGTGAAAAAGCGTCAGAGAAGCTTCTCCGTTTAGAATCCAGCATATCTCACTGAACCGAAGAAGTGGTAGTTAGAAGGCAGTTAGAGCTGCAAGCAGTTTGGTTTGGGAAATTAGACGCGAAATGAAACTGCAAATGCCTTCCAACAGGCTTGGAAAAGTGTGTTCTATATCTCTGCCAAACAAACTCCCCGGAGGTTGAGCTTTCAGAAGCAAGTTTAACTCTAAGGGAGGAAGCAGCAGAATGTGCCTCTCACATCTAGCCTGTAGGAATTCAGGTTGGCAAGTTCTATGGGGAAGCCCATTGCTGCCTATGGTGGAAACGGCATGGGAGATTTCAGTTTCAAAATCTCTGTGAAAAAGCGTCAGAGAAGCTTCTCCGTTTAGAATCCAGCATATCTCACTGAACCGAAGAAGTGGTAGTTAGAAGGGACTTAGAGCTGCAAGCAGTTTGGTTTGGGAAATTAGACGCGAAATGAAACTGCAAATGCCTTCCAACAGGCTTGGAAAAGTGTGTTCTATATCTCTGCCAAACAAACTCCCCGGAGGTTGAGCTTTCAGAAGCAAGTTTAACTCTAAGGGAGGAAGCAGCAGAATGTGCCTCTCACATCTAGCCTGTAGGAATTCAGGTTGGCAAGTTCTATGGGGAAGCCCATTGGCGCCTTCGTTGGAAACGGGTTTGGAAATTTCAGTTTCAAAATCTCTGTGAAAAAGCGTCAGAGAAGCTTCTCCGTTTAGAATCCAGCATATCTCACTGAACCGAAGAAGTGGTAGTTAGAAGGGAGTTAGAGCTGCAAGCAGTTTGGTTTGGGAAATTAGATGCGAAATGACACTGCAAAGGCCTTCCAACAGGCTTGGAAAAGTGTGTTCTATATCTCTGCCAAACAAACTCCCCGGAGGTTGAGCTTTCACAAGCAAGTTTAACTCTTAGGGAGGAAGCAGCAGAATGTGCCTCTCACATCTAGCCTGTAGGAATTCTGGTTGGCAAGTTCTATGGGGAAGCCCATTGCTGCCTATGGTGGAAACTGCATGGGAGATTTCAGTTTCAAAATCTCTGTGAAAAAGCGTCAGAGAAGCTTCTCCGTTTAGAATCCAGCATATCTCACTGAACCGAAGAAGTGGCAGTTAGAAGGGAGTTAGAGCTGCAAGCAGTTTGGTTTGGGAAATTAGATGCGAAATGACACTGCAAAGGCCTTCCAACAGGCTTGGAAAAGTGTGTTCTATATCTCTGCCAAACAGACTCCCCGGAGGTTGAGCTTTCACAAGGAAGCTTAACTCTTAGGGAGGAAGCAGCAGAATGTGCCTCTCACATCTAGCCTGTAGGAATTCAGGTTGGCAAGTTCTATGTGGAAGCCCATTGCTGCCTATGGTGGAAACGGCATGGGAGATTTCAGTTTCAAAATCTCTGTGAAAAAGCGTCAGAGAAGCTTCTCCGTTTAGAATCCAGCATATCTCACTGAACCGAAGAAGTGGTAGTTAGAAGGCAGTTAGAGCTGCAAGCAGTTTGGTTTGGGAAATTAGACGCGAAATGAAACTGCAAATGCCTTCCAACAGGCTTGGAAAAGTGTGTTCTATATCTCTGCCAAACAGACTCCCTGGAGGTTGAGCTTTCAGAAGCTAGTTTAACTCTAAGGGAGGAAGCAGCAGAATGTGCCTCTCACATCTAGCCTGTAGGAATTCAGGTTGGCAAGTTCTATGGGGAAGCCCATTGGCGCCTTCGTTGGAAACGGGTTTGGAAATTTCAGTTTCAAAATCTCTGTGAAAAAGCGTCAGAGAAGCTTCTCCGTTTAGAATCCAGCATATCTCACTGAACCGGAGAAGTGGTAAATAGAAGGGAGTTAGAGCTGCAAGCAGTTTGGTTTGGGAAATTAGATGCGAAATGACACTGCAAAGGCCTTCCAACAGGCTTGGAAAAGTGTGTTCTATATCTCTGCCAAACAGAGTCCCCGGAGGTTGAGCTTTCAGAAGCAAGCTTAACTGTTAGGGAGGAAGCAGCAGAATGTGCCTCTCACATCTAGCCTGTAGGAATTCAGGTTGGCAAGTTCTATGGGGAAGCCCATTGCTGCCTACGGTGGAAACCGCATGGGAGATTTCAGTTTCAAAATCTCTGTGAAAAAGCGTCAGAGAAGCTTCTCCGTTTAGAATCCAGCATATCTCACTGAACCGAAGAAGTGGTAGTTAGAAGGCAGTTAGAGCTGCAAGCAGTTTGGTTTGGGAAATTAGACGCGAAATGAAACTGCAAATGCCTTCCAACAGGCTTGGAAAAGTGTGTTCTATATCTCTGCCAAACAGACTCCCTGGAGGTTGAGCTTTCAGAAGCTAGTTTAACTCTAAGGGAGGAAGTAGCAGAATGTGCCTCTCACATCTAGCCTGTAGGAATTCAGGTTGGCAAGTTCTATGGGGAAGCCCATTGCTGCCTATGGTGGAAACAGCATGGGAGATTTCAGTTTCAAAATCTCTGTGAAAAAGCGTCAGAGAAGCTTCTCCGTTTAGAATCCAGCATATCTCACTGAACCGAAGAAGTGGTAGTTAGAAGGGAGTTAGAGCTGCAAGCAGTTTGGTTTGGGAAATTAGACGCGAAATGAAACTGCAAATGCCTTCCAACAGGCTTGGAAAAGTGTGTTCTATATCTCTGCCAAACAAACTCCCCGGAGGTTGAGCTTTCTGAAGCAAGTTTAACTCTAAGGGAGGAAGCAGCAGAATGTGCCTCTCACATCTAGCCTTTAGGAATTCAGGTTGGCAAGTTCTATGGGGAAGCCCATTGCTGCCTATGGTGGAAACGGCATGGGAGATTTCAGTTTCAAAATCTCTGTGAAAAAGCGTCAGAGAAGCTTCTCCGTTTAGAATCCAGCATATCTCACTGAACCGAAGAAGTGGTAGTTAGAAGGGAGTTAGAGCTGCAAGCAGTTTGGTTTGGGAAATTAGATGCGAAATGACACTGCAAAGGCCTTGCAACAGGCTTGGAAAAGTGTGTTCTATATCTCTGCCAAACAGAGTCCCCGGAGGTTGAGCTTTCAGAAGCAAGCTTAACTGTTAGGGAGGGAGCAGCAGAATGTGCCTCTCACATCTAGCCTGTAGGAATTCAGGTTGGCAAGTTCTATGGGGAAGCCCATTGCTGCCTATGGTGGAAACGGCATGGGAGATTTCAGTTTCAAAATCTCTGTGAAAAAGCGTCAGAGAAGCTTCTCCGTTTAGAATCCAGCATATCTCACTGAACCGAAGAAGTGGTAGTTAGAAGGGAGTTAGAGCTGCAAGCAGTTTGGTTTGGGAAATTAGACGCGAAATGAAACTGCAAATGCCTTCCAACAGGCTTGGAAAAGTGTGTTCTATATCTCTGCCAAACAAACTCCCCGGAGGTTGAGCTTTCAGAAGCAAGTTTAACTCTAAGGGAGGAAGCAGCAGAATGTGCCTCTCACATCTAGCCTGTAGGAATTCAGGTTGGCAAGTTCCATGGGGAAGCCCATTGCTGCCTATGGTGGAAACGGCATGGGAGATTTCAGTTTCAAAATCTCTGTGAAAAAGCGTCAGAGAAGCTTCTCCGTTTAGAATCCAGCATATCTCACTGAACCGAAGAAGTGGTAGTTAGAAGGGAGTTAGAGCTGCAAGCAGTTTGGTTTGGGAAATTAGATGCGAAATGACACTGCAAATGCCTTGCAACAGGCTTGGAAAAGTGTGTTCTATATCTCTGCCAAACAGAGTCCCCGGAGGTTGAGCTTTCAGAAGCAAGCTTAACTGTTAGGGAGGGAGCAGCAGAATGTGCCTCTCACATCTAGCCTGTAGGAATTCAGGTTGGCAAGTTCTATGGGGAAGCCCATTGCTGCCTATGGTGGAAACGGCATGGGAGATTTCAGTTTCAAAATCTCTGTGAAAAAGCGTCAGAGAAGCTTCTCCGTTTAGAATCCAGCATATCTCACTGAACCGAAGAAGTGGTAGTTAGAAGGGAGTTAGAGCTGCAAGCAGTTTGGTTTGGGAAATTAGACGCGAAATGAAACTGCAAATGCCTTCCAACAGGCTTGGAAAAGTGTGTTCTATATCTCTGCCAAACAAACTCCCCGGAGGTTGAGCTTTCAGAAGCAAGTTTAACTCTAAGGGAGGAAGCAGCAGAATGTGCCTCTCACATCTAGCCTGTAGGAATTCAGGTTGGCAAGTTCCATGGGGAAGCCCATTGCTGCCTACGGTGGAAACGGCATGGGAGATTTCAGTTTCAAAATCTCTGTGAAAAAGCGTCAGAGAAGCTTCTCCGTTTAGAATCCAGCATATCTCACTGAACCGAAGAAGTGGTAGTTAGAAGGGAGTTAGAGCTGCAAGCAGTTTGGTTTGGGAAATTAGACGCGAAATGAAACTGCAAATGCCTTCCAACAGCCTTGGAAAAGTGTGTTCTATATGTCTGCCAAACAAACTCAACAGAGGTTGAGCTTTCAGAAGCTAGTTTAACTCTAAGGGAGGAAGCAGCAGAATGTGCCTCTCACATCTAGCCTGTAGGAATTCAGGTTGGCAAGTTCTATGGGGAAGCCCATTGGCGCCTTCGTTGGAAACGGGTTTGGAAATTTCAGTTTCAAAATCTCTGTGAAAAAGCGTCAGAGAAGCTTCTCCGTTTAGAATCCAGCATATCTCACTGAACCGAAGAAGTGGTAGTTAGATGGGAGTTAGAGCTGCAAGCAGTTTGGTTTGGGAAATTAGACGCGAAATGAAACTGCAAATGCCTTCCAACAGGCTTGGAAAATTGTGTTCTATATCTCTGCCAAACAGAGTCCCCGGAGGTTGAGCTTTCAGAAGCAAGCTTAACTGTTAGGGAGGAAGCAGCAGAATGTGCCTCTCACATCTAGCCTGTAGGAATTCAGGTTGGCAAGTTCTATGGGGAAGCCCATTGCTGCCTATGGTGAAAACGGCATGGGAAATTTCAGTTTCAAAATCTCTGTGAAAAAGCGTCAGAGAAGCTTCTCCGTTTACAATCCAGCATATCTCACTGAACCGAAGAAGTGGTAGTTAGAAGGGAGTTAGAGCTGCAAGCAGTTTGGTTTGGGAAATTAGACGCGAAATGAAACTGCAAATGCCTTAAAACAGGCTTGGAAAAGTGTGTTCTATATCTCTGCCAAACAAACTCCCCGGAGGTTGAGCTTTCAGAAGCTAGCTTAACTCTAAGGGAGGAAGCAGCAGAATGTGCCTCTCACATCTAGCCTGTAGGAATTCAGGTTGGCAAGTTCTATGGGGAAGCCCATTGGCGCCTTCGTTGGAAACGGGTTTGGAAATTTCAGTTTCAAAATCTCTGTGAAAAAGCGTCAGAGAAGCTTCTCCGTTTAGAATCCAGCATATCTCACTGAACCGAAGAAGTGGTCGTTAGAAGGCAGTTAGAGCTGCAAGCAGTTTGGTTTGGGAAATTAGATGCGAAATGACACTGCAAAGGCCTTCCAACAGGCTTGGAAAAGTGTGTTCTATATCTCTGCCAAACAGACTCCCCGGAGGTTGAGCTTTCAGAAGCAAGCTTAACTCTTAGGGAGGAAGCAGCAGAATGTGCCTCTCACATCTAGCCTGTAGGAATTCAGGTTGGCAAGTTCTATGGGGAAGCCCATTGCTGCCTATGGTGGAAACGGCATGGGAGATTTCAGTTGCAAAATCTCTGTGAAAAAGCGTCAGAGAAGCTTCTCCGTTTAGAATCCAGCATATCTCACTGAACCGAAGAAGTGGTAGTTAGAAGGGAGTTAGAGCTGCAAGCAGTTTGGTTTGGGAAATTAGATGCGAAATGACACTGCAAAGGCCTTCCAACAGGCTTGGAAAAGTGTGTTCTATATCTCTGCCAAACAGACTCCCCGGAGGTTGAGCTTTCAGAAGCAAGCTTAACTCTTAGGGAGGAAGCAGCAGAATGTGCCTCTCACATCTAGCCTGTAGGAATTCAGGTTGGCAAGTTCTATGGGGAAGCCCATTGCTGCCTATGGTGGAAACGGCATGGGAGATTTCAGTTGCAAAATCTCTGTGAAAAAGCGTCAGAGAAGCTTCTCCGTTTAGAATCCAGCATATCTCACTGAACCGAAGAAGTGGTCGTTAGAAGGCAGTTAGAGCTGCAAGCAGTTTGGTTTGGGAAATTAGACGCGAAATGAAACTGCAAATGCCTTCCAACAGGCTTGGAAAAGTGTGTTCTATATCTCTGCCAAACAAACTCCCCGGAGGTTGAGCTTTCAGAAGCTAGCTTAACTCTAAGGGAGGAAGCAGCAGAATGTGCCTCTCACATCTAGCCTGTAGGAATTCAGGTTGGCAAGTTCTATGGGGAAGCCCATTGCTGCCTATGGTGGAAACGGCATGGGAGATTTCAGTTTCAAAATCTCTGTGAAAAAGCGTCAGAGAAGCTTCTCCGTTTAGAATCCAGCATATCTCACTGAACCGAAGAAGTGGTAGTTAGAAGGGAGTTAGAGCTGCAAGCAGTTTGGTTTGGGAAATTAGATGCGAAATGACACTGCAAAGGCCTTCCAACAGGCTTGGAAAAGTGTGTTCTATATCTCTGCCAAACAGACTCCTCGGAGGTTGAGCTTTCACAAGCAAGCTTACCTCTTAGGGAGGAAGCAGCAGAATGTGCCTCTCAAATCTAGCCTGTAGGAATTCAGGTTGGCAAGTTCTATGGGGAAGCCCATTGCTGCCTATGGTGGAAAAGGCATGGGAGATTTCAGTTTCAAAATCTCTGTGAAAAAGCGTCAGAGAAGCTTCTCCGTTTAGAATCCAGCATATCTCACTGAACCGAAGAAGTGGTCGTTAGAAGGCAGTTAGAGCTGCAAGCAGTTTGGTTTGGGAAATTAGACGCGAAATGAAACTGCAAATGCCTTCCAACAGGCTTGGAAAAGTGTGTTCTATATCTCTGCCAAACAAACTCCCCGGAGGTTGAGCTTTCAGAAGCTAGTTTAACTCTAAGGGAGGAAGCAGCAGAATGTGCCTCTCACATCTAGCCTGTAGGAATTCAGGTTATCAAGTTCTATGGGGAAGCACATTGCTGCCTATGGTGGAAACGGCATGGGAGATTTCAGTTTCAAAATCTCTGTGAAAAAGCGTCAGAGAAGCTTCTCCGTTTAGAATCCAGTATATCTCACTGAACCGAAGAAGTGGTTGTTAGAAGGGAGTTAGAGCTGCAAGCAGTTTGGTTTGGGAAATTAGACGCGAAATGAAACTGCAAATGCCTTCCAACAGGCTTGGAAAAGTGTGTTCTATATCTCTGCCAAACAAACTCCCCGGAGGTTGAGCTTTCAGAAGCTAGTTTAACTCTAAGGGAGGAAGCAGCAGAAAGTGCCTCTCACATCTAGCCTGTAGGAATTCAGGTTGGCAAGTTCTATGGGGAAGCCCATTGCTGCCTATGGTGGAAACGGCATGGGAGATTTCAGTTTCAAAATCTCTGTGAAAAAGCGTAAGAGAAGCTTCTCCGTTTAGAATCCAGCATATCTCACTGAACCGAAGAAGTGGTAGTTAGAAGGGAGTTAGAGCTGCAAGCAGTTTGGTTTGGGAAATTAGATGCGAAATGACACTGCAAAGGCCTTCCAACAGGCTTGGAAAAGTGTGTTCTATATCTCTGCCAAACAGACTCCCCGGAGGTTGAGCTTTCACAAGCAAGCTTAACTCTTAGGGAGGAAGCAGCAGAATGTGCCTCTCACATCTAGCCTGTAGGAATTCAGGTTGGCAAGTTCTATGGGGAAGCCCATTGCTGCCTATGGTGGAAAAGGCATGGGAGATTTCAGTTTCAAAATCTCTGTGAAAAAGCGTCAGAGAAGCTTCTCTGTTTAGAATCCAGCATATCTCACTGAACCGAAGAAGTGGTAGTTAGAAGGCAGTTAGAGCTGCAAGCAGTTTGGTTTGGGAAATTAGACGCGAAATGAAACTGCAAATGCCTTCCAACAGGCTTGGAAAAGTGTGTTCTATATCTCTGCCAAACAGACTCCCTGGAAGTTGAGCTTTCAGAAGCTAGTTTAACTCTAAGGGAGGAAGCAGCAGAATGTGCCTCTCACATCTAGCCTGTAGGAATTCAGGTTGGCAAGTTCTATGGGGAAGCCCATTGGCGCCTTCGTTGGAAACGGGTTTGGAAATTTCAGTTTCAAAATCTCTGTGAAAAAGCGTCAGAGAAGCTTCTCCGTTTAGAATCCAGCATATCTCACTGAACCGAAGAAGTGGTAGTTAGAAGGGAGTTAGAGCTGCAAGCAGTTTGGTTTGGGAAATTAGATGCGAAATGACACTGCAAAGGCCTTCCAACAGGCTTGGAAAAGTGTGTTCTATATCTCTGCCAAACAGACGCCCCGGAGGTTGAGCTTTCACAAGCAAGCTTACCTCTTAGGGAGGAAGCAGCAGAATGTGCCTCTCACATCTAGCCTGTAGGAATTCAGGTTGGCAAGTTCTATGGGGAAGCCCATTGCTGCCTATGGTGGAAACGGCATGGGAGATTTCAGTTGCAAAATCTCTGTGAAAAAGCGTCAGAGAAGCTTCTCCGTTTAGAATCCAGCATATCTCACTGAACCGAAGAAGTGGTAGTTAGAAGGGAGTTAGAGCTGCAAGCAGTTTGGTTTGGGAAATTAGATGCGAAATGACACTGCAAAGGCCTTCCAACAGGCTTGGAAAAGTGTGTTCTATATCTCTGCCAAACAGACGCCCCGGAGGTTGAGCTTTCACAAGCAAGCTTAACTCTTAGGGAGGAAGCAGCAGAATGTGCCTCTCACATCTAGCCTGTAGGAATTCAGGTTGGCAAGTTCTATGGGGAAGCCCATTGCTGCCTATGGTGGAAAAGGCATGGGAGATTTCAGTTTCAAAATCTCTGTGGAAAAGCGTCAGAGAAGCTTCTCCGTTTAGAATCCAGCATATCTCACTGAACCGAAGAAGTGGTAGTTAGAAGGCAGTTAGAGCTGCAAGCAGTTTGGTTTGGGAAATTAGACGCGAAATGAAACTGCAAATGCCTTCCAACAGGCTTGGAAAAGTGTGTTCTATATCTCTGCCAAACAGACTCCCTGGAGGTTGAGCTTTCAGAAGCTAGTTTAACTCTAAGGGAGGAAGCAGCAGAATGTGCCTCTCACATCTAGCCTGTAGGAATTCAGGTTGGCAAGTTCTATGGGGAAGCCCATTGCTGCCTATGGTGGAAACGGCATGGGAGATTTCAGTTTCAAAATCTCTGTGAAAAAGCGTCAGAGAAGCTTCTCCGTTTAGAATCCAGCATATCTCACTGAACCGAAGAAGTGGTAGTTAGAAGGGAGTTAGAGCTGCAAGCAGTTTGGTTTGGGAAATTAGATGCGAAATGACACTGCAAAGGCCTTCCAACAGGCTTGGAAAAGTGTGTTCTATATCTCTGCCAAACAGACTCCCCGGAGGTTGAGCTTTCACAAGCAAGCTTACCTCTTAGGGAGGAAGCAGCAGAATGTGCCTCTCAAATCTAGCCTGTAGGAATTCAGGTTGGCAAGTTCTATGGGGAAGCCCATTGCTGCCTATGGTGGAAAAGGCATGGGAGATTTCAGTTTCAAAATCTCTGTGAAAAAGCGTCAGAGAAGCTTCTCCGTTTAGAATCCAGCATATCTCACTGAACCGAAGAAGTGGTCGTTAGAAGGCAGTTAGAGCTGCAAGCAGTTTGGTTTGGGAAATTAGACGCGAAATGAAACTGCAAATGCCTTCCAACAGGCTTGGAAAAGTGTGTTCTATATCTCTGCCAAACAAACTCCCCGGAGGTTGAGCTTTCAGAAGCTAGTTTAACTCTAAGGGAGGAAGCAGCAGAATGTGCCTCTCACATCTAGCCTGTAGGAATTCAGGTTGGCAAGTTCTATGGGGAAGCCCATTGCAGCCTATGGTGGAAACAGCATGTGAGATTTCAGTTTCAAAATCTCTGTGAAAAAGCGTCAGAGAAGCTTCTCCGTTTAGAATCCAGCATATCTCACGGAACCGAAGAAGTGGTAGTTAGAAGGGAGTTAGAGCTGCAAGCAGTTTGGTGTGGGAAATTAGACGCGAAATGAAACTGCAAATGCCTTCCAACAGGCTTGGAAAAGTGTGTTCTATATCTCTGCCAAACAAACTCCCCGGAGATTGAGCTTTCAGAAGCTAGTTTAACTCTAAGGGAGGAAGCAGCAGAATGTGCCTCTCACATCTAGCCTGTAGGAAGTCAGGTTGGCAAGTTCTATGGGGAAGCCCATTGCTGCCTATGGTGGAAACGGCATGGGAGATTTCAGTTGCAAAATCTCTGTGAAAAAGCGTCAGAGAAGCTTCTCCGTTTAGAATCCAGCATATCTCACTGAACCGAAGAAGTGGTAGTTAGAAGGGAGTTAGAGCTGCAAGCAGTTTGGTTTGGGAAATTAGATGCGAAATGACACTGCAAATGCCTTGCAACAGGCTTGGAAAAGTGTGTTCTATATCTCTGCCAAACAGAGTCCCCGGAGGTTGAGCTTTCAGAAGCAAGCTTAACTGTTAGGGAGGGAGCAGCAGAATGTGCCTCTCACATCTAGCCTGTAGGAATTCAGGTTGGCAAGTTCTATGGGGAAGCCCATTGCTGCCTATGGTGGAAACGGCATGGGAGATTTCAGTTTCAAAATCTCTGTGAAAAAGCGTCAGAGAAGCTTCTCCGTTTAGAATCCAGCATATCTCACTGAACCGAAGAAGTGGTAGTTAGAAGGGAGTTAGAGCTGCAAGCAGTTTGGTTTGGGAAATTAGACGCGAAATGAAACTGCAAATGCCTTCCAACAGGCTTGGAAAAGTGTGTTCTATATCTCTGCCAAACAAACTCCCCGGAGGTTGAGCTTTCAGAAGCAAGTTTAACTCTAAGGGAGGAAGCAGCAGAATGTGCCTCTCACATCTAGCCTGTAGGAATTCAGGTTGGCAAGTTCCATGGGGAAGCCCATTGCTGCCTACGGTGGAAACGGCATGGGAGATTTCAGTTTCAAAATCTCTGTGAAAAAGCGTCAGAGAAGCTTCTCCGTTTAGAATCCAGCATATCTCACTGAACCGAAGAAGTGGTAGTTAGAAGGGAGTTAGAGCTGCAAGCAGTTTGGTTTGGGAAATTAGACGCGAAATGAAACTGCAAATGCCTTCCAACAGCCTTGGAAAAGTGTGTTCTATATGTCTGCCAAACAAACTCAACAGAGGTTGAGCTTTCAGAAGCTAGTTTAACTCTAAGGGAGGAAGCAGCAGAATGTGCCTCTCACATCTAGCCTGTAGGAATTCAGGTTGGCAAGTTCTATGGGGAAGCCCATTGGCGCCTTCGTTGGAAACGGGTTTGGAAATTTCAGTTTCAAAATCTCTGTGAAAAAGCGTCAGAGAAGCTTCTCCGTTTAGAATCCAGCATATCTCACTGAACCGAAGAAGTGGTAGTTAGATGGGAGTTAGAGCTGCAAGCAGTTTGGTTTGGGAAATTAGACGCGAAATGAAACTGCAAATGCCTTCCAACAGGCTTGGAAAATTGTGTTCTATATCTCTGCCAAACAGAGTCCCCGGAGGTTGAGCTTTCAGAAGCAAGCTTAACTGTTAGGGAGGAAGCAGCAGAATGTGCCTCTCACATCTAGCCTGTAGGAATTCAGGTTGGCAAGTTCTATGGGGAAGCCCATTGCTGCCTATGGTGAAAACGGCATGGGAAATTTCAGTTTCAAAATCTCTGTGAAAAAGCGTCAGAGAAGCTTCTCCGTTTACAATCCAGCATATCTCACTGAACCGAAGAAGTGGTAGTTAGAAGGGAGTTAGAGCTGCAAGCAGTTTGGTTTGGGAAATTAGACGCGAAATGAAACTGCAAATGCCTTAAAACAGGCTTGGAAAAGTGTGTTCTATATCTCTGCCAAACAAACTCCCCGGAGGTTGAGCTTTCAGAAGCTAGCTTAACTCTAAGGGAGGAAGCAGCAGAATGTGCCTCTCACATCTAGCCTGTAGGAATTCAGGTTGGCAAGTTCTATGGGGAAGCCCATTGGCGCCTTCGTTGGAAACGGGTTTGGAAATTTCAGTTTCAAAATCTCTGTGAAAAAGCGTCAGAGAAGCTTCTCCGTTTAGAATCCAGCATATCTCACTGAACCGAAGAAGTGGTCGTTAGAAGGCAGTTAGAGCTGCAAGCAGTTTGGTTTGGGAAATTAGATGCGAAATGACACTGCAAAGGCCTTCCAACAGGCTTGGAAAAGTGTGTTCTATATCTCTGCCAAACAGACTCCCCGGAGGTTGAGCTTTCAGAAGCAAGCTTAACTCTTAGGGAGGAAGCAGCAGAATGTGCCTCTCACATCTAGCCTGTAGGAATTCAGGTTGGCAAGTTCTATGGGGAAGCCCATTGCTGCCTATGGTGGAAACGGCATGGGAGATTTCAGTTGCAAAATCTCTGTGAAAAAGCGTCAGAGAAGCTTCTCCGTTTAGAATCCAGCATATCTCACTGAACCGAAGAAGTGGTAGTTAGAAGGGAGTTAGAGCTGCAAGCAGTTTGGTTTGGGAAATTAGATGCGAAATGACACTGCAAAGGCCTTCCAACAGGCTTGGAAAAGTGTGTTCTATATCTCTGCCAAACAGACTCCCCGGAGGTTGAGCTTTCAGAAGCAAGCTTAACTCTTAGGGAGGAAGCAGCAGAATGTGCCTCTCACATCTAGCCTGTAGGAATTCAGGTTGGCAAGTTCTATGGGGAAGCCCATTGCTGCCTATGGTGGAAACGGCATGGGAGATTTCAGTTGCAAAATCTCTGTGAAAAAGCGTCAGAGAAGCTTCTCCGTTTAGAATCCAGCATATCTCACTGAACCGAAGAAGTGGTCGTTAGAAGGCAGTTAGAGCTGCAAGCAGTTTGGTTTGGGAAATTAGACGCGAAATGAAACTGCAAATGCCTTCCAACAGGCTTGGAAAAGTGTGTTCTATATCTCTGCCAAACAAACTCCCCGGAGGTTGAGCTTTCAGAAGCTAGTTTAACTCTAAGGGAGGAAGCAGCAGAATGTGCCTCTCACATCTAGCCTGTAGGAATTCAGGTTGGCAAGTTCTATGGGGAAGCCCATTGCTGCCTATGGTGGAAACGGCATGGGAGATTTCAGTTTCAAAATCTCTGTGAAAAAGCGTCAGAGAAGCTTCTCCGTTTAGAATCCAGCATATCTCACTGAACCGAAGAAGTGGTAGTTAGAAGGGAGTTAGAGCTGCAAGCAGTTTGGTTTGGGAAATTAGATGCGAAATGACACTGCAAAGGCCTTCCAACAGGCTTGGAAAAGTGTGTTCTATATCTCTGCCAAACAGACTCCTCGGAGGTTGAGCTTTCACAAGCAAGCTTACCTCTTAGGGAGGAAGCAGCAGAATGTGCCTCTCAAATCTAGCCTGTAGGAATTCAGGTTGGCAAGTTCTATGGGGAAGCCCATTGCTGCCTATGGTGGAAAAGGCATGGGAGATTTCAGTTTCAAAATCTCTGTGAAAAAGCGTCAGAGAAGCTTCTCCGTTTAGAATCCAGCATATCTCACTGAACCGAAGAAGTGGTCGTTAGAAGGCAGTTAGAGCTGCAAGCAGTTTGGTTTGGGAAATTAGACGCGAAATGAAACTGCAAATGCCTTCCAACAGGCTTGGAAAAGTGTGTTCTATATCTCTGCCAAACAAACTCCCCGGAGGTTGAGCTTTCAGAAGCTAGTTTAACTCTAAGGGAGGAAGCAGCAGAATGTGCCTCTCACATCTAGCCTGTAGGAATTCAGGTTATCAAGTTCTATGGGGAAGCACATTGCTGCCTATGGTGGAAACGGCATGGGAGATTTCAGTTTCAAAATCTCTGTGAAAAAGCGTCAGAGAAGCTTCTCCGTTTAGAATCCAGTATATCTCACTGAACCGAAGAAGTGGTTGTTAGAAGGGAGTTAGAGCTGCAAGCAGTTTGGTTTGGGAAATTAGACGCGAAATGAAACTGCAAATGCCTTCCAACAGGCTTGGAAAAGTGTGTTCTATATCTCTGCCAAACAAACTCCCCGGAGGTTGAGCTTTCAGAAGCTAGTTTAACTCTAAGGGAGGAAGCAGCAGAAAGTGCCTCTCACATCTAGCCTGTAGGAATTCAGGTTGGCAAGTTCTATGGGGAAGCCCATTGCTGCCTATGGTGGAAACGGCATGGGAGATTTCAGTTTCAAAATCTCTGTGAAAAAGCGTAAGAGAAGCTTCTCCGTTTAGAATCCAGCATATCTCACTGAACCGAAGAAGTGGTAGTTAGAAGGGAGTTAGAGCTGCAAGCAGTTTGGTTTGGGAAATTAGATGCGAAATGACACTGCAAAGGCCTTCCAACAGGCTTGGAAAAGTGTGTTCTATATCTCTGCCAAACAGACTCCCCGGAGGTTGAGCTTTCACAAGCAAGCTTAACTCTTAGGGAGGAAGCAGCAGAATGTGCCTCTCACATCTAGCCTGTAGGAATTCAGGTTGGCAAGTTCTATGGGGAAGCCCATTGCTGCCTATGGTGGAAAAGGCATGGGAGATTTCAGTTTCAAAATCTCTGTGAAAAAGCGTCAGAGAAGCTTCTCTGTTTAGAATCCAGCATATCTCACTGAACCGAAGAAGTGGTAGTTAGAAGGCAGTTAGAGCTGCAAGCAGTTTGGTTTGGGAAATTAGACGCGAAATGAAACTGCAAATGCCTTCCAACAGGCTTGGAAAAGTGTGTTCTATATCTCTGCCAAACAGACTCCCTGGAAGTTGAGCTTTCAGAAGCTAGTTTAACTCTAAGGGAGGAAGCAGCAGAATGTGCCTCTCACATCTAGCCTGTAGGAATTCAGGTTGGCAAGTTCTATGGGGAAGCCCATTGGCGCCTTCGTTGGAAACGGGTTTGGAAATTTCAGTTTCAAAATCTCTGTGAAAAAGCGTCAGAGAAGCTTCTCCGTTTAGAATCCAGCATATCTCACTGAACCGAAGAAGTGGTAGTTAGAAGGGAGTTAGAGCTGCAAGCAGTTTGGTTTGGGAAATTAGATGCGAAATGACACTGCAAAGGCCTTCCAACAGGCTTGGAAAAGTGTGTTCTATATCTCTGCCAAACAGACGCCCCGGAGGTTGAGCTTTCACAAGCAAGCTTACCTCTTAGGGAGGAAGCAGCAGAATGTGCCTCTCACATCTAGCCTGTAGGAATTCAGGTTGGCAAGTTCTATGGGGAAGCCCATTGCTGCCTATGGTGGAAACGGCATGGGAGATTTCAGTTGCAAAATCTCTGTGAAAAAGCGTCAGAGAAGCTTCTCCGTTTAGAATCCAGCATATCTCACTGAACCGAAGAAGTGGTAGTTAGAAGGGAGTTAGAGCTGCAAGCAGTTTGGTTTGGGAAATTAGATGCGAAATGACACTGCAAAGGCCTTCCAACAGGCTTGGAAAAGTGTGTTCTATATCTCTGCCAAACAGACGCCCCGGAGGTTGAGCTTTCACAAGCAAGCTTAACTCTTAGGGAGGAAGCAGCAGAATGTGCCTCTCACATCTAGCCTGTAGGAATTCAGGTTGGCAAGTTCTATGGGGAAGCCCATTGCTGCCTATGGTGGAAAAGGCATGGGAGATTTCAGTTTCAAAATCTCTGTGGAAAAGCGTCAGAGAAGCTTCTCCGTTTAGAATCCAGCATATCTCACTGAACCGAAGAAGTGGTAGTTAGAAGGCAGTTAGAGCTGCAAGCAGTTTGGTTTGGGAAATTAGACGCGAAATGAAACTGCAAATGCCTTCCAACAGGCTTGGAAAAGTGTGTTCTATATCTCTGCCAAACAGACTCCCTGGAGGTTGAGCTTTCAGAAGCTAGTTTAACTCTAAGGGAGGAAGCAGCAGAATGTGCCTCTCACATCTAGCCTGTAGGAATTCAGGTTGGCAAGTTCTATGGGGAAGCCCATTGCTGCCTATGGTGGAAACGGCATGGGAGATTTCAGTTTCAAAATCTCTGTGAAAAAGCGTCAGAGAAGCTTCTCCGTTTAGAATCCAGCATATCTCACTGAACCGAAGAAGTGGTAGTTAGAAGGGAGTTAGAGCTGCAAGCAGTTTGGTTTGGGAAATTAGATGCGAAATGACACTGCAAAGGCCTTCCAACAGGCTTGGAAAAGTGTGTTCTATATCTCTGCCAAACAGACTCCCCGGAGGTTGAGCTTTCACAAGCAAGCTTACCTCTTAGGGAGGAAGCAGCAGAATGTGCCTCTCAAATCTAGCCTGTAGGAATTCAGGTTGGCAAGTTCTATGGGGAAGCCCATTGCTGCCTATGGTGGAAAAGGCATGGGAGATTTCAGTTTCAAAATCTCTGTGAAAAAGCGTCAGAGAAGCTTCTCCGTTTAGAATCCAGCATATCTCACTGAACCGAAGAAGTGGTCGTTAGAAGGCAGTTAGAGCTGCAAGCAGTTTGGTTTGGGAAATTAGACGCGAAATGAAACTGCAAATGCCTTCCAACAGGCTTGGAAAAGTGTGTTCTATATCTCTGCCAAACAAACTCCCCGGAGGTTGAGCTTTCAGAAGCTAGTTTAACTCTAAGGGAGGAAGCAGCAGAATGTGCCTCTCACATCTAGCCTGTAGGAATTCAGGTTGGCAAGTTCTATGGGGAAGCCCATTGCAGCCTATGGTGGAAACAGCATGTGAGATTTCAGTTTCAAAATCTCTGTGAAAAAGCGTCAGAGAAGCTTCTCCGTTTAGAATCCAGCATATCTCACGGAACCGAAGAAGTGGTAGTTAGAAGGGAGTTAGAGCTGCAAGCAGTTTGGTGTGGGAAATTAGACGCGAAATGAAACTGCAAATGCCTTCCAACAGGCTTGGAAAAGTGTGTTCTATATCTCTGCCAAACAAACTCCCCGGAGATTGAGCTTTCAGAAGCTAGTTTAACTCTAAGGGAGGAAGCAGCAGAATGTGCCTCTCACATCTAGCCTGTAGGAAGTCAGGTTGGCAAGTTCTATGGGGAAGCCCATTGCTGCCTATGGTGGAAACGGCATGGGAGATTTCAGTTGCAAAATCTCTGTGAAAAAGCGTCAGAGAAGCTTCTCCGTTTAGAATCCAGCATATCTCACTGAACCGAAGAAGTGGTAGTTAGAAGGGAGTTAGAGCTGCAAGCAGTTTGGTTTGGGAAATTAGAAGCGAAATGACACTGCAAAGGCCTTCCAACAGGCTTGGAAAAGTGTGTTCTATATCTCTGCCAAACAGACTCCCCGGAGGTTGAGCTTTCACAAGGAAGCTTAACTCTTAGGGAAGAAGCAGCAGAATGTGCCTCTCACATCTAGCCTGTAGGAATTCAGGTTGGCAAGTTCTATGGGGAAGCCCATTGCTGGCTATGGTGGAAACAGCATGGGAGATTTCAGTTTCAAAATCTTTGTGAAAAAGCGTCAGAGAAGCTTCTCCGTTTAGAATCCAGCATATCTCACTGAACCGAAGAAGTGGTAGTTAGAAGGGAGTTAGAGCTGCAAGCAGTTTGGTTTGGGAAATTAGACGCGAAATGAAACTGCAAATGCCTTCCAACAGGCTTGGAAAAGTGTGTTCTATATCTCTGCCAAACAGACTACCCGGAGGTTGAGCTTTCAGAAGCAAGTTTAACTCTAAGGGAGGAAGCAGCAGAATGTGCCTCTCACATCTAGCCTGTAGGAATTCAGGTTGGCAAGTTCTATGGGGAAGCCCATTGGCGCCTTCGTTGGAAACGGGTTTGGAAATTTCAGTTTCAAAATCTCTGTGAAAAAGCGTCAGAGAAGCTTCTCCGTTTAGAATCCAGCATATCTCACTGAACCGAAGAAGTGGTAGTTAGAAGGGAGTTAGAGCTGCAAGCAGTTTGGTTTGGGAAATTAGACGCGAAATGAAACTGCAAATGCCTTCCAACGGGCTTGGAAAAGTTTGTTCTATATCTCTGCCAAACAGACTCCCCGGAGGTTGAGCTTTCAGAAGCATGTTTAACTCTAAGGGAGGAAGCAGCAGAATGTGCCTCTCACATCTAGCCTGTAGGAATTCAGGTTGGCAAGTTCTATGGGGAAGCCCATTGCTGCCTATGGTGGAAACGGCATGGGAGATTTCAGTTTCAAAATCTCTGTGAAAAAGCGTCAGAGAAGCTTCTCCGTTTAGAATCCAGCATATCTCACTGAACCGAAGAAGTGGTAGTTAGAAGGCAGTTAGAGCTGCAAGCAGTTTGGTTTGGGAAATTAGACGCGAAATGAAACTGCAAATGCCTTCCAACAGGCTTGGAAAAGTGTGTTCTATATCTCTGCCAAACAAACTCCCCGGAGGTTGAGCTTTCAGAAGCTAGTTTAACTCTAAGGGAGGAAGCAGCAGAATGTGCCTCTCACATCTAGCCTGTAGGAATTCAGGTTGGCAAGTTCTATGGGGAAGCCCATTGGCGCCTTCGTTGGAAACGGGTTTGGAAATTTCAGTTTCAAAATCTCTGTGAAAAAGCGTCAGAGAAGCTTCCCCGTTTAGAATCCAGCTTATCTCACTGAACCGAAGAAGTGGTAGTTAGAAGGGAGTTAGAGCTGCAAGCAGTTTGGTTTGGGAAATTAGACGCGAAATGAAACTGCAAATGACTTCCAACAGGCTTGGAAAAGTGTGTTCTATATCTCTCCCAAACAGACTCCCCGGAGGTTGAGCTTTCAGAAGCAAGTTTACCTCTAAGGGAGGAAGCAGCAGAATGTGCCTCTCACATCTAGCCTGTAGGAATTCAGGTTGGCAAGTTCTATGGGGAAGCCCATTGCTGCCTATGGCGGAAACGGCATGGGAGATTTCAGTTTCAAAATCTCTGTGAAAAAGCGTGAGAGAAGCTTCTCCGTTTAGAATCCAGCATATCTCACTGAACCGAAGAAGTGGTAGTTAGAAGGGAGTTTGAGCTGCAAGCAGTTTGGTTTGGGAAATTAGACGCGAAATGAAACTGCAAATGCCTTCCAACAGGCTTGGAAAAGTGTGTTCTATATCTCTGCCAAACAAACTCCCTGGAGGTTGAGCTTTCAGAAGCAAGTTTAACTCTAAGGGAGGAAGCAGCAGAATGTGCCTCTCACATCTAGCCTGTAGGAATTCAGGTTGGCAAGTTCTATGGGGAAGCCCATTGCTGCCTATGGTGGAAACGGCATGGGAGATTTCAGTTTCAAAATCTCTGTGAAAAAGCGTCAGAGAAGCTTCTCCGTTTAGAATCCAGCATATCTCACTGAACCGAAGAAGTGGTAGTTAGAAGGGAGTTAGAGCTGCAAGCAGTTTGGTTTGGGAAATTAGACGCGAAATGAAACTGCAAATGCCTTCCAACAGGCTTGGAAAAGTATGTTCTATATCTCTGCCAAACAAACTCCCCGGAGGTTGAGCTTTCAGAAGCTAGTTTAACTCTAAGGGAAGAAGCAGCAGAATGTGCCTCTCACATCTAGCCTGTAGGAATTCAGGTTGGCAAGTTCTATGGGGATGCCCATTGGCGCCTTCGTTGGAAACGGGTTTGGAAATTTCAGTTTCAAAATCTCTGTGAAAAAGCGTCAGACAAGCTTCTCCGTTTAGAATCCAGCATATCTCACTGAACCGAAGAAGTGGTAGTTAGAAGGCAGTTAGAGCTGCAAGCAGTTTGGTTTGGGAAATTAGATGCGAAATGACACTGCAAAGGCCTTCCAACAGGCTTGGAAAAGTGTGTTCTATATCTCTGCCAAACAGACTCCCCGGAGGTTGAGCTTTCAGAAGCAAGCTTAACTCTTAGGGAGGAAGCAGCAGAATGTGCCTCTCACATCTAGCCTGTAGGAATTCAGGTTGGCAAGTTCTATGGGGAAGCCCATTGCTGCCTATGGTGGAAACGGCATGGGAGATTTCAGTTTCAAAATCTCTGTGAAAAAGCGTCAGAGAAGCTTCTCCGTTTAGAATCCAGCATATCTCACTGAACCGAAGAAGTGGTAGTTAGAAGGCAGTTAGAGCTGCAAGCAGTTAGGTTTGGGAAATTAGACGCGAAATGAAACTGCAAATGCCTTCCAACAGGCTTGGAAAAGTGTGTTCTATATCTCTGCCAAACAGACTCCCTGGAGGTTGAGCTTTCAGAAGCTAGTTTAACTCTAAGGGAGGAAGCAGCAGAATGTGCCTCTCACATCTAGCCTGTAGGAATTCAGGTTGGCAAGTTCTATGGGGAAGCCCATTGCTGGCTATGGTGGAAACAGCATGGGAGATTTCAGTTTCAAAATCTCTGTGAAAAAGCGTCAGAGAAGCTTGTCCGTTTAGAATCCAGCATATCTCACTCTACCGAAGAAGTGGTAGTTAGAAGGCAGTTAGAGCTGCAAGCAGTTTGGTTTGGGAAATTAGACGCGAAATGAAACTGCAAATGCCTTCCAACAGGCTTGGAAAAGTGTGTTCTATATCTCTGCCAAACAAACTCCCCGGAGGTTGAGCTTTCAGAAGCTAGTTTAACTCTAAGGGAGGAAGCAGCAGAATGTGCCTCTCACATCTAGCCTGTAGGAATTCAGGTTGGCAAGTTCTATGGGGAAGCCCATTGGCGCCTTCGTTGGAAACGGGTTTGGAAATTTCAGTTTCAAAATCTCTGTGAAAAAGCGTCAGAGAAGCTTCCCCGTTCAGAATCCAGCTTATCTCACTGAACCGAAGAAGTGGTAGTTAGAAGGGAGTTAGAGCTGCAAGCAGTTTGGTTTGGGAAATTAGACGCGAAATGAAACTGCAAATGACTTCCAACAGGCTTGGAAAAGTGTGTTCTATATCTCTCCCAAACAGACTCCCCGGAGGTTGAGCTTTCAGAAGCAAGTTTAACTCTAAGGGAGGAAGCAGCAGAATGTGCCTCTCACATCTAGCCTGTAGGAATTCAGGTTGGCAAGTTCTATGGGGAAGCCCATTGCTGCCTATGGCGGAAACGGCATAGGAGATTTCAGTTTCAAAATCTCTGTGAAAAAGCGTGAGAGAAGCTTCTCCGTTTAGAATCCAGCATATCTCACTGAACCGAAGAAGTGGTAGTTAGAAGGGAGTTTGAGCTGCAAGCAGTTTGGTTTGGGAAATTAGACGCGAAATGAAACTGCAAATGCCTTCCAACAGGCTTGGAAAAGTGTGTTCTATATCTCTGCCAAACAAACTCCCCGGAGGTTGAGCTTTCAGAAGCTAGTTTAACTCTAAGGGAGGAAGCAGCAGAATGTGCCTCTCACATCTAGCCTGTAGGAATTCAGGTTGGCAAGTTCTATGGGGAAGCCCATTGGCGCCTTCGTTGGAAACGGGTTTGGAAATTTCAGTTTCAAAATCTCTGTGAAAAAGCGTCAGAGAAGCTTCTCCGTTTAGAATCCAGCATATCTCACTGAACCGAAGAAGTGGTAGTTAGAAGGGAGTTAGAGCTGCAAGCAGTTTGGTTTGGGAAATTAGACGCGAAATGAAACTGCAAATGCCTTCCAACAGGCTTGGAAAAGTGTGTTCTATATCTCTACCAAACAGACTCCCCGGAGGTTGAGCTTTCAGAAGCTAGTTTAACTCTAAGGGAGGAAGCAGCAGAATGTGCCTCTCACATATAGCCTGTAGGAATTCAGGTTGGCAAGTTCTATGTGGAAGCCCATTGCTGCCTATGGTGGAAACGGCATGGGAGATTTCAGTTTCAAAATCTCTGTGAAAAAGCGTCAGAGAAGCTTCTCCGTTTAGAATCCAGCATATCTCACTGAACCGAAGAAGTGGTAGTTAGAAGGGAGTTAGAGCTGCAAGCAGTTTGGTTTGGGAAATTAGACGCGAAATGACACTGCAAAGGCCTTCCAACAGGCTTGGAAAACTGTGTTCTATACCTCTGCGAAACAGAGTCCCCGGAGGATGAGCTTTCAGAAGCAAGCTTAACTCTAAGGGAGGAAGCAGCAGAATGTGCCTCTCACATCTAGCCTGTAGGAATTCAGGTTGGCAATTCATATGGGAAGCCCATTGCTGCCTATGGTGGAAACGGCATGGGAGATTTCAGTTTCAAAATCTCTGTGAAAAAGCGTCAGAGAAGCTTCTCCGTTTAGAATCCAGCATATCTCACTGAACCAAAGACGTGGTAGTTAGAAGGGAGTTAGAGCTGCAAGCAGTTTGGTTTGGGAAATTAGACGCGAAATGAAACTGCAAATGCCTTCCAACAGGCTTGGAAAAGTGTGTTCTATATCTCTGCAAAAACAAACTCCCCGGAGGTTGAGCTTTCAGAAGCTAGTTTAACTCTAAGGGAGGAAGCAGCAGAATGTGCCTCTCACATCTAGCCTGTAGGAATTCAGGTTGGCAAGTTCTATGGGGAAGCCCATTGCTACCTATGGTGGAAACGGCATGGGAGATTTCAGTTTCAAAATCTCTGTGAAAAAGGGTCACAGAAGCTTCTCCGTTTAGAATCCAGCATATCTCACTGAACCGAAGAAGTGGTAGTTAGAAGGGAGTTAGAGCTGCAAGCAGTTTGGTTTGGGAAATTAGACGCGAAATGACACTGCAAAGGCCTTCCAACAGGCTTGGAAAAGTGTGTTCTATACCTCTGCCAAACAGAGTCCCCGGAGGATGAGCTTTCAGAAGCAAGCTTAACTCTAAGGGAGGAAGCAGCAGAATGTGCCTCTCACATCTAGCCTGTAGGAATTCAGGTTGGCAAGTTCTATGGGGAAGCCTATTGGCGCCTTCGTTGGAAACGGGTTTGGAAATTTCAGTTTCAAAATCTCTGTGAAAAAGCGTCAAAGAAGCTTCCACGTTTAGCATCCTGGATATCTCACTGAACCGAAAAAGTGGTAGTTAGAAGGGAGTTAGAGCTGCAAGCAGTTTGGTTTGGGAAATTAGACGCGAAATGAAACTGCAAATGCCTTCCAACAGGCTTGGATAAGTGTGTTCTATATCTCTGCCAAACAGACTCCCCGGAGGTTGAGCTTTCAGACGCAAGTTTAACTCTAAGGGAGGAAGCAGCAGAATGTGCCTCTCACATCTAGCCTGTAGGAATTCAGGTTGGCAAGTTCTATGGGGAAGCCCATTGCTGCCTATGGTGGAAACGGCATGGGAGATTTCAGTTTCAAAATCTCTGTGAAAAAGCGTCAGAGAAGCTTCTCCGTTTAGAATCCAGCATATCTCACTGAACCGAAGAATTGGTAGTTAGAAGGGAGTTAGAGCTGCAAGCAGTTTGGTTTGGGAAATTAGACGCGAAATGAAACTGCAAATGCCTTAGAACAGGCTTGGAAAATTGTGTACTATATCTCTGCCAAACAGACTCCCCGGAGGTTGAGCTTTCAGAAGCTAGTTTAACTCTAAGGGAGGAAGCAGCAGAATGTGCCTCTCACATCTAGCCTGTAGGAATTCAGGTTGGCAAGTTCTATGGGGAAGCCCATTGGCGCCTTCGTTGGAAACGGGTTTGGAAATTTCAGTTTCAAAATCTCTGTGAAAAAGCGTCAAAGAAGCTTCCACGTTTAGAATCCTGGATATCTCACTGAACCGAAGAAGTGGTAGTTAGAAGGGAGTTAGAGCTGCAAGCAGTTTGGTTTGGGAAATTAGACGCGAAATGAAACTGCAAGTGCCTTCCAGCAGGCTTGAAAAATTGTGTTCTATATCTCTGCCAAACAGACTCCCCGGAGGTTGAGCTTTCAGAAGCTAGTTTAACTCTAAGGGAGGAAGCAGCAGAATGTGCCTCTCACATCTAGCCTTTAGGAATTGAGGTTGGCAAGTTCTATGGGGAAGCCCATTGCTGCCTATGGTGGAAACGGCATGGGAGATTTCAGTTTCAAAATCTCTGTGAAAAAGCGTCAGAGAAGCTTCTCCGTTTAGAATGCAGCATATCTCACAGAACCGAAGAAGTGGTAGTTAGAAGGGAGTTAGAGCTGCAAGCAGTTTGGTTTGGGAAATTAGACGCGAAATGAAACTGCAAGTGCCTTCCAACAGGCTTGGAAAAGTGTGTTCTATATCTCTGCCAAACAGACTCCCCGGAGGTTGAGCTTTCAGAAGCTAGTTTAACTCTAAGGGAGGAAGCAGCAGAATGTGCCTCTCACATCTAGCCTGTAGGAATTCAGGTTGGCAAGTTCTATGGGGAAGCCCGTTGCTGCCTATGGTGGAAACGGCATGGGAGATTTCAGTTTCAAAATCTCTGTGAAAAAGCGTCAGAGAAGCTTCCCCGTTTAGAATCCAGCATATCTCACTGAACCGAAGAAGTGGTAGTTAGAAGGGAGTTAGAGCTGCAAGCAGTTTGGTTTGGGAAATTAGACGCGAAATGAAACTGCAAATGCCTTCCAACAGGCTTGGAAAAGTGTGTTCTATATCTCTGCCAAACAGACTCCCCGGAGGTTGAGCTTTCAGAAGCTAGTTTAACTCTAAGGGAGGAAGCAGCAGAATGTGCCTCTCACATCTAGCCTGTAGGAATTCAGGTTGGCAAGTTCTATGGGGAAGCCCATTGGCGCCTTCGTTGGAAACGGGTTTGGAAATTTCAGTTTCAAAATCTCTGTGAAAAAGCGTCAGAGAAGCTTCTCCGTTTAGAATCCAGCATATCTCACTGAACCGAAGAAGTGGTAGTTAGAAGGGAGTTAGAGCTGCAAGCAGTTTGGTTTGGGAAATTAGATGCGAAATGACACTGCAAAGGCCTTCCAACAGGCTTGGAAAAGTGTGTTCTATATCTCTGCCAAACAGACGCCCCGGAGGTTGAGCTTTCACAAGCAAGCTTACCTCTTAGGGAGGAAGCAGCAGAATGTGCCTCTCACATCTAGCCTGTAGGAATTCAGGTTGGCAAGTTCTATGGGGAAGCCCATTGCTGCCTATGGTGGAAACGGCATGGGAGATTTCAGTTGCAAAATCTCTGTGAAAAAGCGTCAGAGAAGCTTCTCCGTTTAGAATCCAGCATATCTCACTGAACCGAAGAAGTGGTAGTTAGAAGGGAGTTAGAGCTGCAAGCAGTTTGGTTTGGGAAATTAGATGCGAAATGACACTGCAAAGGCCTTCCAACAGGCTTGGAAAAGTGTGTTCTATATCTCTGCCAAACAGACGCCCCGGAGGTTGAGCTTTCACAAGCAAGCTTAACTCTTAGGGAGGAAGCAGCAGAATGTGCCTCTCACATCTAGCCTGTAGGAATTCAGGTTGGCAAGTTCTATGGGGAAGCCCATTGCTGCCTATGGTGGAAAAGGCATGGGAGATTTCAGTTTCAAAATCTCTGTGGAAAAGCGTCAGAGAAGCTTCTCCGTTTAGAATCCAGCATATCTCACTGAACCGAAGAAGTGGTAGTTAGAAGGCAGTTAGAGCTGCAAGCAGTTTGGTTTGGGAAATTAGACGCGAAATGAAACTGCAAATGCCTTCCAACAGGCTTGGAAAAGTGTGTTCTATATCTCTGCCAAACAGACTCCCTGGAGGTTGAGCTTTCAGAAGCTAGTTTAACTCTAAGGGAGGAAGCAGCAGAATGTGCCTCTCACATCTAGCCTGTAGGAATTCAGGTTGGCAAGTTCTATGGGGAAGCCCATTGCTGCCTATGGTGGAAACGGCATGGGAGATTTCAGTTTCAAAATCTCTGTGAAAAAGCGTCAGAGAAGCTTCTCCGTTTAGAATCCAGCATATCTCACTGAACCGAAGAAGTGGTAGTTAGAAGGGAGTTAGAGCTGCAAGCAGTTTGGTTTGGGAAATTAGATGCGAAATGACACTGCAAAGGCCTTCCAACAGGCTTGGAAAAGTGTGTTCTATATCTCTGCCAAACAGACTCCCCGGAGGTTGAGCTTTCACAAGCAAGCTTACCTCTTAGGGAGGAAGCAGCAGAATGTGCCTCTCAAATCTAGCCTGTAGGAATTCAGGTTGGCAAGTTCTATGGGGAAGCCCATTGCTGCCTATGGTGGAAAAGGCATGGGAGATTTCAGTTTCAAAATCTCTGTGAAAAAGCGTCAGAGAAGCTTCTCCGTTTAGAATCCAGCATATCTCACTGAACCGAAGAAGTGGTCGTTAGAAGGCAGTTAGAGCTGCAAGCAGTTTGGTTTGGGAAATTAGACGCGAAATGAAACTGCAAATGCCTTCCAACAGGCTTGGAAAAGTGTGTTCTATATCTCTGCCAAACAAACTCCCCGGAGGTTGAGCTTTCAGAAGCTAGTTTAACTCTAAGGGAGGAAGCAGCAGAATGTGCCTCTCACATCTAGCCTGTAGGAATTCAGGTTGGCAAGTTCTATGGGGAAGCCCATTGCAGCCTATGGTGGAAACAGCATGTGAGATTTCAGTTTCAAAATCTCTGTGAAAAAGCGTCAGAGAAGCTTCTCCGTTTAGAATCCAGCATATCTCACGGAACCGAAGAAGTGGTAGTTAGAAGGGAGTTAGAGCTGCAAGCAGTTTGGTGTGGGAAATTAGACGCGAAATGAAACTGCAAATGCCTTCCAACAGGCTTGGAAAAGTGTGTTCTATATCTCTGCCAAACAAACTCCCCGGAGATTGAGCTTTCAGAAGCTAGTTTAACTCTAAGGGAGGAAGCAGCAGAATGTGCCTCTCACATCTAGCCTGTAGGAAGTCAGGTTGGCAAGTTCTATGGGGAAGCCCATTGCTGCCTATGGTGGAAACGGCATGGGAGATTTCAGTTGCAAAATCTCTGTGAAAAAGCGTCAGAGAAGCTTCTCCGTTTAGAATCCAGCATATCTCACTGAACCGAAGAAGTGGTAGTTAGAAGGGAGTTAGAGCTGCAAGCAGTTTGGTTTGGGAAATTAGAAGCGAAATGACACTGCAAAGGCCTTCCAACAGGCTTGGAAAAGTGTGTTCTATATCTCTGCCAAACAGACTCCCCGGAGGTTGAGCTTTCACAAGGAAGCTTAACTCTTAGGGAAGAAGCAGCAGAATGTGCCTCTCACATCTAGCCTGTAGGAATTCAGGTTGGCAAGTTCTATGGGGAAGCCCATTGCTGGCTATGGTGGAAACAGCATGGGAGATTTCAGTTTCAAAATCTTTGTGAAAAAGCGTCAGAGAAGCTTCTCCGTTTAGAATCCAGCATATCTCACTGAACCGAAGAAGTGGTAGTTAGAAGGGAGTTAGAGCTGCAAGCAGTTTGGTTTGGGAAATTAGACGCGAAATGAAACTGCAAATGCCTTCCAACAGGCTTGGAAAAGTGTGTTCTATATCTCTGCCAAACAGACTACCCGGAGGTTGAGCTTTCAGAAGCAAGTTTAACTCTAAGGGAGGAAGCAGCAGAATGTGCCTCTCACATCTAGCCTGTAGGAATTCAGGTTGGCAAGTTCTATGGGGAAGCCCATTGGCGCCTTCGTTGGAAACGGGTTTGGAAATTTCAGTTTCAAAATCTCTGTGAAAAAGCGTCAGAGAAGCTTCTCCGTTTAGAATCCAGCATATCTCACTGAACCGAAGAAGTGGTAGTTAGAAGGGAGTTAGAGCTGCAAGCAGTTTGGTTTGGGAAATTAGACGCGAAATGAAACTGCAAATGCCTTCCAACGGGCTTGGAAAAGTTTGTTCTATATCTCTGCCAAACAGACTCCCCGGAGGTTGAGCTTTCAGAAGCATGTTTAACTCTAAGGGAGGAAGCAGCAGAATGTGCCTCTCACATCTAGCCTGTAGGAATTCAGGTTGGCAAGTTCTATGGGGAAGCCCATTGCTGCCTATGGTGGAAACGGCATGGGAGATTTCAGTTTCAAAATCTCTGTGAAAAAGCGTCAGAGAAGCTTCTCCGTTTAGAATCCAGCATATCTCACTGAACCGAAGAAGTGGTAGTTAGAAGGCAGTTAGAGCTGCAAGCAGTTTGGTTTGGGAAATTAGACGCGAAATGAAACTGCAAATGCCTTCCAACAGGCTTGGAAAAGTGTGTTCTATATCTCTGCCAAACAAACTCCCCGGAGGTTGAGCTTTCAGAAGCTAGTTTAACTCTAAGGGAGGAAGCAGCAGAATGTGCCTCTCACATCTAGCCTGTAGGAATTCAGGTTGGCAAGTTCTATGGGGAAGCCCATTGGCGCCTTCGTTGGAAACGGGTTTGGAAATTTCAGTTTCAAAATCTCTGTGAAAAAGCGTCAGAGAAGCTTCCCCGTTTAGAATCCAGCTTATCTCACTGAACCGAAGAAGTGGTAGTTAGAAGGGAGTTAGAGCTGCAAGCAGTTTGGTTTGGGAAATTAGACGCGAAATGAAACTGCAAATGACTTCCAACAGGCTTGGAAAAGTGTGTTCTATATCTCTCCCAAACAGACTCCCCGGAGGTTGAGCTTTCAGAAGCAAGTTTACCTCTAAGGGAGGAAGCAGCAGAATGTGCCTCTCACATCTAGCCTGTAGGAATTCAGGTTGGCAAGTTCTATGGGGAAGCCCATTGCTGCCTATGGCGGAAACGGCATGGGAGATTTCAGTTTCAAAATCTCTGTGAAAAAGCGTGAGAGAAGCTTCTCCGTTTAGAATCCAGCATATCTCACTGAACCGAAGAAGTGGTAGTTAGAAGGGAGTTTGAGCTGCAAGCAGTTTGGTTTGGGAAATTAGACGCGAAATGAAACTGCAAATGCCTTCCAACAGGCTTGGAAAAGTGTGTTCTATATCTCTGCCAAACAAACTCCCTGGAGGTTGAGCTTTCAGAAGCAAGTTTAACTCTAAGGGAGGAAGCAGCAGAATGTGCCTCTCACATCTAGCCTGTAGGAATTCAGGTTGGCAAGTTCTATGGGGAAGCCCATTGCTGCCTATGGTGGAAACGGCATGGGAGATTTCAGTTTCAAAATCTCTGTGAAAAAGCGTCAGAGAAGCTTCTCCGTTTAGAATCCAGCATATCTCACTGAACCGAAGAAGTGGTAGTTAGAAGGGAGTTAGAGCTGCAAGCAGTTTGGTTTGGGAAATTAGACGCGAAATGAAACTGCAAATGCCTTCCAACAGGCTTGGAAAAGTATGTTCTATATCTCTGCCAAACAAACTCCCCGGAGGTTGAGCTTTCAGAAGCTAGTTTAACTCTAAGGGAAGAAGCAGCAGAATGTGCCTCTCACATCTAGCCTGTAGGAATTCAGGTTGGCAAGTTCTATGGGGATGCCCATTGGCGCCTTCGTTGGAAACGGGTTTGGAAATTTCAGTTTCAAAATCTCTGTGAAAAAGCGTCAGACAAGCTTCTCCGTTTAGAATCCAGCATATCTCACTGAACCGAAGAAGTGGTAGTTAGAAGGCAGTTAGAGCTGCAAGCAGTTTGGTTTGGGAAATTAGATGCGAAATGACACTGCAAAGGCCTTCCAACAGGCTTGGAAAAGTGTGTTCTATATCTCTGCCAAACAGACTCCCCGGAGGTTGAGCTTTCAGAAGCAAGCTTAACTCTTAGGGAGGAAGCAGCAGAATGTGCCTCTCACATCTAGCCTGTAGGAATTCAGGTTGGCAAGTTCTATGGGGAAGCCCATTGCTGCCTATGGTGGAAACGGCATGGGAGATTTCAGTTTCAAAATCTCTGTGAAAAAGCGTCAGAGAAGCTTCTCCGTTTAGAATCCAGCATATCTCACTGAACCGAAGAAGTGGTAGTTAGAAGGCAGTTAGAGCTGCAAGCAGTTAGGTTTGGGAAATTAGACGCGAAATGAAACTGCAAATGCCTTCCAACAGGCTTGGAAAAGTGTGTTCTATATCTCTGCCAAACAGACTCCCTGGAGGTTGAGCTTTCAGAAGCTAGTTTAACTCTAAGGGAGGAAGCAGCAGAATGTGCCTCTCACATCTAGCCTGTAGGAATTCAGGTTGGCAAGTTCTATGGGGAAGCCCATTGCTGGCTATGGTGGAAACAGCATGGGAGATTTCAGTTTCAAAATCTCTGTGAAAAAGCGTCAGAGAAGCTTGTCCGTTTAGAATCCAGCATATCTCACTCTACCGAAGAAGTGGTAGTTAGAAGGCAGTTAGAGCTGCAAGCAGTTTGGTTTGGGAAATTAGACGCGAAATGAAACTGCAAATGCCTTCCAACAGGCTTGGAAAAGTGTGTTCTATATCTCTGCCAAACAAACTCCCCGGAGGTTGAGCTTTCAGAAGCTAGTTTAACTCTAAGGGAGGAAGCAGCAGAATGTGCCTCTCACATCTAGCCTGTAGGAATTCAGGTTGGCAAGTTCTATGGGGAAGCCCATTGGCGCCTTCGTTGGAAACGGGTTTGGAAATTTCAGTTTCAAAATCTCTGTGAAAAAGCGTCAGAGAAGCTTCCCCGTTCAGAATCCAGCTTATCTCACTGAACCGAAGAAGTGGTAGTTAGAAGGGAGTTAGAGCTGCAAGCAGTTTGGTTTGGGAAATTAGACGCGAAATGAAACTGCAAATGACTTCCAACAGGCTTGGAAAAGTGTGTTCTATATCTCTCCCAAACAGACTCCCCGGAGGTTGAGCTTTCAGAAGCAAGTTTAACTCTAAGGGAGGAAGCAGCAGAATGTGCCTCTCACATCTAGCCTGTAGGAATTCAGGTTGGCAAGTTCTATGGGGAAGCCCATTGCTGCCTATGGCGGAAACGGCATGGGAGATTTCAGTTTCAAAATCTCTGTGAAAAAGCGTGAGAGAAGCTTCTCCGTTTAGAATCCAGCATATCTCACTGAACCGAAGAAGTGGTAGTTAGAAGGGAGTTTGAGCTGCAAGCAGTTTGGTTTGGGAAATTAGACGCGAAATGAAACTGCAAATGCCTTCCAACAGGCTTGGAAAAGTGTGTTCTATATCTCTGCCAAACAAACTCCCCGGAGGTTGAGCTTTCAGAAGCTAGTTTAACTCTAAGGGAGGAAGCAGCAGAATGTGCCTCTCACATCTAGCCTGTAGGAATTCAGGTTGGCAAGTTCTATGGGGAAGCCCATTGGCGCCTTCGTTGGAAACGGGTTTGGAAATTTCAGTTTCAAAATCTCTGTGAAAAAGCGTCAGAGAAGCTTCTCCGTTTAGAATCCAGCATATCTCACTGAACCGAAGAAGTGGTAGTTAGAAGGGAGTTAGAGCTGCAAGCAGTTTGGTTTGGGAAATTAGACGCGAAATGAAACTGCAAATGCCTTCCAACAGGCTTGGAAAAGTGTGTTCTATATCTCTACCAAACAGACTCCCCGGAGGTTGAGCTTTCAGAAGCTAGTTTAACTCTAAGGGAGGAAGCAGCAGAATGTGCCTCTCACATATAGCCTGTAGGAATTCAGGTTGGCAAGTTCTATGTGGAAGCCCATTGCTGCCTATGGTGGAAACGGCATGGGAGATTTCAGTTTCAAAATCTCTGTGAAAAAGCGTCAGAGAAGCTTCTCCGTTTAGAATCCAGCATATCTCACTGAACCGAAGAAGTGGTAGTTAGAAGGGAGTTAGAGCTGCAAGCAGTTTGGTTTGGGAAATTAGACGCGAAATGACACTGCAAAGGCCTTCCAACAGGCTTGGAAAACTGTGTTCTATACCTCTGCGAAACAGAGTCCCCGGAGGATGAGCTTTCAGAAGCAAGCTTAACTCTAAGGGAGGAAGCAGCAGAATGTGCCTCTCACATCTAGCCTGTAGGAATTCAGGTTGGCAATTCATATGGGAAGCCCATTGCTGCCTATGGTGGAAACGGCATGGGAGATTTCAGTTTCAAAATCTCTGTGAAAAAGCGTCAGAGAAGCTTCTCCGTTTAGAATCCAGCATATCTCACTGAACCAAAGACGTGGTAGTTAGAAGGGAGTTAGAGCTGCAAGCAGTTTGGTTTGGGAAATTAGACGCGAAATGAAACTGCAAATGCCTTCCAACAGGCTTGGAAAAGTGTGTTCTATATCTCTGCAAAAACAAACTCCCCGGAGGTTGAGCTTTCAGAAGCTAGTTTAACTCTAAGGGAGGAAGCAGCAGAATGTGCCTCTCACATCTAGCCTGTAGGAATTCAGGTTGGCAAGTTCTATGGGGAAGCCCATTGCTACCTATGGTGGAAACGGCATGGGAGATTTCAGTTTCAAAATCTCTGTGAAAAAGGGTCACAGAAGCTTCTCCGTTTAGAATCCAGCATATCTCACTGAACCGAAGAAGTGGTAGTTAGAAGGGAGTTAGAGCTGCAAGCAGTTTGGTTTGGGAAATTAGACGCGAAATGACACTGCAAAGGCCTTCCAACAGGCTTGGAAAAGTGTGTTCTATACCTCTGCCAAACAGAGTCCCCGGAGGATGAGCTTTCAGAAGCAAGCTTAACTCTAAGGGAGGAAGCAGCAGAATGTGCCTCTCACATCTAGCCTGTAGGAATTCAGGTTGGCAAGTTCTATGGGGAAGCCTATTGGCGCCTTCGTTGGAAACGGGTTTGGAAATTTCAGTTTCAAAATCTCTGTGAAAAAGCGTCAAAGAAGCTTCCACGTTTAGCATCCTGGATATCTCACTGAACCGAAAAAGTGGTAGTTAGAAGGGAGTTAGAGCTGCAAGCAGTTTGGTTTGGGAAATTAGACGCGAAATGAAACTGCAAATGCCTTCCAACAGGCTTGGATAAGTGTGTTCTATATCTCTGCCAAACAGACTCCCCGGAGGTTGAGCTTTCAGACGCAAGTTTAACTCTAAGGGAGGAAGCAGCAGAATGTGCCTCTCACATCTAGCCTGTAGGAATTCAGGTTGGCAAGTTCTATGGGGAAGCCCATTGCTGCCTATGGTGGAAACGGCATGGGAGATTTCAGTTTCAAAATCTCTGTGAAAAAGCGTCAGAGAAGCTTCTCCGTTTAGAATCCAGCATATCTCACTGAACCGAAGAATTGGTAGTTAGAAGGGAGTTAGAGCTGCAAGCAGTTTGGTTTGGGAAATTAGACGCGAAATGAAACTGCAAATGCCTTAGAACAGGCTTGGAAAATTGTGTACTATATCTCTGCCAAACAGACTCCCCGGAGGTTGAGCTTTCAGAAGCTAGTTTAACTCTAAGGGAGGAAGCAGCAGAATGTGCCTCTCACATCTAGCCTGTAGGAATTCAGGTTGGCAAGTTCTATGGGGAAGCCCATTGGCGCCTTCGTTGGAAACGGGTTTGGAAATTTCAGTTTCAAAATCTCTGTGAAAAAGCGTCAAAGAAGCTTCCACGTTTAGAATCCTGGATATCTCACTGAACCGAAGAAGTGGTAGTTAGAAGGGAGTTAGAGCTGCAAGCAGTTTGGTTTGGGAAATTAGACGCGAAATGAAACTGCAAGTGCCTTCCAGCAGGCTTGAAAAATTGTGTTCTATATCTCTGCCAAACAGACTCCCCGGAGGTTGAGCTTTCAGAAGCTAGTTTAACTCTAAGGGAGGAAGCAGCAGAATGTGCCTCTCACATCTAGCCTTTAGGAATTGAGGTTGGCAAGTTCTATGGGGAAGCCCATTGCTGCCTATGGTGGAAACGGCATGGGAGATTTCAGTTTCAAAATCTCTGTGAAAAAGCGTCAGAGAAGCTTCTCCGTTTAGAATGCAGCATATCTCACAGAACCGAAGAAGTGGTAGTTAGAAGGGAGTTAGAGCTGCAAGCAGTTTGGTTTGGGAAATTAGACGCGAAATGAAACTGCAAGTGCCTTCCAACAGGCTTGGAAAAGTGTGTTCTATATCTCTGCCAAACAGACTCCCCGGAGGTTGAGCTTTCAGAAGCTAGTTTAACTCTAAGGGAGGAAGCAGCAGAATGTGCCTCTCACATCTAGCCTGTAGGAATTCAGGTTGGCAAGTTCTATGGGGAAGCCCGTTGCTGCCTATGGTGGAAACGGCATGGGAGATTTCAGTTTCAAAATCTCTGTGAAAAAGCGTCAGAGAAGCTTCCCCGTTTAGAATCCAGCATATCTCACTGAACCGAAGAAGTGGTAGTTAGAAGGGAGTTAGAGCTGCAAGCAGTTTGGTTTGGGAAATTAGACGCGAAATGAAACTGCAAATGCCTTCCAACAGGCTTGGAAAAGTGTGTTCTATATCTCTGCCAAACAGACTCCCCGGAGGTTGAGCTTTCAGAAGCTAGTTTAACTCTAAGAGAGGAAGCAGCAGAATGTGCCTCTCACATCTAGCCTGTAGGAATTCAGGTTGGCAAGTTCTATGGGGAAGCCTATTGGCGCCTTCGTTGGAAACGGGTTTGGAAATTTCAGTTTCAAAATCTCTGTGAAAAAGCGTCAAAGAAGCTTCCACGTTTAGAATCCTGGATATCTCACTGAACCGAAGAAGTGGTAGTTAGAAGGGAGTTAGAGCTGCAAGCAGTTTGGTTTGGGAAATTAGACGCGAAATGAAACTGCAAATGCCTTCCAACAGGCTTGGAAAAGTGTGTTCTATATCTCTGCCAAACAGACTCCCCGGAGGTTGAGCTTTCAGAAGCAAGCTTAACTGTTAGGGAGGAAGCAGCAGAATGTGCCTCTCACATCTAGCCTGTAGGAATTCAGGTTGGCAAGTTCTATGGGGAAGCCCATTGCTGCCTATGGTGGAAACGGCATGGGAGTTTTCAGTTTCAAAATCTCTGTGAAAAAGCGTCAGAGAAGCTTCTCCGTTTAGAATCCAGCATATCTCACTGAACTGAAGAAGTGGTAGTTAGAAGGGAGTTAGAGCTGCAAGCAGTTTGGTTTGGGAAATTAGACGCGAAATGAAACTGCAAATGCCTTCCAACAGGCTTGGAAAATTGTGTTCTATATCTCTGCCAAACAGACTCCCCGGAGGTTGAGCTTTCAGAAGCTAGTTTAACTCTAAGGCAGGAAGCAGCAGAATGTGCCTCTCACATATAGCCTGTAGGAATTCAGGTTGGCAAGTTCTACTGGGAAGCCCATTGCTGCCTATGGTGGAAACGGCATGGGAGATTTCAGTTTCAAAATCTCTGTGAAAAAGCGTCAGAGAAGCTTCTCCGTTTAGAATCCAGCATATCTCACAGAACCGAAGAAGTGGTAGTTACAAGGGAGTTAGAGCTGCAAGCAGTTTGGTTTGGGTAATTAGACGCGAAATGAAACTGCAAGTGCCTTCCAACAGGCTTGGAAAATTGTGTTCTATATCTCTGCCAAACAGACTCCCCGGAGGTTGAGCTTTCAGAAGCTAGTTTAACTCTAAGGGAGGAAGCACCAGAATGTGCCTCTCATATCTAGCCTGTAGGAATTCAGGTTGGCAAGTTCTATGGGGAAGCCCATTGGCGCCTTCGTTGGAAACGGGTTTGGAAATTTCAGTTTCAAAATCTCTGTGAAAAAGCGTCAGAGAAGCTTCCACGTTTAGAATCCAGCATATCTCACTGAACCGAAGAAGTGGTAGTTACAAGGGAGTTAGAGCTGCAAGCAGTTTGGTTTGGGAAATTAGACGCGAAATGAAACTGCAAATGCCTTCCAACAGGCTTGGAAAAGTGTGTTCTATATCTCTGCCAAACAGACTCCCCGGAGGTTGAGCTTTCAGAAGCTAGTTTAACTCTAAGGGAGGAAGCAGCAGAATGTGCCTCTCACATCTAGCCTGTAGGAATTCAGGTTGGCAAGTTCTATGGGGAAGCCCATTGCTGCCTATGGTGGAAACGGCATGGGAGATTTCAGTTTCAAAATCTCTGTGAAAAAGCGTCAGAGAAGCTTCTCCGTTTAGAATCCACCATATCTCACTGAACCGAAGATGTGGTAGTTAGAAGGGAGTTAGAGCTGCAAGCAGTTTGGTTTGGGAAATTAGACGCGAAATGAAACTGCAAATGCCTTAGAACAGGCTTGGAAAATTGTGTACTATATCTCTGCCAAACAGACTCCCCGGAGGTTGAGCTTTCAGAAGCTAGTTTAACTCCAAGGGAGGAAGCAGCAGAATGTGCCTCTCACATCTAGCCTGTAGGAATTCAGGTTGGCAAGTTCTACGGGGAAGCCCATTGCTGCCTATGGTGGAAACGGCATGGGAGATTTCAGTTTCAAAATCTCTGTGAAAAAGCGTCAGAGAAGCTTCTCCGTTTAGAATCCAGCATATCTCACTGAACCGAAGAAGTGGTTGTTAGAAGGGAGTTAGAGCTGCAAGCAGTTTGGTTTGGGAAATTAGAAGCGAAATGAAACTGCAAATGCCTTCCAACAGGCTTGGAAAAGTGTGTTCTATATCTCTGCCAAACAGACTCCCCGGAGGTTGAGCTTTCAGAAGCTAGTTTAACTCTAAGGGAGGAAGCAGCAGAATGTGCCTCTCACATCTAGCCTGTAGGAATTCAGGTTGGCAAGTTCTATGGGGAAGCCCATTGGCGCCTTCGTTGGAAACGGGTTTGGAAATTTCAGTTTCAAAATCTCTGTGAAAAAGCGTCAGAGAAGCTTCCCCGTTTAGAATCCAGCATATCTCACTGAACCGAAGAAGTGGTATTTAGAAGGGAGTTAGAGCTGCAAGCAGTTTCGTTTGGGAAATTAGACGCGAAATGAAACTGCAAGTGCCTTCCAACAGGCTTGGAAAAGTGTGTTCTATATCTCTGCCAAACAGACTCCCCGGAGGTTGAGCTTTCAGAAGCAAGTTTAACTCTTAGTGTGGACGCAGCAGAATGTGCCTCTCACATCTAGCCTGTAGGAATTCAGGTTGGCAAGTTCTATGGGGAAGCCCATTGGCGCCTTCGTTGGAAGCGGGTTTGGAAATTTCAGTTTCAAAATCTCTGTGAAAAAGCGTCAGAGAAGCTTCCACGTTTCGAATCCAGCATATCTCACTGAACCGAAGAAGTGGTAGTTACAAGGGAGTTAGAGCTGCAAGCAGTTTGGTTTGGGAAATTAGACGCGAAATGAAACTGCAAGTGCCTTCCAACAGGCTTGGAAAAGTGTGTTCTATATCTCTGCCAAACAGACTCCCCGGAGGTTGAGCTTTCAGAAGCTAGTTTAACTCTAAGGGAGGAAGCAGCAGAATGTGCCTCTCACATCTAGCCTGTAGGAATTCAGGTTGGCAAGTTCTATGGGGAAGCCCATTGCTGCCTATGGTGGAAACGGCATGGGAGATTTCAGTTTCAAAATCTCTGTGAAAAAGCGTCAGAGAAGCTTCTCCGTTTAGAATCCAGCATATCTCACTGAACCGAAGAAGTGGTAGTTAGAAGGGAGTTAGAGCTGCAAGCAGTTTGGTTTGGGAAATTAGACGCGAAATGAAACTGCAAAGGCCTTCCAACAGGCTTGGAAAAGTGTGTTCTAAATCTCTGCCAAACAGACTCCCCGGAGGTTGAGCTTTCAGAAGCAAGTTTAACTCTACGGGAGGAAGCAGCACAATGTGCCTCTCACATCTAGCCTGTAGGAATTCAGGTTGGCAAGTTCTATGGGGAAGCCCGTTGGCGCCTTCGTTGGAAACGTGTTTGGAAATTTCAGTTTCAAAATCTCTGTGAAAAAGCATCAGAGAAGCTTCCCCGTTTAGAATCCAGCATATCTCAGTGAACCGAAGAAGTGGTAGTAGAAGGGAGTTAGAGCTGCAAGCAGTTTGGTTTGGGAAATTAGACGCGAAATGACACTGCAAATGCTTTCCAACAGGCTTGGAAAAGTGTGTTCTATATCTCTGCCAAACAGACTCCCCGGAGGTTGAGCTTTCAGAAGCAAGCTTAACTGTTAGGGAGGAAGCAGCAGAATGTGCCTCTCACATCTAGCCTGTAGGAATTCAGGTTGGCAAGTTCTATGGGGAAGCCCATTGCTGCCTATGGTGGAAACGGCATGGGAGTTTTCAGTTTCAAAATCTCTGTGAAAAAGCGTCAGAGAAGCTTCTCCGTTTAGAATCCAGCATATCTCACTGAACTGAAGAAGTGGTAGTTAGAAGGGAGTTAGAGCTGCAAGCAGTTTGGTTTGGGAAATTAGACGCGAAATGAAACTGCAAATGCCTTCCAACAGGCTTGGAAAATTGTGTTCTATATCTCTGCCAAACAGACTCCCCGGAGGTTGAGCTTTCAGAAGCAAGTTTAACTCTTAGTGTGGACGCAGCAGAATGTGCCTCTCACATCTAGCCTGTAGGAATTCAGGTTGGCAAGTTCTATGGGGAAGCCCATTGGCGCCTTCGTTGGAAACGGGTTTGGAAATTTCAGTTTCAAAATCTCTGTGATAAAGCGTCAGAGAAGCTTCTCCGTTTAGAAGCCAGCATATCTCACTGAACCGAAGAAGTGGTAGTTAGAAGGGAGTTAGAGCTGCAAGCAGTTTGGTTTGGGAAATTAGACGCGAAATGAAACTGCAAATGCCTTCCAACAGGCTTGGAAAAGTGTGTTCTATATCTCTGCCAAACAGACTCCCCGGAGGTTGAGCTTTCAGAAGCTAGTTTAACTCTAAGGGAGGAAGCAGCAGAATGTGCCTCTCACATCTAGCCTGTAGGAATTCAGGTTGGCAAGTTCTATGGGGAAGCCCATTGCTGCCTATGGTGGAAACGGCATGGGAGATTTCAGTTTCAAAATCTCTGTGAAAAAGCGTCAGAGAAGCTTCTCCGTTTAGAATCCAGCATATCTCACAGAACCGAAGAAGTGGTAGTTAGAAGGGAGTTAGAGCTGCAAGCAGTTTGGTTTGGGAAATTAGACGCGAAATGAAACTGCAAATGTCTTCCAACAGGCTTGGATAAGTGTGTTCTATATCTCTGCCAAACAGACTCCCCGGAGGTTGAGCTTTCAGACGCAAGTTTAACTCTAAGGGAGGAAGCAGCAGAATGTGCCTCTCACATCTAGCCTGTAGGAATTCAGGTTGGCAAGTTCTATGGGGAAGCCCATTGCTGCCTATGGTGGAAACGGCATGGGAGATTTCAGTTTCAAAATCTCTGTGAAAAAGCGTCAGAGAAGCTTCTCCGTTTAGAATCCAGCATATCTCACTGAACCGAAGAATTGGTAGTTAGAAGGGAGTTAGAGCTGCAAGCAGTTTGGTTTGGGAAATTAGACGCGAAATGAAACTGCAAATGCCTTAGAACAGGCTTGGAAAATTGTGTTCTATATCTCTGCCAAACAGACTCCCCGGAGGTTGAGCTTTCAGAAGCTAGTTTAACTCTAAGGGAGGAAGCAGCAGAATGTGCCTCTCACATCTAGCCTGTAGGAATTCAGGTTGGCAAGTTCTATGGGGAAGCCCATTGGCGCCTTCGTTGGAAACGGGTTTGGAAATTTCAGTTTCAAAATCTCTGTGAAAAAGCGTCAAAGAAGCTTCCACGTTTAGAATCCTGGATATCTCACTGAACCGAAGAAGTGGTAGTTAGAAGGGAGTTAGAGCTGCAAGCAGTTTGGTTTGGGAAATTAGACGCGAAATGAAACTGCAAGTGCCTTCCAGCAGGCTTGAAAAATTGTGTTCTATATCTCTGCCAAACAGACTCCCCGGAGGTTGAGCTTTCAGAAGCTAGTTTAACTCTAAGAGAGGAAGCAGCAGAATGTGCCTCTCACATCTAGCCTTTAGGAATTGAGGTTGGCAAGTTCTATGGGGAAGCCCATTGCTGCCTATGGTGGAAACGGCATGGGAGATTTCAGTTTCAAAATGTCTGTGAAAAAGCGTCAGAGAAGCTTCTCCGTTTAGAATGCAGCATATCTCACAGAACCGAAGAAGTGGTAGTTAGAAGGGAGTTAGAGCTGCAAGCAGTTTGGTTTGGGAAATTAGACGCGAAATGAAACTGCAAGTGCCTTCCAACAGGCTTGGAAAAGTGTGTTCTATATCTCTGCCAAACAGACTCCCCGGAGGTTGAGCTTTCAGAAGCTAGTTTAACTCTAAGGGAGGAAGCAGCAGAATGTGCCTCTCACATCTAGCCTGTAGGAATTCAGGTTGGCAAGTTCTATGGGGAAGCCCGTTGCTGCCTATGGTGGAAACGGCATGGGAGATTTCAGTTTCAAAATCTCTGTGAAAAAGCGTCAGAGAAGCTTCCCCGTTTAGAATCCAGCATATCTCACTGAACCGAAGAAGTGGTAGTTAGAAGGGAGTTAGAGATGCAAGCAGTTTGGTTTGGGAAATTAGACGCGAAATGAAACTGCAAATGCCTTCCAACAGGCTTGGAAAAGTGTGTTCTATATCTCTGCCAAACAGACTCCCCGGAGGTTGAGCTTTCAGAAGCTAGTTTAACTCTAAGGCAGGAAGCAGCAGAATGTGCCTCTCACATATAGCCTGTAGGAATTCAGGTTGGCAAGTTCTACGGGGAAGCCCATTGCTGCCTATGGTGGAAACGGCATGGGAGATTTCAGTTTCAAAATCTCTGTGAAAAAGCGTCAGAGAAGCTTCTCCGTTTAGAATCCAGCATATCTCACAGAACCGAAGAAGTGGTAGTTACAAGGGAGTTAGAGCTGCAAGCAGTTTGGTTTGGGAAATTAGACGCGAAATGAAACTGCAAGTGCCTTCCAACAGGCTTGGAAAATTGTGTTCTATATCTCTGCCAAACAGACTCCCCGGAGGTTGAGCTTTCAGAAGCTAGTTTAACTCTAAGGGAGGAAGCACCAGAATGTGCCTCTCATATCTAGCCTGTAGGAATTCAGGTTGGCAAGTTCTATGGGGAAGCCCATTGGCGCCTTCGTTGGAAACGGGTTTGGAAATTTCAGTTTCAAAATCTCTGTGAAAAAGCGTCAGAGAAGCTTCCACGTTTAGAATCCAGCATATCTCACTGAACCGAAGAAGTGGTAGTTACAAGGGAGTTAGAGCTGCAAGCAGTTTGGTTTGGGAAATTAGACGCGAAATGAAACTGCAAATGCCTTCCAACAGGCTTGGAAAAGTGTGTTCTATATCTCTGCCAAACAGACTCCCCGGAGGTTGAGCTTTCAGAAGCTAGTTTAACTCTAAGGGAGGAAGCAGCAGAATGTGCCTCTCACATCTAGCCTGTAGGAATTCAGGTTGGCAAGTTCTATGGGGAAGCCCATTGCTGCCTATGGTGGAAACGGCATGGGAGATTTCAGTTTCAAAATCTCTGTGAAAAAGCGTCAGAGAAGCTTCTCCGTTTAGAATCCACCATATCTCACTGAACCGAAGATGTGGTAGTTAGAAGGGAGTTAGAGCTGCAAGCAGTTTGGTTTGGGAAATTAGACGCGAAATGAAACTGCAAATGCCTTAGAACAGGCTTGGAAAATTGTGTACTATATCTCTGCCAAACAGACTCCCCGGAGGTTGAGCTTTCAGAAGCTAGTTTAACTCCAAGGGAGGAAGCAGCAGAATGTGCCTCTCACATCTAGCCTGTAGGAATTCAGGTTGGCAAGTTCTACGGGGAAGCCCATTGCTGCCTATGGTGGAAACGGCATGGGAGATTTCAGTTTCAAAATCTCTGTGAAAAAGCGTCAGAGAAGCTTCTCCGTTTAGAATCCAGCATATCTCACTGAACCGAAGAAGTGGTTGTTAGAAGGGAGTTAGAACTGCAAGCAGTTTGGTTTGGGAAATTAGAAGCGAAATGAAACTGCAAATGCCTTCCAACAGGCTTGGAAAAGTGTGTTCTATATCTCTGCCAAACAGACTCCCCGGAGGTTGAGCTTTCAGAAGCTAGTTTAACTCTAAGGGAGGAAGCAGCAGAATGTGCCTCTCACATCTAGCCTGTAGGAATTCAGGTTGGCAAGTTCTATGGGGAAGCCCATTGGCGCCTTCGTTGGAAACGGGTTTGGAAATTTCAGTTTCAAAATCTCTGTGAAAAAGCGTCAGAGAAGCTTCCCCGTTTAGAATCCAGCATATCTCACTGAACCGAAGAAGTGGTATTTAGAAGGGAGTTAGAGCTGCAAGCAGTTTCGTTTGGGAAATTAGACGCGAAATGAAACTGCAAGTGCCTTCCAACAGGCTTGGAAAAGTGTGTTCTATATCTCTGCCAAACAGACTCCCCGGAGGTTGAGCTTTCAGAAGCTAGTTTAACTCTAAGGGAGGAAGCAGCAGAATGTGCCTTTCACATATAGCCTGTAGGAATTCAGGTTGGCAAGTTCTACGGGGAAGCCCATTGCTGCCTATGGTGGAAACGGCATGGGAGATTTCAGTTTCAAAATCTCTGTGAAAAAGCGTCAGAGAAGCTTCTCCGTTTAGAATCCAGCATATCTCACAGAACCGACGAAGTGGTAGTTACAAGGGAGTTAGAGCTGCAAGCAGTTTGGTTTGGGAAATTAGACGCGAAATGAAACTGCAAGTGCCTTCCAACAGGCTTGGAAAAGTGTGTTCTATATCTCTGCCAAACAGACTCCCCGGAGGTTGAGCTTTCAGAAGCTAGTTTAACTCTAAGGGAGGAAGCAGCAGAATGTGCCTCTCATATCTAGCGTGTAGGAATTCAGGTTGGCAAGTTCTATGGGGAAGCCCATTGGCGCCTTCGTTGGAAGCGGGTTTGGAAATTTCAGTTTCAAAATCTCTGTGAAAAAGCGTCAGAGAAGCTTCCAAGTTTCGAATCCAGCATATCTCACTGAACCGAAGAAGTGGTAGTTACAAGGGAGTTAGAGCTGCAAGCAGTTTGGTTTGGGAAATTAGACGCGAAATGAAACTGCAAGTGCCTTCCAACAGGCTTGGAAAAGTGTGTTCTATATCTCTGCCAAACAGACTCCCCGGAGGTTGAGCTTTCAGAAGCTAGTTTAACTCTAAGGGAGGAAGCAGCAGAATGTGCCTCTCACATCTAGCCTGTAGGAATTCAGGTTGGCAAGTTCTATGGGGAAGCCCATTGCTGCCTATGGTGGAAACGGCATGGGAGATTTCAGTTTCAAAATCTCTGTGAAAAAGCGTCAGAGAAGCTTCTCCGTTTAGAATCCAGCATATCTCACTGAACCGAAGAAGTGGTAGTTAGAAGGGAGTTAGAGCTGCAAGCAGTTTGGTTTGGGAAATTAGACGCGAAATGAAACTGCAAAGGCCTTCCAACAGGCTTGGAAAAGTGTGTTCTAAATCTCTGCCAAACAGACTCCCCGGAGGTTAAGCTTTCAGAAGCAAGTTTAACTCTACGGGAGGAAGCAGCACAATGTGCCTCTCACATCTAGCCTGTAGGAATTCAGGTTGGCAAGTTCTATGGGGAAGCCCGTTGGCGCCTTCGTTGGAAACGTGTTTGGAAATTTCAGTTTCAAAATCTCTGTGAAAAAGCATCAGAGAAGCTTCCCCGTTTAGAATCCAGCATATCTCAGTGAACCGAAGAAGTGGTAGTAGAAGGGAGTTAGAGCTGCAAGCAGTTTGGTTTGGGAAATTAGACGCGAAATGACACTGCAAATGCTTTCCAACAGGCTTGGAAAAGTGTGTTCTATATCTCTGCCAAACAGACTCCCCGGAGGTTGAGCTTTCAGAAGCAAGCTTAACTGTTAGGGAGGAAGCAGCAGAATGTGCCTCTCACATCTAGCCTGTAGGAATTCAGGTTGGCAAGTTCTATGGGGAAGCCCATTGCTGCCTATGGTGGAAACGGCATGGGAGTTTTCAGTTTCAAAATCTCTGTGAAAAAGCGTCAGAGAAGCTTCTCCGTTTAGAATCCAGCATATCTCACTGAACTGAAGAAGTGGTAGTTAGAAGGGAGTTAGAGCTGCAAGCAGTTTGGTTTGGGAAATTAGACGCGAAATGAAACTGCAAATGCCTTCCAACAGGCTTGGAAAATTGTGTTCTATATCTCTGCCAAACAGACTCCCCGGAGGTTGAGCTTTCAGAAGCAAGTTTAACTCTTAGTGTGGACGCAGCAGAATGTGCCTCTCACATCTAGCCTGTAGGAATTCAGGTTGGCAAGTTCTATGGGGAAGCCCATTGGCGCCTTCGTTGGAAACGGGTTTGGAAATTTCAGTTTCAAAATCTCTGTGATAAAGCGTCAGAGAAGCTTCTCCGTTTAGAAGCCAGCATATCTCACTGAACCGAAGAAGTGGTAGTTAGAAGGGAGTTAGAGCTGCAAGCAGTTTGGTTTGGGAAATTAGACGCGAAATGAAACTGCAAGTGCCTTCCAACAGGCTTGGAAAAGTGTGTTCTATATCTCTGCCAAACAGACTCCCCGGAGGTTGAGCTTTCAGAAGCTAGTTTAACTCTAAGGGAGGAAGCAGCAGAATGTGCCTCTCACATCTAGCCTGTAGGAATTCAGGTTGGCAAGTTCTATGGGGAAGCCTATTGGCGCCTTCGTTGGAAACGGGTTTGGAAATTTCAGTTTCAAAATCTCTGTGAAAAAGCGTCAAAGAAGCTTCCACGTTTAGAATCCTGGATATCTCACTGAACCGAAGAAGTGGTAGTTAGAAGGGAGTTAGAGCTGCAAGCAGTTTGGTTTGGGAAATTAGACGCGAAATGAAACTGCAAGTGCCTTCCAGCAGGCTTGAAAAAGTGTGTTCTATATCTCTGCCAAACAGACTCCCCGGAGGTTGAGCTTTCAGAAGCTAGTTTAACTCTAAGGGAGGAAGCAGCAGAATGTGCCTCTCACATCTAGCCTTTAGGAATTCAGGTTGGCAAGTTCTATGGGGAAGCCCATTGCTGCCTATGGTGGAAACGGCATGGGAGATTTCAGTTTCAAAATGTCTGTGAAAAAGCGTCAGAGACGCTTCTCCGTTTAGAATGCAGCATATCTCACAGAACCGAAGAAGTGGTAGTTAGAAGGGAGTTAGAGCTGCAAGCAGTTTGGTTTGGGAAATTAGACGCGAAATGAAACTGCAAGTGCCTTCCAACAGGCTTGGAAAAGTGTGTTCTATATCTCTGCCAAACAGACTCCCCGGAGGTTGAGCTTTCAGAAGCTAGTTTAACTCTAAGGGAGGAAGCAGCAGAATGTGCCTCTCACATCTAGCCTGTAGGAATTCAGGTTGGCAAGTTCTATGGGGAAGCCCATTGCTGCCTATGGTGGAAACGGCATGGGAGATTTCAGTTTCAAAATCTCTGTGAAAAAGAGTCAGAGAAGCTTCTCCGTTTAGAATCCAGCATATCTCACAGAACCGAAGAAGTGGTAGTTAGAAGGGAGTTAGAGCTGCAAGCAGTATGGTTTGGGAAATTAGACGCGAAATGAAACTGCAAGTGCCTTCCAACAGGCTTGGAAAAGTGTGTTCTATATCTCTGCCAAACAGACTCCCCGGAGGTTGAGCTTTCAGAAGCTAGTTTAACTCTACGGGAGGAAGCAGCACAATGTGCCTCTCACATCTAGCCTGTAGGGATTCTGGTTGGCAAGTTCTATGGGGAAGCCCATTGGCGCCTTCGTTGGAAACGGGTTTGGAAATTTCAGTTTCAAAATCTCTGTGATAAAGCGTCAGAGAAGCTTCTCCGTTTAGAAGCCAGCATATCTCACTGAACCGAAGAAGTGGTAGTTAGAAGGGAGTTAGAGCTGCAAGCAGTTTGGTTTGGGAAATTAGACGCGAAATGAAACTGCAAATGCCTTCCAACAGGCTTGGAAAAGTGTGTTCTATATCTCTGCCAAACAGACTCCCCGGAGGGTGAGCTTTCAGAAGCTAGTTTAACTCTAAGGGAGGAAGCAGCAGAATGTGCCTCTCACATCTAGCCTGTAGGAATTCAGGTTGGCAAGTTCTATGGGGAAGCCCATTGCTGCCTATGGTGGAAACGGCATGGGAGATTTCAGTTTCAAAATCTCTGTGAAAAAGCGTCAGAGAAGCTTCTCCGTTTAGAATCCAGCATATCTCACAGAACCGAAGAAGTGGTAGTTAGAAGGGAGTTAGAGCTGCAAGCAGTTTGGTTTGGGAAATTAGACGCGAAATGAAACTGCAAGTGCCTTCCAACAGGCTTGGAAAAGTGTGTTCTATATCTCTGCCAAACAGACTCCCCGGAGGTTGAGCTTTCAGAAGCTAGTTTAACTCTAAGGGAGGAAGCAGCAGAATGTGCCTCTCACATCTAGCCTGTAGGAATTCAGGTTGGCAAGTTCTATGGGGAAGCCTATTGGCGCCTTCGTTGGAAACGGGTTTGGAAATTTCAGTTTCAAAATCTCTGTGAAAAAGCGTCAAAGAAGCTTCCACGTTTAGAATCCTGGATATCTCACTGAACCGAAGAAGTGGTAGTTAGAAGGGAGTTAGAGCTGCAAGCAGTTTGGTTTGGGAAATTAGACGCGAAATGAAACTGCAAGTGCCTTCCAGCAGGCTTGAAAAAGTGTGTTCTATATCTCTGCCAAACAGACTCCCCGGAGGTTGAGCTTTCAGAAGCTAGTTTAACTCTAAGGGAGGAAGCAGCAGAATGTGCCTCTCACATCTAGCCTTTAGGAATTCAGGTTGGCAAGTTCTATGGGGAAGCCCATTGCTGCCTAAGGTGGAAACGGCATGGGAGATTTCAGTTTCAAAATGTCTGTGAAAAAGCGTCAGAGACGCTTCTCCGTTTAGAATGCAGCATATCTCACAGAACCGAAGAAGTGGTAGTTAGAAGGGAGTTAGAGCTGCAAGCAGTTTGGTTTGGGAAATTAGACGCGAAATGAAACTGCAAGTGCCTTCCAACAGGCTTGGAAAAGTGTGTTCTATATCTCTGCCAAACAGAGTCCCCGGAGGTTGAGCTTTCAGAAGCAAGCTTAACTGTTAGGGAGGAAGCAGCAGAATGTGCCTCTCACATCTAGCTTGTAGGAATTCAGGTTGGCAAGTTCTATGGGGAAGCCCATTGCTGCCTATGGTGGAAACGGCATGGGAGATTTCAGTTTCAAAATCTCTGTGAAAAAGCGTCAGAGAAGCTTCTCCGTTTAGAATCCAGCATATCTCACTGAACCGAAGAAGTGGTAGTTAGAAGGGAGTTAGAGCTGCAAGCAGTTTGGTTTGGGAAATTAGACGCGAAATGAAACTGCAAATGCCTTCCAACAGGCTTGGAAAAGTGTGTTCTATATCTCTGCCAAACAAACTCCCCGGAGGTTGAGCTTTCAGAAGCTAGTTTAACTCTAAGGGAGGAAGCAGCAGAATGTGCCTCTCACATCTAGCCTGTAGGAATTCAGGTTGGCAAGTTCTATGGGAAAGCCCATTGCTGGCTATGGTGGAAACAGCATGGGAGATTTCAGTTTCAAAATCTCTGTGAAAAAGCGTCAGAGAAGCTTCTCCGTTTAGAATCCAGCATATCTCACTGAACCGAAGAAGTGGTAGTTAGAAGGCAGTTAGAGCTGCAAGCAGTTTGGTTTGGGAAATTAGACGCGAAATGAAACTGCAAATGCCTTCCAACAGGCTTGGAAAAGTGTGTTCTATATCTCTGCCAAACAAACTCCCCGGAGGTTGAGCTTTCAGAAGCTAGTTTAACTCTAAGGGAGGAAGCAGCAGAATGTGCCTCTCACATCTAGCCTGTAGGAATTCAGGTTGGCAAGTTCTATGGGGAAGCTCATTGGCGCCTTCGTTGGAAACGGGTTTGGAAATTTCAGTTTCAAAATCTCTGTGAAAAAGCGTCAGAGAAGCTTCTCCGTTTAGAATCCAGCATATCTCACTGAACCGAAGAAGTGGTAGTTAGATGGGAGTTAGAGCTGCAAGCAGTTTGGTTTGGGAAATTAGACGCGAAATGAAACTGCAAATGCCTTCCAACAGGCTTGGAAAAGTGTGTTCTATATCTCTGCCAAACAAACTCCCCGGAGGTTGAGCTTTCAGAAGCAAGTTTAACTCTAAGGGAGGAAGCAGCAGAATGTGCCTCTCACATCTAGCCTGTAGGAATTCAGGTTGGCAAGTTCTATGGGGAAGCCCATTGCTGCCTATGGTGAAAACGGCATGGGAAATTTCAGTTTCAAAATCTCTGTGAAAAAGCGTCAGAGAAGCTTCTCCGTTTAGAATCCAGCTTATCTCACTGAACCGAAGAAGTGGTAGTTAGAAGGGAGTTAGAGCTGCAAGCAGTTTGGTTTGGGAAATTAGACGCGAAATGAAACTGCAAATGCCTTCCAACAGGCTTGGAAAAGTGTGTTCTATATCTCTGCCAAACAAACTCCCCGGAGGTTGAGCTTTCAGAAGCAAGTTTAACTCTAAGGGAGGAAGCAGCAGAATGTGCCTCTCACATCTAGCCTTTAGGAATTCAGGTTGGCAAGTTCTATGGGGAAGCCCATTGCTGCCTATGGTGGAAACGGCATGGGAGATTTCAGTTTCAAAATCTCTGTGAAAAAGCGTCAGAGAAGCTTCTCCGTTTAGAATCCAGCATATCTCACTGATCCGAAGAAGTGGTAGTTAGAAGGGAGTTAGAGCTGCAAGCAGTTTGGTTTGGGAAATTAGATGCGAAATGAAACTGCAAATGCCTTAAAACAGGCTTGGAAAAGTGTGTTCTATATCTCTGCCAAACAGAGTCCCCGGAGGTTTAGCTTTCAGAAGCAAGCTTAACTTTTAGGGAGGGAGCTGCAGAATGTGCCTCTCACATCTCGCCTGTAGGAATTCAGGTTGGCAAGTTCTATGGGGAAGCCCATTGCTGCCTATGGTGGAAACGGCATGGGAGATTTCAGTTTCAAAATCTCTGTGAAAAAGCGTCAGAGAAGCTTCTCCGTTTAGAATCCAGCATATCTCACTGAACCGAAGAAGTGGTAGTTAGAAGGGAGTTAGAGCTGCAAGCAGTTTGGTTTGGGAAATTAGACGCGAAATGAAACTGCAAATGCCTTCCAACAGGCTTGGAAAAGTGTGTTCTATATCTCTGCCAAACAAACTCCCCGGAGGTTGAGCTTTCAGAAGCTAGCTTAACTCTAAGGGAGGAAGCAGCAGAATGTGCCTCTCACATCTAGCCTGTAGGAATTCAGGTTGGCAAGTTCTATGGGAAAGCCCATTGGCGCCTTCGTTGGAAACGGGTTTGGAAATTTCAGTTTCAAAATCTCTGTGAAAAAGCGTCAGAGAAGCTTCTCCGTTTAGAATCCAGCATATCTCACTGAACCGAAGAAGTGGTAGTTAGAAGGGAGTTAGAGCTGCAAGCAGTTTGGTTTGGGAAATTAGACGCGAAATGAAACTGCAAATGCCTTCCAACAGGCTTGGAAAAGTGTGTTCTATATCTCTGCCAAACAAACTCCCCGGAGGTTGAGCTTTCAGAAGCTAGCTTAACTCTAAGGGAGGAAGCAGCAGAATGTGCCTCTCACATCTAGCCTTTAGGAATTCAGGTTGGCAAGTTCTATGGGGAAGCCCATTGCTGCCTATGGTGGAAACGGCATGGGAGATTTCAGTTTCAAAATGTCTGTGAAAAAGCGTCAGAGACGCTTCTCCGTTTAGAATGCAGCATATCTCACAGAACCGAAGAAGTGGTAGTTAGAAGGGAGTTAGAGCTGCAAGCAGTTTGGTTTGGGAAATTAGACGCGAAATGAAACTGCAAGTGCCTTCCAACAGGCTTGGAAAAGTGTGTTCTATATCTCTGCCAAACAGACTCCCCGGAGGTTGAGCTTTCAGAAGCTAGTTTAACTCTAAGGGAGGAAGCAGCAGAATGTGCCTCTCACATCTAGCCTGTAGGAATTCAGGTTGGCAAGTTCTATGGGGAAGCCCATTGCTGCCTATGGTGGAAACGGCATGGGAGATTTCAGTTTCAAAATCTCTGTGAAAAAGCGTCAGAGAAGCTTCTCCGTTTAGAATCCAGCATATCTCACAGAACCGAAGAAGTGGTAGTTAGAAGGGAGTTAGAGCTGCAAGCAGTTTGGTTTGGGAAATTAGACGCGAAATGAAACTGCAAGTGCCTTCCAACAGGCTTGGAAAAGTGTGTTCTATATCTCTGCCAAACAGACTCCCCGGAGGTTGAGCTTTCAGAAGCTAGTTTAACTCTAAGGGAGGAAGCAGCAGAATGTGCCTCTCACATCTAGCCTGTAGGAATTCAGGTTGGCAAGTTCTATGGGGAAGCCTATTGGCGCCTTCGTTGGAAACGGGTTTGGAAATTTCAGTTTCAAAATCTCTGTGAAAAAGCGTCAAAGAAGCTTCCACGTTTAGAATCCTGGATATCTCACTGAACCGAAGAAGTGGTAGTTAGAAGGGAGTTAGAGCTGCAAGCAGTTTGGTTTCGGAAATTAGACGCGAAATGAAACTGCAAGTGCCTTCCAGCAGGCTTGAAAAAGTGTGTTCTATATCTCTGCCAAACAGACTCCCCGGAGGTTGAGCTTTCAGAAGCTAGTTTAACTCTAAGGGAGGAAGCAGCAGAATGTGCCTCTCACATCTAGCCTTTAGGAATTCAGGTTGGCAAGTTCTATGGGGAAGCCCATTGCTGCCTATGGTGGAAACGGCATGGGAGATTTCAGTTTCAAAATGTCTGTGAAAAAGCGTCAGAGACGCTTCTCCGTTTAGAATGCAGCATATCTCACAGAACCGAAGAAGTGGTAGTTAGAAGGGAGTTAGAGCTGCAAGCAGTTTGGTTTGGGAAATTAGACGCGAAATGAAACTGCAAGTGCCTTCCAACAGGCTTGGAAAAGTGTGTTCTATATCTCTGCCAAACAGACTCCCCGGAGGTTGAGCTTTCAGAAGCTAGTTTAACTCTAAGGGAGGAAGCAGCAGAATGTGCCTCTCACATCTAGCCTGTAGGAATTCAGGTTGGCAAGTTCTATGGGGAAGCCCATTGGCGCCTTCGTTGGAAACGGGTTTGGAAATTTCAGTTTCAAAATCTCTGTGATAAAGCGTCAGAGAAGCTTCTCCGTTTAGAAGCCAGCATATCTCACTGAACCGAAGAAGTGGTAGTTAGAAGGGAGTTAGAGCTGCAAGCAGTTTGGTTTGGGAAATTAGACGCGAAATGAAACTGCAAATGCCTTCCAACAGGCTTGGAAAAGTGTGTTCTATATCTCTGCCAAACAGACTCCCCGGAGGTTGAGCTTTCAGAAGCTAGTTTAACTCTAAGGGAGGAAGCAGCAGAATGTGCCTCTCACATCTAGCCTGTAGGAATTCAGGTTGGCAAGTTCTATGGGGAAGCCCATTGCTGCCTATGGTGGAAACGGCATGGGAGATTTCAGTTTCAAAATCTCTGTGAAAAAGCGTCAGAGAAGCTTCTCCGTTTAGAATCCAGCATATCTCACAGAACCGAAGAAGTGGTAGTTAGAAGGGAGTTAGAGCTGCAAGCAGTTTGGTTTGGGAAATTAGACGCGAAATGAAACTGCAAGTGCCTTCCAACAGGCTTGGAAAAGTGTGTTCTATATCTCTGCCAAACAGACTCCCCGGAGGTTGAGCTTTCAGAAGCTAGTTTAACTCTAAGGGAGGAAGCAGCAGAATGTGCCTCTCACATCTAGCCTGTAGGAATTCAGGTTGGCAAGTTCTATGGGGAAGCCCATAGGCGCCTTCGTTGGAAACGGGTTTGGAAATTTCAGTTTCAAAATCTCTGTGAAAAAGCGTCAAAGAAGCTTCCACGTTTAGAATCCTGGATATCTCACTGAACCGAAGAAGTGGTAGTTAGAAGGGAGTTAGAGCTGCAAGCAGTTTGGTTTGGGAAATTAGACGCGAAATGAAACTGCAAGTGCCTTCCAACAGGCTTGGAAAAGTGTGTTCTATATCTCTGCCAAACAGACTCCCCGGAGGTTGAGCTTTCAGAAGCTAGTTTAACTCCGAGGGAGGAAGCAGCAGAATGTGCCTCTCACATCTAGCCTGTAGGAATTCAGGTTGGCAAGTTCTATGGGGAAGCCCATTGCTGCCTATGGTGGAAACGGCATGGGAGATATCAGTTTCAAAATCTCTGTGAAAAAGAGTCAGAGAAGCTTCTCCGTTTAGAATCCAGCATATCTCACAGAACCGAAGAAGTGGTAGTTAGAAGGGAGTTAGAGCTGCAAGCAGTTTGGTTTGGGAAATTAGACGCGAAATGAAACTGCAAGTGCCTTCCAACAGGCTTGGAAAAGTGTGTTCTATATCTCTGCCAAACAGACTCCCCGGAGGTTGAGCTTTCAGAAGCTAGTTTAACTCTAAGGGAGGAAGCAGCAGAATGTGCCTCTCACATCTAGCCTGTAGGAATTCAGGTTGGCAAGTTCTATGGGGAAGCCCGTTGCTGCCTATGGTGGAAACGGCATGGGAGATTTCAGTTTCAAAATCTCTGTGAAAAAGCGTCAGAGAAGCTTCTCCGTTTAGATTCCAGCATATCTCACTGAACCGAAGAAGTGGTAGTTAGAAGGGAGTTAGAGCTGCAAGCAGTTTGGTTTGGGAAATTAGACACGAAATGAAACTGCAAAGGCCTTCCAACAGGCTTGGAAAAGTGTGTTCTAAATCTCTGCCAAACAGACTCCCCGGAGGTTGAGCTTTCAGAAGCTAGTTTAACTCTAAGGGAGGAAGCAGCAGAATGTGCCTCTCACATCTAGCCTGTAGGAATTCGGGTTGGCAAGTTCTATGGGGAAGCCCATTGCTGCCTATGGTGGAAACGGCATGGGAGATTTCAGTTTCAAAATCTCTGTGAAAAAGCGTCAGAGAAGCTTCTCCGTTTAGAATCCAGCATATCTCACTGAACCGAAGAAGTGGTAGTTAGAAGGGAGTTAGAGCTGCAAGCAGTTTGGTTTGGGAAATTAGACGCGAAATGAAACTGCAAAGGCCTTCCAACAGGCTTGGAAAAGTATGTTCTATATCTCTGCCAAACAGACTCCCCGGAGGTTGAGCTTTCAGAAGCTAGTTTAACTCTAAGGGAGGAAGCAGCAGAATGTGCCTCTCACATCTAGCCTGTAGGAATTCGGGTTGGCAAGTTCTATGGGGAAGCCCGTTGCTGCCTATGGTGGAAACGGCATGGGAGATTTCAGTTTCAAAATCTCTGTGAAAAAGCGTCAGAGAAGCTTCTCCGTTTAGAATCCAGCATATCTCACTGAACCGAAGAAGTGGTAGTTAGAAGGGAGTTAGAGCTGCAAGCAGTTTGGTTTGGGAAATTAGACACGATATGAAACTGCAAAGGCCTTCCAACAGGCTTGGAAAAGTGTGTTCTAAATCTCTGCCAAACAGACTCCCCGGAGGTTGAGCTTTCAGAAGCTAGTTTAACTCTAAGGGAGGAAGCAGCAGAATGTGCCTCTCACATCTAGCCTGTAGGAATTCAGGTTGGCAAGTTCTATGGGGAAGCCCATTGCTGCCTATGGTGGAAACGGCATGGGAGATTTCAGTTTCAAAATCTCTGTGAAAAAGCGTCAGAGAAGCTTCTCCGTTTAGAATCCAGCATATCTCACTGAACCGAAGAAGTGGTAGTTAGAAGGGAGTTAGAGCTGCAAGCAGTTTGGTTTGGGAAATTAGACGCGAAATGAAACTGCAAAGGCCTTCCAACAGGCTTGGAAAAGTGTGTTCTATATCTCTGCCAAACAGACTCCCCGGAGGTTGAGCTTTCAGAAGCTAGTTTAACTCTACGGGAGGAAGCAGCACAATGTGCCTCTCACATCTAGCCTGTAGGAATTCAGGTTGGCAAGTTCTATGGGGAAGCCCGTTGGCGCCTTCGTTGGAAACGTGTTTGGAAATTTCAGTTTCAAAATCTCTGTGAAAAAGCATCAGAGAAGCTTCCCCGTTTAGAATCCAGCATATCTCAGTGAACCGAAGAAGTGGTAGTAGAAGGGAGTTAGAGCTGCAAGCAGTTTGGTTTGGGAAATTAGACGCGAAATGACACTGCAAATGCTTTCCAACAGGCTTGGAAAAGTGTGTTCTATATCTCTGCCAAACAGACTCCCCGGAGGTTGAGCTTTCAGAAGCAAGCTTAACTGTTAGGGAGGAAGCAGCAGAATGTGCCTCTCACATCTAGCCTGTAGGAATTCAGGTTGGCAAGTTCTATGGGGAAGCCCATTGCTGCCTATGGTGGAAACGGCATGGGAGTTTTCAGTTTCAAAATCTCTGTGAAAAAGCGTCAGAGAAGCTTCTCCGTTTAGAATCCAGCATATCTCACTGAACTGAAGAAGTGGTAGTTAGAAGGGAGTTAGAGCTGCAAGCAGTTTGGTTTGGGAAATTAGACGCGAAATGAAACTGCAAATGCCTTCCAACAGGCTTGGAAAATTGTGTTCTATATCTCTGCCAAACAGACTCCCCGGAGGTTGAGCTTTCAGAAGCAAGTTTAACTCTTAGTGTGGACGCAGCAGAATGTGCCTCTCACATCTAGCCTGTAGGAATTCAGGTTGGCAAGTTCTATGGGGAAGCCCATTGGCGCCTTCGTTGGAAACGGGTTTGGAAATTTCAGTTTCAAAATCTCTGTGATAAAGCGTCAGAGAAGCTTCTCCGTTTAGAAGCCAGCATATCTCACTGAACCGAAGAAGTGGTAGTTAGAAGGGAGTTAGAGCTGCAAGCAGTTTGGTTTGGGAAATTAGACGCGAAATGAAACTGCAAATGCCTTCCAACAGGCTTGGAAAAGTGTGTTCTATATCTCTGCCAAACAGACTCCCCGGAGGTTGAGCTTTCAGAAGCTAGTTTAACTCTAAGGGAGGAAGCAGCAGAATGTGCCTCTCACATCTAGCCTGTAGGAATTCAGGTTGGCAAGTTCTATGGGGAAGCCCATTGCTGCCTATGGTGGAAACGGCATGGGAGATTTCAGTTTCAAAATCTCTGTGAAAAAGCGTCAGAGAAGCTTCTCCGTTTAGAATCCAGCATATCTCACAGAACCGAAGAAGTGGTAGTTAGAAGGGAGTTAGAGCTGCAAGCAGTTTGGTTTGGGAAATTAGACGCGAAATGAAACTGCAAGTGCCTTCCAACAGGCTTGGAAAAGTGTGTTCTATATCTCTGCCAAACAGACTCCCCGGAGGTTGAGCTTTCAGAAGCTAGTTTAACTCTAAGGGAGGAAGCAGCAGAATGTGCCTCTCACATCTAGCCTGTAGGAATTCAGGTTGGCAAGTTCTATGGGGAAGCCTATTGGCGCCTTCGTTGGAAACGGGTTTGGAAATTTCAGTTTCAAAATCTCTGTGAAAAAGCGTCAAAGAAGCTTCCACGTTTAGAATCCTGGATATCTCACTGAACCGAAGAAGTGGTAGTTAGAAGGGAGTTAGAGCTGCAAGCAGTTTGGTTTGGGAAATTAGACGCGAAATGAAACTGCAAGTGCCTTCCAGCAGGCTTGAAAAAGTGTGTTCTATATCTCTGCCAAACAGACTCCCCGGAGGTTGAGCTTTCAGAAGCTAGTTTAACTCTAAGGGAGGAAGCAGCAGAATGTGCCTCTCACATCTAGCCTTTAGGAATTCAGGTTGGCAAGTTCTATGGGGAAGCCCATTGCTGCCTATGGTGGAAACGGCATGGGAGATTTCAGTTTCAAAATGTCTGTGAAAAAGCGTCAGAGACGCTTCTCCGTTTAGAATGCAGCATATCTCACAGAACCGAAGAAGTGGTAGTTAGAAGGGAGTTAGAGCTGCAAGCAGTTTGGTTTGGGAAATTAGACGCGAAATGAAACTGCAAGTGCCTTCCAACAGGCTTGGAAAAGTGTGTTCTATATCTCTGCCAAACAGACTCCCCGGAGGTTGAGCTTTCAGAAGCTAGTTTAACTCTAAGGGAGGAAGCAGCAGAATGTGCCTCTCACATCTAGCCTGTAGGAATTCAGGTTGGCAAGTTCTATGGGGAAGCCCATTGCTGCCTATGGTGGAAACGGCATGGGAGATTTCAGTTTCAAAATCTCTGTGAAAAAGAGTCAGAGAAGCTTCTCCGTTTAGAATCCAGCATATCTCACAGAACCGAAGAAGTGGTAGTTAGAAGGGAGTTAGAGCTGCAAGCAGTATGGTTTGGGAAATTAGACGCGAAATGAAACTGCAAGTGCCTTCCAACAGGCTTGGAAAAGTGTGTTCTATATCTCTGCCAAACAGACTCCCCGGAGGTTGAGCTTTCAGAAGCTAGTTTAACTCTACGGGAGGAAGCAGCACAATGTGCCTCTCACATCTAGCCTGTAGGGATTCTGGTTGGCAAGTTCTATGGGGAAGCCCATTGGCGCCTTCGTTGGAAACGGGTTTGGAAATTTCAGTTTCAAAATCTCTGTGATAAAGCGTCAGAGAAGCTTCTCCGTTTAGAAGCCAGCATATCTCACTGAACCGAAGAAGTGGTAGTTAGAAGGGAGTTAGAGCTGCAAGCAGTTTGGTTTGGGAAATTAGACGCGAAATGAAACTGCAAATGCCTTCCAACAGGCTTGGAAAAGTGTGTTCTATATCTCTGCCAAACAGACTCCCCGGAGGTTGAGCTTTCAGAAGCTAGTTTAACTCTAAGGGAGGAAGCAGCAGAATGTGCCTCTCACATCTAGCCTGTAGGAATTCAGGTTGGCAAGTTCTATGGGGAAGCCCATTGCTGCCTATGGTGGAAACGGCATGGGAGATTTCAGTTTCAAAATCTCTGTGAAAAAGCGTCAGAGAAGCTTCTCCGTTTAGAATCCAGCATATCTCACAGAACCGAAGAAGTGGTAGTTAGAAGGGAGTTAGAGCTGCAAGCAGTTTGGTTTGGGAAATTAGACGCGAAATGAAACTGCAAGTGCCTTCCAACAGGCTTGGAAAAGTGTGTTCTATATCTCTGCCAAACAGACTCCCCGGAGGTTGAGCTTTCAGAAGCTAGTTTAACTCTAAGGGAGGAAGCAGCAGAATGTGCCTCTCACATCTAGCCTGTAGGAATTCAGGTTGGCAAGTTCTATGGGGAAGCCTATTGGCGCCTTCGTTGGAAACGGGTTTGGAAATTTCAGTTTCAAAATCTCTGTGAAAAAGCGTCAAAGAAGCTTCCACGTTTAGAATCCTGGATATCTCACTGAACCGAAGAAGTGGTAGTTAGAAGGGAGTTAGAGCTGCAAGCAGTTTGGTTTGGGAAATTAGACGCGAAATGAAACTGCAAGTGCCTTCCAGCAGGCTTGAAAAAGTGTGTTCTATATCTCTGCCAAACAGACTCCCCGGAGGTTGAGCTTTCAGAAGCTAGTTTAACTCTAAGGGAGGAAGCAGCAGAATGTGCCTCTCACATCTAGCCTTTAGGAATTCAGGTTGGCAAGTTCTATGGGGAAGCCCATTGCTGCCTAAGGTGGAAACGGCATGGGAGATTTCAGTTTCAAAATGTCTGTGAAAAAGCGTCAGAGACGCTTCTCCGTTTAGAATGCAGCATATCTCACAGAACCGAAGAAGTGGTAGTTAGAAGGGAGTTAGAGCTGCAAGCAGTTTGGTTTGGGAAATTAGACGCGAAATGAAACTGCAAGTGCCTTCCAACAGGCTTGGAAAAGTGTGTTCTATATCTCTGCCAAACAGAGTCCCCGGAGGTTGAGCTTTCAGAAGCAAGCTTAACTGTTAGGGAGGAAGCAGCAGAATGTGCCTCTCACATCTAGCTTGTAGGAATTCAGGTTGGCAAGTTCTATGGGGAAGCCCATTGCTGCCTATGGTGGAAACGGCATGGGAGATTTCAGTTTCAAAATCTCTGTGAAAAAGCGTCAGAGAAGCTTCTCCGTTTAGAATCCAGCATATCTCACTGAACCGAAGAAGTGGTAGTTAGAAGGGAGTTAGAGCTGCAAGCAGTTTGGTTTGGGAAATTAGACGCGAAATGAAACTGCAAATGCCTTCCAACAGGCTTGGAAAAGTGTGTTCTATATCTCTGCCAAACAAACTCCCCGGAGGTTGAGCTTTCAGAAGCTAGTTTAACTCTAAGGGAGGAAGCAGCAGAATGTGCCTCTCACATCTAGCCTGTAGGAATTCAGGTTGGCAAGTTCTATGGGAAAGCCCATTGCTGGCTATGGTGGAAACAGCATGGGAGATTTCAGTTTCAAAATCTCTGTGAAAAAGCGTCAGAGAAGCTTCTCCGTTTAGAATCCAGCATATCTCACTGAACCGAAGAAGTGGTAGTTAGAAGGCAGTTAGAGCTGCAAGCAGTTTGGTTTGGGAAATTAGACGCGAAATGAAACTGCAAATGCCTTCCAACAGGCTTGGAAAAGTGTGTTCTATATCTCTGCCAAACAAACTCCCCGGAGGTTGAGCTTTCAGAAGCTAGTTTAACTCTAAGGGAGGAAGCAGCAGAATGTGCCTCTCACATCTAGCCTGTAGGAATTCAGGTTGGCAAGTTCTATGGGGAAGCTCATTGGCGCCTTCGTTGGAAACGGGTTTGGAAATTTCAGTTTCAAAATCTCTGTGAAAAAGCGTCAGAGAAGCTTCTCCGTTTAGAATCCAGCATATCTCACTGAACCGAAGAAGTGGTAGTTAGATGGGAGTTAGAGCTGCAAGCAGTTTGGTTTGGGAAATTAGACGCGAAATGAAACTGCAAATGCCTTCCAACAGGCTTGGAAAAGTGTGTTCTATATCTCTGCCAAACAAACTCCCCGGAGGTTGAGCTTTCAGAAGCAAGTTTAACTCTAAGGGAGGAAGCAGCAGAATGTGCCTCTCACATCTAGCCTGTAGGAATTCAGGTTGGCAAGTTCTATGGGGAAGCCCATTGCTGCCTATGGTGAAAACGGCATGGGAAATTTCAGTTTCAAAATCTCTGTGAAAAAGCGTCAGAGAAGCTTCTCCGTTTAGAATCCAGCTTATCTCACTGAACCGAAGAAGTGGTAGTTAGAAGGGAGTTAGAGCTGCAAGCAGTTTGGTTTGGGAAATTAGACGCGAAATGAAACTGCAAATGCCTTCCAACAGGCTTGGAAAAGTGTGTTCTATATCTCTGCCAAACAAACTCCCCGGAGGTTGAGCTTTCAGAAGCAAGTTTAACTCTAAGGGAGGAAGCAGCAGAATGTGCCTCTCACATCTAGCCTTTAGGAATTCAGGTTGGCAAGTTCTATGGGGAAGCCCATTGCTGCCTATGGTGGAAACGGCATGGGAGATTTCAGTTTCAAAATCTCTGTGAAAAAGCGTCAGAGAAGCTTCTCCGTTTAGAATCCAGCATATCTCACTGATCCGAAGAAGTGGTAGTTAGAAGGGAGTTAGAGCTGCAAGCAGTTTGGTTTGGGAAATTAGATGCGAAATGAAACTGCAAATGCCTTAAAACAGGCTTGGAAAAGTGTGTTCTATATCTCTGCCAAACAGAGTCCCCGGAGGTTTAGCTTTCAGAAGCAAGCTTAACTTTTAGGGAGGGAGCTGCAGAATGTGCCTCTCACATCTCGCCTGTAGGAATTCAGGTTGGCAAGTTCTATGGGGAAGCCCATTGCTGCCTATGGTGGAAACGGCATGGGAGATTTCAGTTTCAAAATCTCTGTGAAAAAGCGTCAGAGAAGCTTCTCCGTTTAGAATCCAGCATATCTCACTGAACCGAAGAAGTGGTAGTTAGAAGGGAGTTAGAGCTGCAAGCAGTTTGGTTTGGGAAATTAGACGCGAAATGAAACTGCAAATGCCTTCCAACAGGCTTGGAAAAGTGTGTTCTATATCTCTGCCAAACAAACTCCCCGGAGGTTGAGCTTTCAGAAGCTAGCTTAACTCTAAGGGAGGAAGCAGCAGAATGTGCCTCTCACATCTAGCCTGTAGGAATTCAGGTTGGCAAGTTCTATGGGAAAGCCCATTGGCGCCTTCGTTGGAAACGGGTTTGGAAATTTCAGTTTCAAAATCTCTGTGAAAAAGCGTCAGAGAAGCTTCTCCGTTTAGAATCCAGCATATCTCACTGAACCGAAGAAGTGGTAGTTAGAAGGGAGTTAGAGCTGCAAGCAGTTTGGTTTGGGAAATTAGACGCGAAATGAAACTGCAAATGCCTTCCAACAGGCTTGGAAAAGTGTGTTCTATATCTCTGCCAAACAAACTCCCCGGAGGTTGAGCTTTCAGAAGCTAGCTTAACTCTAAGGGAGGAAGCAGCAGAATGTGCCTCTCACATCTAGCCTTTAGGAATTCAGGTTGGCAAGTTCTATGGGGAAGCCCATTGCTGCCTATGGTGGAAACGGCATGGGAGATTTCAGTTTCAAAATGTCTGTGAAAAAGCGTCAGAGACGCTTCTCCGTTTAGAATGCAGCATATCTCACAGAACCGAAGAAGTGGTAGTTAGAAGGGAGTTAGAGCTGCAAGCAGTTTGGTTTGGGAAATTAGACGCGAAATGAAACTGCAAGTGCCTTCCAACAGGCTTGGAAAAGTGTGTTCTATATCTCTGCCAAACAGACTCCCCGGAGGTTGAGCTTTCAGAAGCTAGTTTAACTCTAAGGGAGGAAGCAGCAGAATGTGCCTCTCACATCTAGCCTGTAGGAATTCAGGTTGGCAAGTTCTATGGGGAAGCCCATTGCTGCCTATGGTGGAAACGGCATGGGAGATTTCAGTTTCAAAATCTCTGTGAAAAAGCGTCAGAGAAGCTTCTCCGTTTAGAATCCAGCATATCTCACAGAACCGAAGAAGGGGTAGTTAGAAGGGAGTTAGAGCTGCAAGCAGTTTGGTTTGGGAAATTAGACGCGAAATGAAACTGCAAGTGCCTTCCAACAGGCTTGGAAAAGTGTGTTCTATATCTCTGCCAAACAGACTCCCCGGAGGTTGAGCTTTCAGAAGCTAGTTTAACTCTAAGGGAGGAAGCAGCAGAATGTGCCTCTCACATCTAGCCTGTAGGAATTCAGGTTGGCAAGTTCTATGGGGAAGCCTATTGGCGCCTTCGTTGGAAACGGGTTTGGAAATTTCAGTTTCAAAATCTCTGTGAAAAAGCGTCAAAGAAGCTTCCACGTTTAGAATCCTGGATATCTCACTGAACCGAAGAAGTGGTAGTTAGAAGGGAGTTAGAGCTGCAAGCAGTTTGGTTTCGGAAATTAGACGCGAAATGAAACTGCAAGTGCCTTCCAGCAGGCTTGAAAAAGTGTGTTCTATATCTCTGCCAAACAGACTCCCCGGAGGTTGAGCTTTCAGAAGCTAGTTTAACTCTAAGGGAGGAAGCAGCAGAATGTGCCTCTCACATCTAGCCTTTAGGAATTCAGGTTGGCAAGTTCTATGGGGAAGCCCATTGCTGCCTATGGTGGAAACGGCATGGGAGATTTCAGTTTCAAAATGTCTGTGAAAAAGCGTCAGAGACGCTTCTCCGTTTAGAATGCAGCATATCTCACAGAACCGAAGAAGTGGTAGTTAGAAGGGAGTTAGAGCTGCAAGCAGTTTGGTTTGGGAAATTAGACGCGAAATGAAACTGCAAGTGCCTTCCAACAGGCTTGGAAAAGTGTGTTCTATATCTCTGCCAAACAGACTCCCCGGAGGTTGAGCTTTCAGAAGCTAGTTTAACTCTAAGGGAGGAAGCAGCAGAATGTGCCTCTCACATCTAGCCTGTAGGAATTCAGGTTGGCAAGTTCTATGGGGAAGCCCATTGCTGCCTATGGTGGAAACGGCATGGGAGATTTCAGTTTCAAAATCTCTGTGAAAAAGAGTCAGAGAAGCTTCTCCGTTTAGAATCCAGCATATCTCACAGAACCGAAGAAGAGGTAGTTAGAAGGGAGTTAGAGCCTCAAGCAGTATGGTTTGGGAAATTAGACGCGAAATGAAACTGCAAGTGCCTTCCAACAGGCTTGGAAAAGTGTGTTCTATATCTCTGCCAAACAGACTCCCCGGAGGTTGAGCTTTCAGAAGCTAGTTTAACTCTACGGGAGGAAGCAGCACAATGTGCCTCTCACATCTAGCCTGTAGGAATTCAGGTTGGCAAGTTCTATGGGGAAGCCCATTGGCGCCTTCGTTGGAAACGGGTTTGGAAATTTCAGTTTCAAAATCTCTGTGATAAAGCGTCAGAGAAGCTTCTCCGTTTAGAAGCCAGCATATCTCACTGAACCGAAGAAGTGGTAGTTAGAAGGGAGTTAGAGCTGCAAGCAGTTTGGTTTGGGAAATTAGACGCGAAATGAAACTGCAAATGCCTTCCAACAGGCTTGGAAAAGTGTGTTCTATATCTCTGCCAAACAGACTCCCCGGAGGTTGAGCTTTCAGAAGCTAGTTTAACTCTAAGGGAGGAAGCAGCAGAATGTGCCTCTCACATCTAGCCTGTAGGAATTCAGGTTGGCAAGTTCTATGGGGAAGCCCATTGCTGCCTATGGTGGAAACGGCATGGGAGATTTCAGTTTCAAAATCTCTGTGAAAAAGCGTCAGAGAAGCTTCTCCGTTTAGAATCCAGCATATCTCACAGAACCGAAGAAGTGGTAGTTAGAAGGGAGTTAGAGCTGCAAGCAGTTTGGTTTGGGAAATTAGACGCGAAATGAAACTGCAAGTGCCTTCCAACAGGCTTGGAAAAGTGTGTTCTATATCTCTGCCAAACAGACTCCCCGGAGGTTGAGCTTTCAGAAGCTAGTTTAACTCTAAGGGAGGAAGCAGCAGAATGTGCCTCTCACATCTAGCCTGTAGGAATTCAGGTTGGCAAGTTCTATGGGGAAGCCCATAGGCGCCTTCGTTGGAAACGGGTTTGGAAATTTCAGTTTCAAAATCTCTGTGAAAAAGCGTCAAAGAAGCTTCCACGTTTAGAATCCTGGATATCTCACTGAACCGAAGAAGTGGTAGTTAGAAGGGAGTTAGAGCTGCAAGCAGTTTGGTTTGGGAAATTAGACGCGAAATGAAACTGCAAGTGCCTTCCAACAGGCTTGGAAAAGTGTGTTCTATATCTCTGCCAAACAGACTCCCCGGAGGTTGAGCTTTCAGAAGCTAGTTTAACTCCGAGGGAGGAAGCAGCAGAATGTGCCTCTCACATCTAGCCTGTAGGAATTCAGGTTGGCAAGTTCTATGGGGAAGCCCATTGCTGCCTATGGTGGAAACGGCATGGGAGATATCAGTTTCAAAATCTCTGTGAAAAAGAGTCAGAGAAGCTTCTCCGTTTAGAATCCAGCATATCTCACAGAACCGAAGAAGTGGTAGTTAGAAGGGAGTTAGAGCTGCAAGCAGTTTGGTTTGGGAAATTAGACGCGAAATGAAACTGCAAGTGCCTTCCAACAGGCTTGGAAAAGTGTGTTCTATATCTCTGCCAAACAGACTCCCCGGAGGTTGAGCTTTCAGAAGCTAGTTTAACTCTAAGGGAGGAAGCAGCAGAATGTGCCTCTCACATCTAGCCTGTAGGAATTCAGGTTGGCAAGTTCTATGGGGAAGCCCGTTGCTGCCTATGGTGGAAACGGCATGGGAGATTTCAGTTTCAAAATCTCTGTGAAAAAGCGTCAGAGAAGCTTCTCCGTTTAGATTCCAGCATATCTCACTGAACCGAAGAAGTGGTAGTTAGAAGGGAGTTAGAGCTGCAAGCAGTTTGGTTTGGGAAATTAGACACGAAATGAAACTGCAAAGGCCTTCCAACAGGCTTGGAAAAGTGTGTTCTAAATCTCTGCCAAACAGACTCCCCGGAGGTTGAGCTTTCAGAAGCTAGTTTAACTCTAAGGGAGGAAGCAGCAGAATGTGCCTCTCACATCTAGCCTGTAGGAATTCGGGTTGGCAAGTTCTATGGGGAAGCCCATTGCTGCCTATGGTGGAAACGGCATGGGAGATTTCAGTTTCAAAATCTCTGTGAAAAAGCGTCAGAGAAGCTTCTCCGTTTAGAATCCAGCATATCTCACTGAACCGAAGAAGTGGTAGTTAGAAGGGAGTTAGAGCTGCAAGCAGTTTGGTTTGGGAAATTAGACGCGAAATGAAACTGCAAAGGCCTTCCAACAGGCTTGGAAAAGTATGTTCTATATCTCTGCCAAACAGACTCCCCGGAGGTTGAGCTTTCAGAAGCTAGTTTAACTCTAAGGGAGGAAGCAGCAGAATGTGCCTCTCACATCTAGCCTGTAGGAATTCGGGTTGGCAAGTTCTATGGGGAAGCCCGTTGCTGCCTATGGTGGAAACGGCATGGGAGATTTCAGTTTCAAAATCTCTGTGAAAAAGCGTCAGAGAAGCTTCTCCGTTTAGAATCCAGCATATCTCACTGAACCGAAGAAGTGGTAGTTAGAAGGGAGTTAGAGCTGCAAGCAGTTTGGTTTGGGAAATTAGACACGATATGAAACTGCAAAGGCCTTCCAACAGGCTTGGAAAAGTGTGTTCTAAATCTCTGCCAAACAGACTCCCCGGAGGTTGAGCTTTCAGAAGCTAGTTTAACTCTAAGGGAGGAAGCAGCAGAATGTGCCTCTCACATCTAGCCTGTAGGAATTCAGGTTGGCAAGTTCTATGGGGAAGCCCATTGCTGCCTATGGTGGAAACGGCATGGGAGATTTCAGTTTCAAAATCTCTGTGAAAAAGCGTCAGAGAAGCTTCTCCGTTTAGAATCCAGCATATCTCACTGAACCGAAGAAGTGGTAGTTAGAAGGGAGTTAGAGCTGCAAGCAGTTTGGTTTGGGAAATTAGACGCGAAATGAAACTGCAAAGGCCTTCCAACAGGCTTGGAAAAGTGTGTTCTATATCTCTGCCAAACAGACTCCCCGGAGGTTGAGCTTTCAGAAGCTAGTTTAACTCTACGGGAGGAAGCAGCACAATGTGCCTCTCACATCTAGCCTGTAGGAATTCAGGTTGGCAAGTTCTATGGGGAAGCCCGTTGGCGCCTTCGTTGGAAACGGGTTTGGAAATTTCAGTTTCAAAATCTCTGTGAAAAAGCGTCAGAGAAGCATCTCCGTTTAGAATCCAGCATATCTCACTGAACCGAAGAAGTGGTAGTTAGAAGGCAGTTAGAGCTGCAAGCAGTTTGGTTTGGGAAATTAGACGCGAAATGAAACTGCAAGTGCCTTCCAACAGGCTTGGAAAAGTGTGTTCTATATCTCTGCCAAACAGACTCCCCGGAGGTTGAGCTTTCAGAAGCTAGTTTAACTCTAAGGGAGGAAGCAGCAGAATGTGCCTCTCACATCTAGCCTGTAGGAATTCAGGTTGGCAAGTTCTATGGGGAAGCCTATTGGCGCCTTCGTTGGAAACGGGTTTGGAAATTTCAGTTTCAAAATCTCTGTGAAAAAGCGTCAAAGAAGCTTCCACGTTTAGAATCCTGGATATCTCACTGAACCGAAGAAGTGGTAGTTAGAAGGGAGTTAGAGCTGCAAGCAGTTTGGTTTGGGAAATTAGACGCGAAATGAAACTGCAAGTGCCTTCCAGCAGGCTTGAAAAAGTGTGTTCTATATCTCTGCCAAACAGACTCCCCGGAGGTTGAGCTTTCAGAAGCTAGTTTAACTCTAAGGGAGGAAGCAGCAGAATGTGCCTCTCACATCTAGCCTTTAGGAATTCAGGTTGGCAAGTTCTATGGGGAAGCCCATTGCTGCCTATGGTGGAAACGGCATGGGAGATTTCAGTTTCAAAATGTCTGTGAAAAAGCGTCAGAGACGCTTCTCCGTTTAGAATGCAGCATATCTCACAGAACCGAAGAAGTGGTAGTTAGAAGGGAGTTAGAGCTGCAAGCAGTTTGGTTTGGGAAATTAGACGCGAAATGAAACTGCAAGTGCCTTCCAACAGGCTTGGAAAAGTGTGTTCTATATCTCTGCCAAACAGACTCCCCGGAGGTTGAGCTTTCAGAAGCTAGTTTAACTCTAAGGGAGGAAGCAGCAGAATGTGCCTCTCACATCTAGCCTGTAGGAATTCAGGTTGGCAAGTTCTATGGGGAAGCCCATTGCTGCCTATGGTGGAAACGGCATGGGAGATTTCAGTTTCAAAATCTCTGTGAAAAAGAGTCAGAGAAGCTTCTCCGTTTAGAATCCAGCATATCTCACAGAACCGAAGAAGTGGTAGTTAGAAGGGAGTTAGAGCTGCAAGCAGTATGGTTTGGGAAATTAGACGCGAAATGAAACTGCAAGTGCCTTCCAACAGGCTTGGAAAAGTGTGTTCTATATCTCTGCCAAACAGACTCCCCGGAGGTTGAGCTTTCAGAAGCTAGTTTAACTCTACGGGAGGAAGCAGCACAATGTGCCTCTCACATCTAGCCTGTAGGAATTCAGGTTGGCAAGTTCTATGGGGAAGCCCATTGGCGCCTTCGTTGGAAACGGGTTTGGAAATTTCAGTTTCAAAATCTCTGTGATAAAGCGTCAGAGAAGCTTCTCCGTTTAGAAGCCAGCATATCTCACTGAACCGAAGAAGTGGTAGTTAGAAGGGAGTTAGAGCTGCAAGCAGTTTGGTTTGGGAAATTAGACGCGAAATGAAACTGCAAATGCCTTCCAACAGGCTTGGAAAAGTGTGTTCTATATCTCTGCCAAACAGACTCCCCGGAGGTTGAGCTTTCAGAAGCTAGTTTAACTCTAAGGGAGGAAGCAGCAGAATGTGCCTCTCACATCTAGCCTGTAGGAATTCAGGTTGGCAAGTTCTATGGGGAAGCCCATTGCTGCCTATGGTGGAAACGGCATGGGAGATTTCAGTTTCAAAATCTCTGTGAAAAAGCGTCAGAGAAGCTTCTCCGTTTAGAATCCAGCATATCTCACAGAACCGAAGAAGTGGTAGTTAGAAGGGAGTTAGAGCTGCAAGCAGTTTGGTTTGGGAAATTAGACGCGAAATGAAACTGCAAGTGCCTTCCAACAGGCTTGGAAAAGTGTGTTCTATATCTCTGCCAAACAGACTCCCCGGAGGTTGAGCTTTCAGAAGCTAGTTTAACTCTAAGGGAGGAAGCAGCAGAATGTGCCTCTCACATCTAGCCTGTAGGAATTCAGGTTGGCAAGTTCTATGGGGAAGCCTATTGGCGCCTTCGTTGGAAACGGGTTTGGAAATTTCAGTTTCAAAATCTCTGTGAAAAAGCGTCAAAGAAGCTTCCACGTTTAGAATCCTGGATATCTCACTGAACCGAAGAAGTGGTAGTTAGAAGGGAGTTAGAGCTGCAAGCAGTTTGGTTTGGGAAATTAGACGCGAAATGAAACTGCAAGTGCCTTCCAGCAGGCTTGAAAAAGTGTGTTCTATATCTCTGCCAAACAGACTCCCCGGAGGTTGAGCTTTCAGAAGCTAGTTTAACTCTAAGGGAGGAAGCAGCAGAATGTGCCTCTCACATCTAGCCTTTAGGAATTCAGGTTGGCAAGTTCTATGGGGAAGCCCATTGCTGCCTAAGGTGGAAACGGCATGGGAGATTTCAGTTTCAAAATGTCTGTGAAAAAGCGTCAGAGACGCTTCTCCGTTTAGAATGCAGCATATCTCACAGAACCGAAGAAGTGGTAGTTAGAAGGGAGTTAGAGCTGCAAGCAGTTTGGTTTGGGAAATTAGACGCGAAATGAAACTGCAAGTGCCTTCCAACAGGCTTGGAAAAGTGTGTTCTATATCTCTGCCAAACAGAGTCCCCGGAGGTTGAGCTTTCAGAAGCAAGCTTAACTGTTAGGGAGGAAGCAGCAGAATGTGCCTCTCACATCTAGCTTGTAGGAATTCAGGTTGGCAAGTTCTATGGGGAAGCCCATTGCTGCCTATGGTGGAAACGGCATGGGAGATTTCAGTTTCAAAATCTCTGTGAAAAAGCGTCAGAGAAGCTTCTCCGTTTAGAATCCAGCATATCTCACTGAACCGAAGAAGTGGTAGTTAGAAGGGAGTTAGAGCTGCAAGCAGTTTGGTTTGGGAAATTAGACGCGAAATGAAACTGCAAATGCCTTCCAACAGGCTTGGAAAAGTGTGTTCTATATCTCTGCCAAACAAACTCCCCGGAGGTTGAGCTTTCAGAAGCTAGTTTAACTCTAAGGGAGGAAGCAGCAGAATGTGCCTCTCACATCTAGCCTGTAGGAATTCAGGTTGGCAAGTTCTATGGGAAAGCCCATTGCTGGCTATGGTGGAAACAGCATGGGAGATTTCAGTTTCAAAATCTCTGTGAAAAAGCGTCAGAGAAGCTTCTCCGTTTAGAATCCAGCATATCTCACTGAACCGAAGAAGTGGTAGTTAGAAGGCAGTTAGAGCTGCAAGCAGTTTGGTTTGGGAAATTAGACGCGAAATGAAACTGCAAATGCCTTCCAACAGGCTTGGAAAAGTGTGTTCTATATCTCTGCCAAACAAACTCCCCGGAGGTTGAGCTTTCAGAAGCTAGTTTAACTCTAAGGGAGGAAGCAGCAGAATGTGCCTCTCACATCTAGCCTGTAGGAATTCAGGTTGGCAAGTTCTATGGGGAAGCTCATTGGCGCCTTCGTTGGAAACGGGTTTGGAAATTTCAGTTTCAAAATCTCTGTGAAAAAGCGTCAGAGAAGCTTCTCCGTTTAGAATCCAGCATATCTCACTGAACCGAAGAAGTGGTAGTTAGATGGGAGTTAGAGCTGCAAGCAGTTTGGTTTGGGAAATTAGACGCGAAATGAAACTGCAAATGCCTTCCAACAGGCTTGGAAAAGTGTGTTCTATATCTCTGCCAAACAAACTCCCCGGAGGTTGAGCTTTCAGAAGCAAGTTTAACTCTAAGGGAGGAAGCAGCAGAATGTGCCTCTCACATCTAGCCTGTAGGAATTCAGGTTGGCAAGTTCTATGGGGAAGCCCATTGCTGCCTATGGTGAAAACGGCATGGGAAATTTCAGTTTCAAAATCTCTGTGAAAAAGCGTCAGAGAAGCTTCTCCGTTTAGAATCCAGCTTATCTCACTGAACCGAAGAAGTGGTAGTTAGAAGGGAGTTAGAGCTGCAAGCAGTTTGGTTTGGGAAATTAGACGCGAAATGAAACTGCAAATGCCTTCCAACAGGCTTGGAAAAGTGTGTTCTATATCTCTGCCAAACAAACTCCCCGGAGGTTGAGCTTTCAGAAGCAAGTTTAACTCTAAGGGAGGAAGCAGCAGAATGTGCCTCTCACATCTAGCCTTTAGGAATTCAGGTTGGCAAGTTCTATGGGGAAGCCCATTGCTGCCTATGGTGGAAACGGCATGGGAGATTTCAGTTTCAAAATCTCTGTGAAAAAGCGTCAGAGAAGCTTCTCCGTTTAGAATCCAGCATATCTCACTGATCCGAAGAAGTGGTAGTTAGAAGGGAGTTAGAGCTGCAAGCAGTTTGGTTTGGGAAATTAGATGCGAAATGAAACTGCAAATGCCTTAAAACAGGCTTGGAAAAGTGTGTTCTATATCTCTGCCAAACAGAGTCCCCGGAGGTTTAGCTTTCAGAAGCAAGCTTAACTTTTAGGGAGGGAGCTGCAGAATGTGCCTCTCACATCTCGCCTGTAGGAATTCAGGTTGGCAAGTTCTATGGGGAAGCCCATTGCTGCCTATGGTGGAAACGGCATGGGAGATTTCAGTTTCAAAATCTCTGTGAAAAAGCGTCAGAGAAGCTTCTCCGTTTAGAATCCAGCATATCTCACTGAACCGAAGAAGTGGTAGTTAGAAGGGAGTTAGAGCTGCAAGCAGTTTGGTTTGGGAAATTAGACGCGAAATGAAACTGCAAATGCCTTCCAACAGGCTTGGAAAAGTGTGTTCTATATCTCTGCCAAACAAACTCCCCGGAGGTTGAGCTTTCAGAAGCTAGCTTAACTCTAAGGGAGGAAGCAGCAGAATGTGCCTCTCACATCTAGCCTGTAGGAATTCAGGTTGGCAAGTTCTATGGGAAAGCCCATTGGCGCCTTCGTTGGAAACGGGTTTGGAAATTTCAGTTTCAAAATCTCTGTGAAAAAGCGTCAGAGAAGCTTCTCCGTTTAGAATCCAGCATATCTCACTGAACCGAAGAAGTGGTAGTTAGAAGGGAGTTAGAGCTGCAAGCAGTTTGGTTTGGGAAATTAGACGCGAAATGAAACTGCAAATGCCTTCCAACAGGCTTGGAAAAGTGTGTTCTATATCTCTGCCAAACAAACTCCCCGGAGGTTGAGCTTTCAGAAGCAAGTTTAACTCTAAGGGAGGAAGCAGCAGAATGTGCCTCTCACATCTAGCCTGTAGGAATTCAGGTTGGCAAGTTCTATGGGGAAGCCCATTGCTGCCTATGGTGGAAACGGCATGGGAGATTTCAGTTTCAAAATCTCTGTGAAAAAGCGTCAGAGAAGCTTCTCCGTTTAGAATCCAGCATATCTCACTGAACCGAAGAAGTGGTAGTTAGAAGGGAGTTAGAGCTGCAAGCAGTTTGGTTTGGGAAATTAGACGCGAAATGAAACTGCAAATGCCTTCCAACAGGCTTGGAAAAGTGTGTTCTATATCTCTGCCAAACAAACTCCCCGGAGGTTGAGCTTTCAGAAGCTAGTTTAACTCTAAGGGAGGAAGCAGCAGAATGTGCCTCTCACATCTAGCCTGTAGGAATTCAGGTTGGCAAGTTCTATGGGGAAGCGCATTGCTGCCTATGGTGAAAACGGCATGGGAGATTTCAGTTTCAAAATCTCTGTGAAAAAGCGTCAGAGAAGCTTCTCCGTTTAGAATCCAGCATATCTCACTGAACCGAAGAAGTGGTAGTTAGAAGGGAGTTAGAGCTGCAAGCAGTTTGGTTTGGGAAATTAGACGCGAAATGAAACTGCAAATTCCTTCCAACAGGCTTGGAAAATTGTGTTCTATATCTCTGCCAAACAGAGTCCCCGGAGGTTGAGCTTTCAGAAGCAAGCTTAACTGTTAGGGAGGAAGCAGCAGAATGTGCCTCTCACATCTAGCCTGTAGGAATTCAGGTTGGCAAGTTCTATGGGGAAGCCCATTGCTGCCTATGGTGGAAACGGCATGGGAGATTTCAGTTTCAAAATCTCTGTGAAAAAGCGTCAGAGAAGCTTCTCCGTTTAGAATCCAGCATATCTCACTGAACCGAAGAAGTGGTAGTTAGAAGGGAGTTAGAGCTGCAAGCAGTTTGGTTTGGGAAATTAGACGCGAAATGAAACTGCAAATGCCTTAAAACAGGCTTGGAAAAGTGTGTTCTATATCTCTGCCAAACAGACTCCCCGGAGGTTGAGCTTTCAGAAGCTAGTTTAACTCTAAGGGAGGAAGCAGCAGAATGTGCCTCTCACATCTAGCCTTTAGGAATTCAGGTTGGCAAGTTCTATGGGGAAGCCCATTGCTGCCTATGGTGGAAACGGCATGGGAGATTTCAGTTTCAAAATGTCTGTGAAAAAGCGTCAGAGACGCTTCTCCGTTTAGAATGCAGCATATCTCACAGAACCGAAGAAGTGGTAGTTAGAAGGGAGTTAGAGCTGCAAGCAGTTTGGTTTGGGAAATTAGACGCGAAATGAAACTGCAAGTGCCTTCCAACAGGCTTGGAAAAGTGTGTTCTATATCTCTGCCAAACAGACTCCCCGGAGGTTGAGCTTTCAGAAGCTAGTTTAACTCTAAGGGAGGAAGCAGCAGAATGTGCCTCTCACATCTAGCCTGTAGGAATTCAGGTTGGCAAGTTCTATGGGGAAGCCCATTGCTGCCTATGGTGGAAACGGCATGGGAGATTTCAGTTTCAAAATCTCTGTGAAAAAGAGTCAGAGAAGCTTCTCCGTTTAGAATCCAGCATATCTCACAGAACCGAAGAAGTGGTAGTTAGAAGGGAGTTAGAGCTGCAAGCAGTATGGTTTGGGAAATTAGACGCGAAATGAAACTGCAAGTGCCTTCCAACAGGCTTGGAAAAGTGTGTTCTATATCTCTGCCAAACAGACTCCCCGGAGGTTGAGCTTTCAGAAGCTAGTTTAACTCTACGGGAGGAAGCAGCACAATGTGCCTCTCACATCTAGCCTGTAGGAATTCAGGTTGGCAAGTTCTATGGGGAAGCCCATTGGCGCCTTCGTTGGAAACGGGTTTGGAAATTTCAGTTTCAAAATCTCTGTGATAAAGCGTCAGAGAAGCTTCTCCGTTTAGAAGCCAGCATATCTCACTGAACCGAAGAAGTGGTAGTTAGAAGGGAGTTAGAGCTGCAAGCAGTTTGGTTTGGGAAATTAGACGCGAAATGAAACTGCAAATGCCTTCCAACAGGCTTGGAAAAGTGTGTTCTATATCTCTGCCAAACAGACTCCCCGGAGGTTGAGCTTTCAGAAGCTAGTTTAACTCTAAGGGAGGAAGCAGCAGAATGTGCCTCTCACATCTAGCCTGTAGGAATTCAGGTTGGCAAGTTCTATGGGGAAGCCCATTGCTGCCTATGGTGGAAACGGCATGGGAGATTTCAGTTTCAAAATCTCTGTGAAAAAGCGTCAGAGAAGCTTCTCCGTTTAGAATCCAGCATATCTCACAGAACCGAAGAAGTGGTAGTTAGAAGGGAGTTAGAGCTGCAAGCAGTTTGGTTTGGGAAATTAGACGCGAAATGAAACTGCAAGTGCCTTCCAACAGGCTTGGAAAAGTGTGTTCTATATCTCTGCCAAACAGACTCCCCGGAGGTTGAGCTTTCAGAAGCTAGTTTAACTCTAAGGGAGGAAGCAGCAGAATGTGCCTCTCACATCTAGCCTGTAGGAATTCAGGTTGGCAAGTTCTATGGGGAAGCCTATTGGCGCCTTCGTTGGAAACGGGTTTGGAAATTTCAGTTTCAAAATCTCTGTGAAAAAGCGTCAAAGAAGCTTCCACGTTTAGAATCCTGGATATCTCACTGAACCGAAGAAGTGGTAGTTAGAAGGGAGTTAGAGCTGCAAGCAGTTTGGTTTGGGAAATTAGACGCGAAATGAAACTGCAAGTGCCTTCCAGCAGGCTTGAAAAAGTGTGTTCTATATCTCTGCCAAACAGACTCCCCGGAGGTTGAGCTTTCAGAAGCTAGTTTAACTCTAAGGGAGGAAGCAGCAGAATGTGCCTCTCACATCTAGCCTTTAGGAATTCAGGTTGGCAAGTTCTATGGGGAAGCCCATTGCTGCCTATGGTGGAAACGGCATGGGAGATTTCAGTTTCAAAATGTCTGTGAAAAAGCGTCAGAGACGCTTCTCCGTTTAGAATGCAGCATATCTCACAGAACCGAAGAAGTGGTAGTTAGAAGGGAGTTAGAGCTGCAAGCAGTTTGGTTTGGGAAATTAGACGCGAAATGAAACTGCAAGTGCCTTCCAACAGGCTTGGAAAAGTGTGTTCTATATCTCTGCCAAACAGACTCCCCGGAGGTTGAGCTTTCAGAAGCTAGTTTAACTCTAAGGGAGGAAGCAGCAGAATGTGCCTCTCACATCTAGCCTGTAGGAATTCAGGTTGGCAAGTTCTATGGGGAAGCCCATTGCTGCCTATGGTGGAAACGGCATGGGAGATTTCAGTTTCAAAATCTCTGTGAAAAAGAGTCAGAGAAGCTTCTCCGTTTAGAATCCAGCATATCTCACAGAACCGAAGAAGAGGTAGTTAGAAGGGAGTTAGAGCTGCAAGCAGTATGGTTTGGGAAATTAGACGCGAAATGAAACTGCAAGTGCCTTCCAACAGGCTTGGAAAAGTGTGTTCTATATCTCTGCCAAACAGACTCCCCGGAGGTTGAGCTTTCAGAAGCTAGTTTAACTCTACGGGAGGAAGCAGCACAATGTGCCTCTCACATCTAGCCTGTAGGAATTCAGGTTGGCAAGTTCTATGGGGAAGCCCATTGGCGCCTTCGTTGGAAACGGGTTTGGAAATTTCAGTTTCAAAATCTCTGTGATAAAGCGTCAGAGAAGCTTCTCCGTTTAGAAGCCAGCATATCTCACTGAACCGAAGAAGTGGTAGTTAGAAGGGAGTTAGAGCTGCAAGCAGTTTGGTTTGGGAAATTAGACGCGAAATGAAACTGCAAGTGCCTTCCAACAGGCTTGGAAAAGTGTGTTCTATATCTCTGCCAAACAGACTCCCCGGAGGTTGAGCTTTCAGAAGCTAGTTTAACTCTAAGGGAGGAAGCAGCAGAATGTGCCTCTCACATCTAGCCTGTAGGAATTCAGGTTGGCAAGTTCTATGGGGAAGCCCATTGCTGCCTATGGTGGAAACGGCATGGGAGATTTCAGTTTCAAAATCTCTGTGAAAAAGCGTCAGAGAAGCTTCTCCGTTTAGAATCCAGCATATCTCACTGAACCGAAGAAGTGGTAGTTAGAAGGGAGTTAGAGCTGCAAGCAGTTTGGTTTGGGAAATTAGACGCGAAATGAAACTGCAAATGCCTTAAAACAGGCTTGGAAAAGTGTGTTCTATATCTCTGCCAAACAGACTCCCCGGAGGTTGAGCTTTCAGAAGCTAGTTTAACTCTAAGGGAGGAAGCAGCAGAATGTGCCTCTCACATCTAGCCTTTAGGAATTCAGGTTGGCAAGTTCTATGGGGAAGCCCATTGCTGCCTATGGTGGAAACGGCATGGGAGATTTCAGTTTCAAAATGTCTGTGAAAAAGCGTCAGAGACGCTTCTCCGTTTAGAATGCAGCATATCTCACAGAACCGAAGAAGTGGTAGTTAGAAGGGAGTTAGAGCTGCAAGCAGTTTGGTTTGGGAAATTAGACGCGAAATGAAACTGCAAGTGCCTTCCAACAGGCTTGGAAAAGTGTGTTCTATATCTCTGCCAAACAGACTCCCCGGAGGTTGAGCTTTCAGAAGCTAGTTTAACTCTAAGGGAGGAAGCAGCAGAATGTGCCTCTCACATCTAGCCTGTAGGAATTCAGGTTGGCAAGTTCTATGGGGAAGCCCATTGCTGCCTATGGTGGAAACGGCATGGGAGATTTCAGTTTCAAAATCTCTGTGAAAAAGAGTCAGAGAAGCTTCTCCGTTTAGAATCCAGCATATCTCACAGAACCGAAGAAGTGGTAGTTAGAAGGGAGTTAGAGCTGCAAGCAGTATGGTTTGGGAAATTAGACGCGAAATGAAACTGCAAGTGCCTTCCAACAGGCTTGGAAAAGTGTGTTCTATATCTCTGCCAAACAGACTCCCCGGAGGTTGAGCTTTCAGAAGCTAGTTTAACTCTACGGGAGGAAGCAGCACAATGTGCCTCTCACATCTAGCCTGTAGGAATTCAGGTTGGCAAGTTCTATGGGGAAGCCCATTGGCGCCTTCGTTGGAAACGGGTTTGGAAATTTCAGTTTCAAAATCTCTGTGATAAAGCGTCAGAGAAGCTTCTCCGTTTAGAAGCCAGCATATCTCACTGAACCGAAGAAGTGGTAGTTAGAAGGGAGTTAGAGCTGCAAGCAGTTTGGTTTGGGAAATTAGACGCGAAATGAAACTGCAAATGCCTTCCAACAGGCTTGGAAAAGTGTGTTCTATATCTCTGCCAAACAGACTCCCCGGAGGTTGAGCTTTCAGAAGCTAGTTTAACTCTAAGGGAGGAAGCAGCAGAATGTGCCTCTCACATCTAGCCTGTAGGAATTCAGGTTGGCAAGTTCTATGGGGAAGCCCATTGCTGCCTATGGTGGAAACGGCATGGGAGATTTCAGTTTCAAAATCTCTGTGAAAAAGCGTCAGAGAAGCTTCTCCGTTTAGAATCCAGCATATCTCACAGAACCGAAGAAGTGGTAGTTAGAAGGGAGTTAGAGCTGCAAGCAGTTTGGTTTGGGAAATTAGACGCGAAATGAAACTGCAAGTGCCTTCCAACAGGCTTGGAAAAGTGTGTTCTATATCTCTGCCAAACAGACTCCCCGGAGGTTGAGCTTTCAGAAGCTAGTTTAACTCTAAGGGAGGAAGCAGCAGAATGTGCCTCTCACATCTAGCCTGTAGGAATTCAGGTTGGCAAGTTCTATGGGGAAGCCTATTGGCGCCTTCGTTGGAAACGGGTTTGGAAATTTCAGTTTCAAAATCTCTGTGAAAAAGCGTCAAAGAAGCTTCCACGTTTAGAATCCTGGATATCTCACTGAACCGAAGAAGTGGTAGTTAGAAGGGAGTTAGAGCTGCAAGCAGTTTGGTTTGGGAAATTAGACGCGAAATGAAACTGCAAGTGCCTTCCAGCAGGCTTGAAAAAGTGTGTTCTATATCTCTGCCAAACAGACTCCCCGGAGGTTGAGCTTTCAGAAGCTAGTTTAACTCTAAGGGAGGAAGCAGCAGAATGTGCCTCTCACATCTAGCCTTTAGGAATTCAGGTTGGCAAGTTCTATGGGGAAGCCCATTGCTGCCTAAGGTGGAAACGGCATGGGAGATTTCAGTTTCAAAATGTCTGTGAAAAAGCGTCAGAGACGCTTCTCCGTTTAGAATGCAGCATATCTCACAGAACCGAAGAAGTGGTAGTTAGAAGGGAGTTAGAGCTGCAAGCAGTTTGGTTTGGGAAATTAGACGCGAAATGAAACTGCAAGTGCCTTCCAACAGGCTTGGAAAAGTGTGTTCTATATCTCTGCCAAACAGAGTCCCCGGAGGTTGAGCTTTCAGAAGCAAGCTTAACTGTTAGGGAGGAAGCAGCAGAATGTGCCTCTCACATCTAGCTTGTAGGAATTCAGGTTGGCAAGTTCTATGGGGAAGCCCATTGCTGCCTATGGTGGAAACGGCATGGGAGATTTCAGTTTCAAAATCTCTGTGAAAAAGCGTCAGAGAAGCTTCTCCGTTTAGAATCCAGCATATCTCACTGAACCGAAGAAGTGGTAGTTAGAAGGGAGTTAGAGCTGCAAGCAGTTTGGTTTGGGAAATTAGACGCGAAATGAAACTGCAAATGCCTTCCAACAGGCTTGGAAAAGTGTGTTCTATATCTCTGCCAAACAAACTCCCCGGAGGTTGAGCTTTCAGAAGCTAGTTTAACTCTAAGGGAGGAAGCAGCAGAATGTGCCTCTCACATCTAGCCTGTAGGAATTCAGGTTGGCAAGTTCTATGGGAAAGCCCATTGCTGGCTATGGTGGAAACAGCATGGGAGATTTCAGTTTCAAAATCTCTGTGAAAAAGCGTCAGAGAAGCTTCTCCGTTTAGAATCCAGCATATCTCACTGAACCGAAGAAGTGGTAGTTAGAAGGCAGTTAGAGCTGCAAGCAGTTTGGTTTGGGAAATTAGACGCGAAATGAAACTGCAAATGCCTTCCAACAGGCTTGGAAAAGTGTGTTCTATATCTCTGCCAAACAAACTCCCCGGAGGTTGAGCTTTCAGAAGCTAGTTTAACTCTAAGGGAGGAAGCAGCAGAATGTGCCTCTCACATCTAGCCTGTAGGAATTCAGGTTGGCAAGTTCTATGGGGAAGCTCATTGGCGCCTTCGTTGGAAACGGGTTTGGAAATTTCAGTTTCAAAATCTCTGTGAAAAAGCGTCAGAGAAGCTTCTCCGTTTAGAATCCAGCATATCTCACTGAACCGAAGAAGTGGTAGTTAGATGGGAGTTAGAGCTGCAAGCAGTTTGGTTTGGGAAATTAGACGCGAAATGAAACTGCAAATGCCTTCCAACAGGCTTGGAAAAGTGTGTTCTATATCTCTGCCAAACAAACTCCCCGGAGGTTGAGCTTTCAGAAGCAAGTTTAACTCTAAGGGAGGAAGCAGCAGAATGTGCCTCTCACATCTAGCCTGTAGGAATTCAGGTTGGCAAGTTCTATGGGGAAGCCCATTGCTGCCTATGGTGAAAACGGCATGGGAAATTTCAGTTTCAAAATCTCTGTGAAAAAGCGTCAGAGAAGCTTCTCCGTTTAGAATCCAGCTTATCTCACTGAACCGAAGAAGTGGTAGTTAGAAGGGAGTTAGAGCTGCAAGCAGTTTGGTTTGGGAAATTAGACGCGAAATGAAACTGCAAATGCCTTCCAACAGGCTTGGAAAAGTGTGTTCTATATCTCTGCCAAACAAACTCCCCGGAGGTTGAGCTTTCAGAAGCAAGTTTAACTCTAAGGGAGGAAGCAGCAGAATGTGCCTCTCACATCTAGCCTTTAGGAATTCAGGTTGGCAAGTTCTATGGGGAAGCCCATTGCTGCCTATGGTGGAAACGGCATGGGAGATTTCAGTTTCAAAATCTCTGTGAAAAAGCGTCAGAGAAGCTTCTCCGTTTAGAATCCAGCATATCTCACTGATCCGAAGAAGTGGTAGTTAGAAGGGAGTTAGAGCTGCAAGCAGTTTGGTTTGGGAAATTAGATGCGAAATGAAACTGCAAATGCCTTAAAACAGGCTTGGAAAAGTGTGTTCTATATCTCTGCCAAACAGAGTCCCCGGAGGTTTAGCTTTCAGAAGCAAGCTTAACTTTTAGGGAGGGAGCTGCAGAATGTGCCTCTCACATCTCGCCTGTAGGAATTCAGGTTGGCAAGTTCTATGGGGAAGCCCATTGCTGCCTATGGTGGAAACGGCATGGGAGATTTCAGTTTCAAAATCTCTGTGAAAAAGCGTCAGAGAAGCTTCTCCGTTTAGAATCCAGCATATCTCACTGAACCGAAGAAGTGGTAGTTAGAAGGGAGTTAGAGCTGCAAGCAGTTTGGTTTGGGAAATTAGACGCGAAATGAAACTGCAAATGCCTTCCAACAGGCTTGGAAAAGTGTGTTCTATATCTCTGCCAAACAAACTCCCCGGAGGTTGAGCTTTCAGAAGCAAGTTTAACTCTAAGGGAGGAAGCAGCAGAATGTGCCTCTCACATCTAGCCTGTAGGAATTCAGGTTGGCAAGTTCTATGGGGAAGCCCATTGCTGCCTATGGTGGAAACGGCATGGGAGATTTCAGTTTCAAAATCTCTGTGAAAAAGCGTCAGAGAAGCTTCTCCGTTTAGAATCCAGCATATCTCACTGAACCGAAGAAGTGGTAGTTAGAAGGGAGTTAGAGCTGCAAGCAGTTTGGTTTGGGAAATTAGACGCGAAATGAAACTGCAAATGCCTTCCAACAGGCTTGGAAAAGTGTGTTCTATATCTCTGCCAAACAAACTCCCCGGAGGTTGAGCTTTCAGAAGCTAGTTTAACTCTAAGGGAGGAAGCAGCAGAATGTGCCTCTCACATCTAGCCTGTAGGAATTCAGGTTGGCAAGTTCTATGGGGAAGCGCATTGCTGCCTATGGTGAAAACGGCATGGGAGATTTCAGTTTCAAAATCTCTGTGAAAAAGCGTCAGAGAAGCTTCTCCGTTTAGAATCCAGCATATCTCACTGAACCGAAGAAGTGGTAGTTAGAAGGGAGTTAGAGCTGCAAGCAGTTTGGTTTGGGAAATTAGACGCGAAATGAAACTGCAAATTCCTTCCAACAGGCTTGGAAAATTGTGTTCTATATCTCTGCCAAACAGAGTCCCCGGAGGTTGAGCTTTCAGAAGCAAGCTTAACTGTTAGGGAGGAAGCAGCAGAATGTGCCTCTCACATCTAGCCTGTAGGAATTCAGGTTGGCAAGTTCTATGGGGAAGCCCATTGCTGCCTATGGTGGAAACGGCATGGGAGATTTCAGTTTCAAAATCTCTGTGAAAAAGCGTCAGAGAAGCTTCTCCGTTTAGAATCCAGCATATCTCACTGAACCGAAGAAGTGGTAGTTAGAAGGGAGTTAGAGCTGCAAGCAGTTTGGTTTGGGAAATTAGACGCGAAATGAAACTGCAAATGCCTTAAAACAGGCTTGGAAAAGTGTGTTCTATATCTCTGCCAAACAGACTCCCCGGAGGTTGAGCTTTCAGAAGCTAGTTTAACTCTAAGGGAGGAAGCAGCAGAATGTGCCTCTCACATCTAGCCTTTAGGAATTCAGGTTGGCAAGTTCTATGGGGAAGCCCATTGCTGCCTATGGTGGAAACGGCATGGGAGATTTCAGTTTCAAAATGTCTGTGAAAAAGCGTCAGAGACGCTTCTCCGTTTAGAATGCAGCATATCTCACAGAACCGAAGAAGTGGTAGTTAGAAGGGAGTTAGAGCTGCAAGCAGTTTGGTTTGGGAAATTAGACGCGAAATGAAACTGCAAGTGCCTTCCAACAGGCTTGGAAAAGTGTGTTCTATATCTCTGCCAAACAGACTCCCCGGAGGTTGAGCTTTCAGAAGCTAGTTTAACTCTAAGGGAGGAAGCAGCAGAATGTGCCTCTCACATCTAGCCTGTAGGAATTCAGGTTGGCAAGTTCTATGGGGAAGCCCATTGCTGCCTATGGTGGAAACGGCATGGGAGATTTCAGTTTCAAAATCTCTGTGAAAAAGAGTCAGAGAAGCTTCTCCGTTTAGAATCCAGCATATCTCACAGAACCGAAGAAGTGGTAGTTAGAAGGGAGTTAGAGCTGCAAGCAGTATGGTTTGGGAAATTAGACGCGAAATGAAACTGCAAGTGCCTTCCAACAGGCTTGGAAAAGTGTGTTCTATATCTCTGCCAAACAGACTCCCCGGAGGTTGAGCTTTCAGAAGCTAGTTTAACTCTACGGGAGGAAGCAGCACAATGTGCCTCTCACATCTAGCCTGTAGGAATTCAGGTTGGCAAGTTCTATGGGGAAGCCCATTGGCGCCTTCGTTGGAAACGGGTTTGGAAATTTCAGTTTCAAAATCTCTGTGATAAAGCGTCAGAGAAGCTTCTCCGTTTAGAAGCCAGCATATCTCACTGAACCGAAGAAGTGGTAGTTAGAAGGGAGTTAGAGCTGCAAGCAGTTTGGTTTGGGAAATTAGACGCGAAATGAAACTGCAAATGCCTTCCAACAGGCTTGGAAAAGTGTGTTCTATATCTCTGCCAAACAGACTCCCCGGAGGTTGAGCTTTCAGAAGCTAGTTTAACTCTAAGGGAGGAAGCAGCAGAATGTGCCTCTCACATCTAGCCTGTAGGAATTCAGGTTGGCAAGTTCTATGGGGAAGCCCATTGCTGCCTATGGTGGAAACGGCATGGGAGATTTCAGTTTCAAAATCTCTGTGAAAAAGCGTCAGAGAAGCTTCTCCGTTTAGAATCCAGCATATCTCACAGAACCGAAGAAGTGGTAGTTAGAAGGGAGTTAGAGCTGCAAGCAGTTTGGTTTGGGAAATTAGACGCGAAATGAAACTGCAAGTGCCTTCCAACAGGCTTGGAAAAGTGTGTTCTATATCTCTGCCAAACAGACTCCCCGGAGGTTGAGCTTTCAGAAGCTAGTTTAACTCTAAGGGAGGAAGCAGCAGAATGTGCCTCTCACATCTAGCCTGTAGGAATTCAGGTTGGCAAGTTCTATGGGGAAGCCTATTGGCGCCTTCGTTGGAAACGGGTTTGGAAATTTCAGTTTCAAAATCTCTGTGAAAAAGCGTCAAAGAAGCTTCCACGTTTAGAATCCTGGATATCTCACTGAACCGAAGAAGTGGTAGTTAGAAGGGAGTTAGAGCTGCAAGCAGTTTGGTTTGGGAAATTAGACGCGAAATGAAACTGCAAGTGCCTTCCAGCAGGCTTGAAAAAGTGTGTTCTATATCTCTGCCAAACAGACTCCCCGGAGGTTGAGCTTTCAGAAGCTAGTTTAACTCTAAGGGAGGAAGCAGCAGAATGTGCCTCTCACATCTAGCCTTTAGGAATTCAGGTTGGCAAGTTCTATGGGGAAGCCCATTGCTGCCTATGGTGGAAACGGCATGGGAGATTTCAGTTTCAAAATGTCTGTGAAAAAGCGTCAGAGACGCTTCTCCGTTTAGAATGCAGCATATCTCACAGAACCGAAGAAGTGGTAGTTAGAAGGGAGTTAGAGCTGCAAGCAGTTTGGTTTGGGAAATTAGACGCGAAATGAAACTGCAAGTGCCTTCCAACAGGCTTGGAAAAGTGTGTTCTATATCTCTGCCAAACAGACTCCCCGGAGGTTGAGCTTTCAGAAGCTAGTTTAACTCTAAGGGAGGAAGCAGCAGAATGTGCCTCTCACATCTAGCCTGTAGGAATTCAGGTTGGCAAGTTCTATGGGGAAGCCCATTGCTGCCTATGGTGGAAACGGCATGGGAGATTTCAGTTTCAAAATCTCTGTGAAAAAGAGTCAGAGAAGCTTCTCCGTTTAGAATCCAGCATATCTCACAGAACCGAAGAAGAGGTAGTTAGAAGGGAGTTAGAGCTGCAAGCAGTATGGTTTGGGAAATTAGACGCGAAATGAAACTGCAAGTGCCTTCCAACAGGCTTGGAAAAGTGTGTTCTATATCTCTGCCAAACAGACTCCCCGGAGGTTGAGCTTTCAGAAGCTAGTTTAACTCTACGGGAGGAAGCAGCACAATGTGCCTCTCACATCTAGCCTGTAGGAATTCAGGTTGGCAAGTTCTATGGGGAAGCCCATTGGCGCCTTCGTTGGAAACGGGTTTGGAAATTTCAGTTTCAAAATCTCTGTGATAAAGCGTCAGAGAAGCTTCTCCGTTTAGAAGCCAGCATATCTCACTGAACCGAAGAAGTGGTAGTTAGAAGGGAGTTAGAGCTGCAAGCAGTTTGGTTTGGGAAATTAGACGCGAAATGAAACTGCAAATGCCTTCCAACAGGCTTGGAAAAGTGTGTTCTATATCTCTGCCAAACAGACTCCCCGGAGGTTGAGCTTTCAGAAGCTAGTTTAACTCTAAGGGTGGAAGCAGCAGAATGTGCCTCTCACATCTAGCCTGTAGGAATTCAGGGTGGCAAGTTCTATGGGGAAGCCCATTGCTGCCTATGGTGGAAACGGCATGGGAGATTTCAGTTTCAAAATCTCTGTGAAAAAGCGTCAGAGAAGCTTCTCCGTTTAGAATCCAGCATATCTCACAGAACCGAAGAAGTGGTAGTTAGAAGGGAGTTAGAGCTGCAAGCAGTTTGGTTTGGGAAATTAGACGCGAAATGAAACTGCAAGTGCCTTCCAACAGGCTTGGAAAAGTGTGTTCTATATCTCTGCCAAACAGACTCCCCGGAGGTTGAGCTTTCAGAAGCTAGTTTAACTCTAAGGGAGGAAGCAGCAGAATGTGCCTCTCACATCTAGCCTGTAGGAATTCAGGTTGGCAAGTTCTATGGGGAAGCCCATTGGCGCCTTCGTTGGAAACGGGTTTGGAAATTTCAGTTTCAAAATCTCTGTGAAAAAGCGTCAAAGAAGCTTCCACGTTTAGAATCCTGGATATCTCACTGAACCGAAGAAGTGGTAGTTAGAAGGGAGTTAGAGCTGCAAGCAGTTTGGTTTGGGAAATTAGACGCGAAATGAAACTGCAAGTGCCTTCCAGCAGGCTTGAAAAAGTGTGTTCTATATCTCTGCCAAACAGACTCCCCGGAGGTTGAGCTTTCAGAAGCTAGTTTAACTCTAAGGGAGGAAGCAGCAGAATGTGCCTCTCACATCTAGCCTTTAGGAATTCAGGTTGGCAAGTTCTATGGGGAAGCCCATTGCTGCCTATGGTGGAAACGGCATGGGAGATTTCAGTTTCAAAATGTCTGTGAAAAAGCGTCAGAGACGCTTCTCCGTTTAGAATGCAGCATATCTCACAGAACCGAAGAAGTGGTAGTTAGAAGGGAGTTAGAGCTGCAAGCAGTTTGGTTTGGGAAATTAGACGCGAAATGAAACTGCAAGTGCCTTCCAACAGGCTTGGAAAAGTGTGTTCTATATCTCTGCCAAACAGACTCCCCGGAGGTTGAGCTTTCAGAAGCTAGTTTAACTCCGAGGGAGGAAGCAGCAGAATGTGCCTCTCACATCTAGCCTGTAGGAATTCAGGTTGGCAAGTTCTATGGGGAAGCCCATTGCTGCCTATGGTGGAAACGGCATGGGAGATATCAGTTTCAAAATCTCTGTGAAAAAGAGTCAGAGAAGCTTCTCCGTTTAGAATCCAGCATATCTCACAGAACCGAAGAAGTGGTAGTTAGAAGGGAGTTAGAGCTGCAAGCAGTTTGGTTTGGGAAATTAGACGCGAAATGAAACTGCAAGTGCCTTCCAACAGGCTTGGAAAAGTGTGTTCTATATCTCTGCCAAACAGACTCCCCGGAGGTTGAGCTTTCAGAAGCTAGTTTAACTCTAAGGGAGGAAGCAGCAGAATGTGCCTCTCACATCTAGCCTGTAGGAATTCAGGTTGGCAAGTTCTATGGGGAAGCCCGTTGCTGCCTATGGTGGAAACGGCATGGGAGATTTCAGTTTCAAAATCTCTGTGAAAAAGCGTCAGAGAAGCTTCTCCGTTTAGATTCCAGCATATCTCACTGAACCGAAGAAGTGGTAGTTAGAAGGGAGTTAGAGCTGCAAGCAGTTTGGTTTGGGAAATTAGACACGAAATGAAACTGCAAAGGCCTTCCAACAGGCTTGGAAAAGTGTGTTCTAAATCTCTGCCAAACAGACTCCCCGGAGGTTGAGCTTTCAGAAGCTAGTTTAACTCTAAGGGAGGAAGCAGCAGAATGTGCCTCTTACATCTAGCCTGTAGGAATTCGGGTTGGCAAGTTCTATGGGGAAGCCAATTGCTGCCTATGGTGGAAACGGCATGGGAGATTTCAGTTTCAAAATCTCTGTGAAAAAGCGTCAGAGAAGCTTCTCCGTTTAGAATCCAGCATATCTCACTGAACCGAAGAAGTGGTAGTTAGAAGGGAGTTAGAGCTGCAAGCAGTTTGGTTTGGGAAATTAGACGCGAAATGAAACTGCAAAGGCCTTCCAACAGGCTTGGAAAAGTGTGTTCTATATCTCTGCCAAACAGACTCCCCGGAGGTTGAGCTTTCAGAAGCTAGTTTAACTCTACGGGAGGAAGCAGCACAATGTGCCTCTCACATCTAGCCTGTAGGAATTCAGGTTGGCAAGTTCTATGGGGAAGCCCGTTGGCGCCTTCGTTGGAAACGGGTTTGGAAATTTCAGTTTCAAAATCTCTGTGAAAAAGCGTCAGAGAAGCTTCCCCGTTTAGAATCCAGCATATCTCAGTGAACCGAAGAAGTGGTAGTAGAAGGGAGTTAGAGCTGCAAGCAGTTTGGTTTGGGAAATTAGACGCGAAATGACACTGCAAATGCTTTCCAACAGGCTTGGAAAAGTGTGTTCTATATCTCTGCCAAACAGACTCCCCGGAGGTTGAGCTTTCAGAAGCAAGTTTAACTCTAAGGGAGGAAGCAGCAGAATGTGCCTCTCACATCTAGCCTGTAGCAATTCAGGTTGGCAAGTTCTATGGGGAAGCCCATTGCTGCCTATGGTGGAAACGGCATGGGAGATTTCAGTTTCAAAATCTCTGTGAAAAAGCGTCAGAGAAGCTTCCCCGTTTAGAATCCAGCATATCTCAGTGAACCGAAGAAGTGGTAGTAGAAGGGAGTTAGAGCTGCAAGCAGTTTGGTTTGGGAAATTAGACGCGAAATGAAACTGCAAAGGCCTTCCAACAGGCTTGGAAAAGTGTGTTCTAAATCTCTGCCAAACAGACTCCCCGGAGGTTGAGCTTTCAGAAGCTAGTTTAACTCTACGGGAGGAAGCAGCAGAATGTGCCTCTCACATCTAGCCTGTAGGAATTCGGGTTGGCAAGTTCTATGGGGAAGCCCATTGCTGC